>NW_020954569.1:68240566-68546608 GCF_900497805.2 Vombatus ursinus | reverse complement strand
ACAACAACAACAACAACAACAACAACAACAACAACAACAACAACAACTGTTAACCAGACAATGGAGACAAGGGAAGAATACCTACATGCCCAAGGTTACAATGGCTAGTAAGAAGAAAACCTCAAAGTTGGAATTTCAGGCTTCTGATTAATTCCTAATCCAATATTCTGCCCATCACTTGGCATTGTAGCTCGAGATAAAAGCTTCATATAATACCAAGACAGCAAAGACAATAATATTCTTTGCTACAGAAAGGGATGGGAATGGGGAGGATAAATAAAAAGCTGGACACCAGGGAATGTAGTCCTGAGCTGCATTTTCTATCTACCCTGCTTCAAAAGGGAATCCAATTTTCTGGCTTTAAAGTCCAAGGGAAAAATTCAGTTCAGCCCTTGTTGTGATGAGATTATTTAGCATTGATATAACATTTTATTTTATTTTATTATTTTTTTTTAAGTGAGGCAATCGGGGTTAAGTGACTTGCCCTAGGTCACACAGCTAGTACGTGTCAAGTGGTTGGTCTGAGGCCGGATTTGAACTCAGGTCCTCCTGACTTCAGGGCTGGTGCTCTATCCACTGTGCCACCTAGCTGCCCCGATATACCATTTTATATCAGCAGATGCTTTGCAGTCATTTTTTGTTAGTTATTTCAGATGAGAAATAAGCTGCCATTTTTACCCAATTCTTAAAGAATGAGGAGAAATTCTCCAAGTTATGAACAAGTATCTCCAATATATCCTGTTTATATCTTGTTTGTGCATAGTTGTTTGTATATTATTGCTCCCCTTAGATGGTGAATGCCTTGAGATCAGGGGCTATTGGTTTTCTTCATATCCCTAGCACTTGGCACAATGTTTGATACTTAATAATGCTTGTTGATTGACTGACAAGTATGCCAAAGGGGCTGTGTGTGTGGTTCGATTTTTTTTTTTTAATAATAGAGCAGATGGAAATACTATCACTTTTCGGTCCCATGAAGAAAGGTACTATTTCTACAGCTAACCTACAGTGTTTTTTTATCCAGCAGGCTTTTGAGGTGCCTAGAAGACATGACCAAATTTCCTAGAATTGGGGTGATCGGGGAAGAGGAGGATTTGTTACATTATGGTTCTTATAGATTAGAGGACATAGTCTTGTTCTCTCCAATAGAGAGCATTAATGCTCATTTCAAAAATAAAGATGTCATTTATGGTTTGAGGACCCCTCCCTTTCTCTCCATCCCCTCAAGGTCTGGTCCAGTTCTGAGATTGACCTCAAGGAGTACATTGTCTCACTTTGGCTCTTTGCTTTCATATCCAAGTTTTGGTCCAGGGAAATTTTCCTGAATAAAGCTTATATTTAAGTTTCACCAAATATGGATAACAAAGCTCAACCTTGTTTTAAAAAAATGGTGTAGGACTCTTTACCACCCTTCCCTGGTAAGGATGAATTCCCAAATCTGTATCCTTATCTACCAGCAAGGATATGTTTGGGAGCAGGTGGAGTGGGATGGGCTGACTGATTTTCCACTTGAAAATGAGCATTTATAAGATAATTGGAGTTTAATTCTGATGGATTCCTGTCCAGGGGATCTACAGGACCCGCTGTGGCATCATCAGAAGTGAATTATATTGTTCACTCACAGGTGCAGCTACTAGGAGAAGTGCTTGAGGTTTTCCAGACCTCAGGCTGTGTTCCCTAATGAGGCTGGTTATTGAAAGTGCCAGAGTAGTCCATTGCCATTTACTCACAACCAGCAAATCTGACCAGTCATCAGTGCAGTATTTTTTTCTCTTTGGGGGTAAGGCAATTATACCAGGTAACTTCTGCTGGTGAAGCTACAAACAATTATTAAGTGCTTATTATGTACCAACCACTGTACTAAATACTAGGGGTACAAAATACAAGCAAAAAGGAAAATATTCCCTGTCCTCAATGAGCTTACATTTTAATTGGGAGAAACAACACAAAAAAAGAGACTAGAAAGAGGTGGGTGTGATGGGGAAGAGAAAGTACCCTTGTGGGAACACAGTGGTAAGTTTCTGAAGAGTCAGAAGTATAGCCTGAGGGTTATGAAGCATAGCCTGCCTGGTCCATCCCCAAAATGGGGGCCCCAGAAGGAGTGTACCAGTGGGAGAAGGGGTTTGGCATGGTGGAGGAATGTTCCAGGGTGAGAAGACCCCAAACTCAGAGGGAAGTTCCGGGGTGGAAGACAGCTGAATTGTGGTGGTGAAAGTCTGTAGTCAGAAGCACAGCTGGGAGGGGGATAGCAAATCAATTACCTTATAAGACTATCAGTTTGTTTGCTTTTCTACGGTCCTAAAAAAAAGTCAGAGGAGGCAGTTTTTGAGTTGGGACTGATATGTTTTTATTTGCATTTTTAGTATTAACCAACACTTCTGAATTGGGTCACTAAAGAGCTGGCAGCTGATTCCAGCTCTGCCTCTGAATGCCTTTCCTGGTCCTCAGGATTGTTGCTGTGGCACCAAATTTTGGATGCTGAAAGAGCCAGTTCAAGATAATCTGTTCTCCAAAGTGCTGAGCTTCCTCAGACTCAGCAGGATAATCATGGCTGCTCCTGGAAATTACCTGGAATGAAGAGGGGCTTTCATTTTAAAACTCTAATGGTTTTAGACCTAGACATCATTTATCAAGGTTCTGCTGTGCAGAGGGCTGAGGAACAGTGAAATGTACTCAAAGGAGGAATGGAAATAAGAGGGAAACAGAGGCCAAAGGCAATCATCAGAATAACTGAGGCTCGAGCAGCTACTGTGGGTTTACAACTATGCTATGTATTGTGGAGGATGGAGAAGACATATGTGGTTCCTAACCATAATCAAGAGCTGACAATATTTATAAGAGGGACACTGTCCATAGAGTTATTAACTGATGTTCAAGGTGTCGCCAGTGCCCAGGAAGTCCAAACCAATATTCCATGGTCCATAGCATGGGTTTTTCAACAAGAGGGTAATTTGCAGGAGACATGCTTTTGCAGAGTTTTGCTTTGGGGTCTGGGATTTGAAACGAATACCACTGATTCAGAGGCCATGATTTCAAAACCCAAACTCTACTACTTCCAATATGTGACCTTGGACAAATCATTTCTACAATCTGGGTTTTGTAAAAGGCATAGACTCAGATCTCGCCTTTGGCACTTACTATCTGTTTGATCCTAGTAAAATCACTTTAGCTCCCCTCAGTTTCCTCAACTGTAAAATAAGGGGGTTAAAATAAATGGACCATGAGGTTCCTTCCAGTTCTGAATCTATAATCTGTAAAATGAGACAGTTGGAACAGTCTCTTTAGGCCCCATTCCTGTTTATAACATTATTGTTTTCCTAGGTGCTATGTCTACCATCATAACCTTTCAAAATACATCAGGATTTTGGGTGAAAAGTATAAACATAGAAAAGAGTTTCTTTGTGTAGAGTGACTATTACTGTTGCTTTGTCTTCTAACCAATCTGTGTCAGTCAATCAACAATTATTAAGCCCTTACTATGTGTCAGGCACTATGCTAAGTACTTGGGACACAAAGAAAGGCAAAAACACCGTCCTTTTTTTTTCAAGGAGTCTTTGGATATATGACTCACAGATTCTCTCTCTTTTTTTTAGCTTTAAAAAAAATTGTTTTGAACTTAAATACAAAACACACCCACAAAAAGAACATATCCAACTACACAGCACAACATAAAAAAGAGGATTCAATATAAAACCAGGAATTTCCATCTCACACTATTTACTTTTCTTGGGGGGGGATTATATAATAAATATTACACATCATTTTTATATACTTCTATACTTCTAAGTTTTCTTTTGTTCTCTACTGTACACTGTTTTTTTCCTCCCTCCTTTCCCTCCCTGCCCTAGACAAGGCTGCCATTAGACACAAATAGGTATGTGTGTGTGTATAATTTATATATGTAAAACCATACTGTACATACTTTTATTTATCAATTCTTTCTCCGTATGTGGATAGCATCTTCTTTCATAGGTCTTTTGTAGCTGATCTGAGTATTTATAATACTCAGAATAATAGTCGTTCACAGTTATTCTTCGAACAATACTGCTGTTACTGTATACAACCTCCTCTTGGTTCTGTTCATTTCACTCTTCATTATTTCAAGCAAATCTTTCCATATTTTTCTACAATCAACCTGCTCATCATTTCTTATAGCACAGTAGTATTCCATCACAACCATATACCACAATTTGTTCAGCCATTCCCCAATTGATGGGCATCCCTTCAATTTCCTTTTTTTTTTTTTGCCAGCACATAGAGAGCTGCTGTAAATATTTTAGAACATATAAGTTCTTTTCCTTTTTCCCTGATCACCTTGGGAAACAGACCTAATAGTGATATTGCTGGGTCAGAAAGTATACACAGTATTATAACTCTTTGGGTGTGATATTCTCTTAAGTTAATACAGTAAAGGCATCTATCCACAACTGTCAGAGAATGAATTATTGGGGCTAGTCTTATAACCTGGTTAATGCACTTATTTTTCAAGGCCCAGCTAAAGCTGTTGTTGTTTGTTGTTTATCCTTTGTTTTTGAAGAGGACCAATGACATCAGGAGGGTGATGTCTTAACTTGCAAGTGATTTGGATTTAAGTGAGTCAGAGCTGTGCAAAGTCATCAGCTTCACTCTCCTCCAGAATTAATTTACAGTCTCTTTCAGCTGAAGTATCGTCTCCATGAAGCCTTTCCTCATTTCTCCAGTGCTATATCCTACAGGGCTTAGTTTCTATCACATAACTTAGCACTTAGTTATATACTATCTTTTTGGTTTCATATAAGGTTAATCTCCCCACCTGGATGGAAAGCTCCTTGAGGGACCTCATGTTATTCTTCTATATTGTACACAGCAGTGAGTAGTACATAGTAGACTTTCAATAAATTCTGGTTGATGTAGGGACCTCAAGAGATCATTTGGAATGTTCCTTGCCTTCAAACAGGTAGCATACCATTTCATAGACAAGGAAATTAAAGCTTAGAGAGATTGTAACTTGCCCAAGGTCACAGAGATAAGAAGTAGTCAACAGGGGGACAAAAAGAGTCTAGTTCTCTTGCCTTTTGCCTCTCCATGCCCTGTGTTTGGCATGTTCTCCCTCCTTATCTCTACCTCCTGGCTTTTCCCTGACTTCCTTCAAGTCTCAACTAAAATCCCACCTTCTGCAAAAAGCCCTTCCTGGCCTTTCTTAATGTTATCACCTTCCCTCTGACAGGATCTCCAATTCATCCTTCATATATCTTGCTGGTACATAATTGTTTTCATGTTGTCTTTCCTGTTAGATTGTGAGCTCCTTGAAGTCTCTTTTTTGCCTGTCTTTGTGTCAAAATCTGGCTTGTAGTAGGTGCTTAATAAATGCTTGTTGACCTGATTTGACTTGTACTAAACCTCATGAATTGTTGATTTTCAAAGAATAGCAGTACATAAAAATATACCAAATTCTAGAATAGCAAACATGGTTCGTTTCTCCTCTGCCATCAAGGATCTTGCAGTCTTGAGGCTTTAGAACATTCATCCTGAATGTTCATTAACATTGTAGGGTTCTATGGAGGTAGAATAGAGATGAAAGTGAATCTGTACTCAATGTGTAATAGATCCTGTACATGTGTATTTTTGAATAAGACTCTGATATGGCTTGTTCTCTTCTTTCTTGTGTGCTTCACTTTAAAGTATTATGAATGTAGAAAGGAAATTCTGTTTAGTTTAACCATTTGGATTCCAGAGTTTGCTGTGTCTCTAGGGTATATTTTAGTTCAGGCTTGGAAGAAGAGTGGTCTCCTGGAAACAGTTATTCAGTGTGAGAAGGCATTAGTGCAGTCCTGAGTCCATTTCCATCCCCTGATTCCCTTGGGTGAGAACCATGTTTCCCTTATATGTACTGTTGGGTGTGATGCTGTACCCTTGGTTTTGCCTTATCTTTGTGACAGCCATATGCTACTTAGCTTCTTGTAGATATCATGCTAAATATAATTAATATTAATGTCATATTATCTTACTAAATTGCTAATCTTTTCATATTAATTATTAATCCTATGGTATTATTATGCATAAGAAGTGTATTACAAGATATGATCAAAGAAAAAGGTAGGTCAGTAGTGGTTTCATGGGTACCCACGAAACATAAAAAGTCCTAGAGGGAAGCCTCCAAGACATTGGGTACATCTTCTGATGAAGGGACCTCAAGAAATCATTTGGAATGTTCCCTGCCTTCAGACAGGTAGCATACCATTTCATAGACAAGGAAATTAAAGCTTAGAGAGATTGTAACTTGCCCAAGGTCACAGAGATAAGAAGTAGTCAACAGGGGGATAAAAAGAGTCTAGTTCTCTTGCCTTTTGCCTCTCCATGCCTTGGAAAAACCTGGGCAAAAGTTAAACAGGAGGAGAAGGCCCGGTGGGGTTGTGCATCATCTGTATCAACTGAAGAGAAGATTAACATATTAAGGAGATCACAGATCCACTGAGTTATTGAAGAAGTGTAATATTAAAATAATGTTACTTGTTTAATATTTGCTGGGGTCTTAGATTATGCTGGCTATTTGAATAACAAGGAGCACAAATGCTGATAAAAATGTCCACTTAATTTTGAGTTGCAAAAGCAGGTCCCTTTTCTGAGATTTACTTCATTTTAACAAGTATACTTGAGTTCAATCTAGCATTAGACGCTTACTCGTTGTGTGACCTTGGGCAAATTACTTAACCTCTCTTTGCTTAAGATTCCTCAATTGTGAAATGGGGATAATAATGGAATCTCCCTCCCATGATCGTTGTGAGGATCAGTGGAGATAACATTTGTAAAAGGGGTTAGCACAATACCTGACACATCGTAGATGCTATATATGCTAGCTATGATGATGATGATGATACTGTGCTGTTTTGTTTTTGTTAAAATTTATTGCCATCTTTTGCTTTTAAATCATATCCATCTTTTGTGACAAAGAAGAAAGGGTGGAAGAAGATAGTTCTGGAAAACTAACCAACATATTAACTGCATCTGACAGTATGTTCAATGTTTTATGTACATTGTAAAACAATGTTTTACAACCATGTCTACAAAGAAGAGAGGGATGTGTAATTTTCACATCTCTCCCCTGGGGCCAAGCTTGATCATTATAATACTTATACAGCATTCAGTTTAGTGGTTTTTGGTGTTTTTTTTGGTTTGTTTTCCTTTTACATTGTTCTAATCATTTCATGTATTGTTTTTCTGCATCTTTTACTTTGCCTCAGTTCATATCTGTCTTTTAATGCTTCTCTGACTTCTTTAGAGTCATCGCATTTTTTGGATGCAGTAATTTTCCATTACATTCATGTACATATCAGTGCCTCTCCCTGTCTTCTTCAGACACTCCAGGTTCCAGATAGACCGTCCTTGGAAAGATTTCCTGACCTTACATCCCTTCCCCTGACTTCCTATCTTCACATTGACCTTCCCCTTCCCTCCCTGGAATGCACTCCCTCTTCACCTCCACATCTCAGAATCCTGAGTTTCCTTCAAAGCTCAGCTCAGGATATCCCCCTCCCCCTTCAATAAGATTCTGCTGATCTCCTCCACCTTTTAGTATTCTCTTCCTCAAATTATTTTATTTTAACTTAGTTAAAATCACTTAACCTCTGGGCCTCAGTTTCCTCATCTGTAAAATGAAGGGACTGGATTTGATTAATTCTGAGGTCCCTTCCAACACTAAGATATGCTATCATGGCTAATGGACATAAAAAATATAAGCACGAGAAGGTAGGATCATACCGGAATCCTTTCTCATTAGAATAAGAAATGGTGACACCTGGTATTGACTAGAACCATCTCTTTTCATTCTTGATCCTAAAAGGAATGTAGCATTGAAAAGGAACCAAAGTGGGATTGCATAACTGCAATATTAGTGAAGCATGAACACATAGTAATTAACTTACCAAGAGTGGTGGCCAATCTGCCTGCTACTGTCACTCCACCCCAGACTGTTTCAGGAACAGGCCCTGAGCCATTCCCAGAGTGCTCTTTAATCCCTCGTTGTACCCTCTTCACTCCCCTCTCTTCTCTGTGGACTATTTTGGAATGGACAGGCCCACTAGGTGTTGTTCATATTTTGTCAATTTCACCTTAAGATCAAGCCAGCACCCTTTCTGAATGTGTAGGGTTAGGTTTGAAGGCAGCAGTTAGCAGGTGATTCATTGCTGGGATTCAGCAAGCTTCCTTTCACTAGGAGAATCATTTTTCCCTGGGTGTGTTTTATGGGAGATGGTTCAGTGCCAGTTTGTCAATACAGTCAGCTTTTCCAGGCAATTGTAGTAGAATTGGTACCTTCAGTGACTGGGTAACTCCCATTGGAGTCCACAACTTTACAGCTGCCTTTTGAAAATCTGACAATGTGTGTTGCTCCTTGACTAAGGGTCCTGTTTCCTAAAAGAAATAAGTACATTTTCTGTTTCCTCTGCCCTAGTTCAGGCTAGTCAGCATGAGAGCTAGTGTGGAGAAAGTGGACAGTGAATAGTTTACCTGGGATGAGGAATCTGTGGGAGGGACAGGGAGTCAGGATGATAGACTTAGAGCTGGAAGAGAACTCAGTCCAATCCCTTCATTTTACAGATGAGAAAACAGAGACTTAGAAAGGGTAACTTGTTCAGCTTGGAGATCCTTCTGTCAGCCAGCCAGTAAACATTTATTAAGTGTCTACTGTGTGCCAGACATTGTGCTAACACTGGAAATATACAGTTTGTTTTGTTTGTTGTTCATCCTTCATTCTCAAAGGGGACCAATGATGCCAGGAGGCTGACATCTTGACTTGCACGTGAATTGGATTTAAGTGAGGCTGAGCTGAGCAAAGTCATTAATATGTACAAGAAAGACCCATCCACGCCCTCCAAGAGTTTACAATCTAATGAGGAGAGATAACATACAAAAGGAGGCTGAAAAGTGGGGAGGGGTGGGGAGGAAGGTACTTGGCAAGAGAGCAAGATGGAGTACAGTCCAAGGAGAATGATCAAAATTTTCATTCCTTTGGGCAGAGCACCAACAGGTAAGGGCATAATACCCTATGTGGACTGAAGGAGAGGAGAGAGGGAGAGAAGAAAGGAGGGAAAGTAGGAAGGAAGCAAACAAGGTAGCTAGTTGCATGTCCCAACTGGAACTGGCCAGTTGGGTCCACAGTGGAACAGCTCCTACTACTCACATGTCCTTGTTTGTTCTTCCTTCTCAAAGAGGACCATGACATCAGGAAGGTGATGCTGTGACTTGTAAGTGAATTGGATTTAACAGAGGGATGGCGTTGCAAAGTCACCAGTCTCACTCTCTGCTCCAGAGCCACCTGGGTCCAGTGCCAAGATATAGATTAGGAAGACTAGTGATGGCCCCAGGATTCAGTGGGAGACCTTGGCCTTTTTAAGCTAAAGTCTTTCCCAGGTCTCATTTTGACTGAGGCAACACTCATTCAGTGATTAAGCCTAAATCACCCTGGCTCTCATTGATTAGCTAACTATAGGTTCCAGCCCAAGCTTTGCTTGGTCATTGTTTGGAACTTGATGACTTAGAGTGAATCTAAATAGCAATTGTTTCTGTTTGGGCCAGAAACCCTGAGGGTCTTCCCCTCCCAGATTGATTTTTTTTTTTGACTAAGTAAAAGAGGCCATTTTTTGCCTCAGTTTTACCTAGCCTTAATAACTGAATGGGTGTAGCTTCAGTCAAATTGAGACCTGGGAAAGAGGTCAAAAAGGTCAAGGTCTCCCACTGTATCCTGGGGTCATCTCTAGTCTTCTTGATCTATATCTTGCCACTGGGCCCAGGGGGCTCTGAAGGAGAGAGTGAGACTGGTGACTTTGCATAGCCCTGCCTCACTTAAATCCAATTCACTTGTATGTTACAGCATTACCTCCCTCTTGTCATGGTCCTCTTTGAGAACAAAGGACAAACAACAATAACCTAGGAGAGCAAGCTGGTGGGGTGGGGGGGTTGAGGTATGGGAGGTGAGATTCAAACCCAGGTCTTCTTCACTTCAAGTCCAGCATGCTATCCACCACATCTTGTTGCCTCTTAAGGAATCAAAAGTGTGTTAAGAGTTGTGTGGTAGACCATCATGTTCTGCCTGGGTAAAAAGGCTAGTAAAGCTAGTAGAAGACAGTCAACTGGGAGACTAGGAAAGGACTGTGAGATTGGGTGTGAAAGATTGATGGCCTCAGACACTTACCAGCTGTATGACCCTGGCAAGTCACTTAACCCTGATTGCTTCTTCCCAAAAAAACCAAACAAAAAAAACCAAAAACAAACAAACAAAAAAAGAAAGATTGATCAATGGGAGATATGAGAGATTAAAATATTGTCAAAGAGCATGATTTCAGAGTTTGACATCTTAGAGGTAGTGGAATTCCAATGAAACTAGACTTGAATTTTTTTACTGTTTTGAATTTTCTATTGGTTTCATGTACTCTGTAGGATAGATTTTTCCCACTTAAGTTATAAACTTCTCAGTGACAAAGCTTATAGATTGGTTCTCAGCACATTTGTTGATTTGATCAGATTTCCATTTTTTGACCTTTGTTTCTGGGATTACAATATAAATTCAAAGAATTTAGGTAACTCAGTGGGGAAGGGGGGGAA
Organism: Vombatus ursinus; assembly: GCF_900497805.2. Taxonomy (NCBI): domain Eukaryota; kingdom Metazoa; phylum Chordata; class Mammalia; order Diprotodontia; family Vombatidae; genus Vombatus; species Vombatus ursinus. Next base: position 68,536,030 of record NW_020954569.1, on the reverse strand, counting down.
GTTATATTTAGGTTACTTTTTGCTCTATAGGGGAACAGAAATGAAAGCAGAGACATGAGATTTTCTTTAATGATTTTGGAAGGATATAGACCTTAAGGATGGCATTTTCTGTAGGATATCTGTCTTGGCAGACCCACAGATAAATAGCATACCTTAGGTTCCTTGCCCTCTGATTTTCCTCCTCTTCTCTGTTTTCTTAGAGTCTTATCTCTTCTCCACTCCCTTTTAAATTATATGGATAACATGGTATGATGGAAAGCTTTGTAGACTGAAAATCTCAGGTCTAGTCTTGTCACTTGACCTCTTTGTCTCAATTCCATTATTTATCAAATGGAGACCATAGTATTTATACTACCTCTACCCAAGGCTATTGTTGGAATGTTGTAAGATAATGAAAATGCTTTTTAGGAAGGTATGAAGGGTGCAGAAATGTATAAATTGCTATAAAAGTAGGAGTAGGCCACTGATTTTTGTTTTGAGGAATATTTTAGAAAATCCTGGAGATGATTAATGTGTGACAACTGTCAGAGGTATAGTCTGCCAGAGAATTGTCTTGGTGATTGAGAGCTATGAACGCTTGCCAATATTTTTGCTCCCCATTTTTCTTCCATCCCCCCAGATGGTGGTGTTCTTGTTTAATTGCCAACATATTTCAGAGAAGGGATTTAGGTTTGTTCCACCCTGAGACAATGTCACCTTTGGAATTGTGCCTAGAGAAAAGCTTTGCCTTCCCTAGCTCTCTGTTGTGGTTATGCTTGCATCTATACCATTGCTTGTTTTTCCCCAGCCTTGAGTATTTCTAATCATCTTGGGAGGTGTCTTAGAAACCCTAGAATTGATTTGAAAAGGAATAATACCACAAAACATGTTTGAGGAAGGAGACAAAGAAAGCCATAAAATCAAACATATGATGAGTGAGTAGGGCTCCAAAATGATTGATTGACACTTGTCTCACTTGATTGCAGAGAAGTCCAATAAGAAAGCCAGCATTTCCACTTTAGAACCTTCCATCTTGTGATGTTTGTGGGCAGCTGTCCAGAGACAGTATTGCTTGATCACACATGTTGTGTTACTCCTTCTGTGATCCCTCCCTGATATCTTACTGTTTTTTGACTCCCCTGGTGCAGGGGTCTTTAAACTAGAGTCTGTGAACTTAAATAAAAAATCAATAACTATTTAAACATAATTGTTTCCTTCTGATACTATTTTTTTTATTTTATGCATTTAAAAACATTACCATGACAAAAGGTTCATAGTCTTCACCAGACTGCCAAAGGAGTCCATGACATGTGAAAGATCAAGGTGCTTTGACCTAGTGGATTACAGAACTTTAGAATACAAAGGCTCAAGTCTTTTGACTGTCTCCATTTTTCTTAAGGGAGTAACATGAAATAGTTTTTTCAAATGATCAAAAATAAATTAAAAAAAGCTTATGTCATGCGACACTTCTAAGAGGGAGGGAAGGGTTATATCACAAAATCAAGTAGTGACATGAGATGTTGCAATCCCTAAAAGATGGGGAGTCACCCCACCTACTTGACATTGTTCACAAGCTATTTGAATATTCTAAGAGTTGACAACCTTTAAAAAGTGCTGTGCCTATATATTGGTATTTTGCCTCCTGTTATCCAGGAAGCTGGTAGCATCTACCACTGTGCGTGCATGCCATGTATTGTTAACTGGTGTTGACTCTTCCCAGATGATGAGGCAACCAGCTCTGCTTCCTCCTTTGTTGTATAATCTGTAAGTTGCCAACCCCTGCTGGGGCAGCAGGGTGGTACAGTAGATAAGAGTGCTGGCCCTGGAGTCATCAGGACCTGGGTTCAAATTTGGCCTGAGATGCTCACTAGCTGTTTGACCCTGAGCAAGTTACTGAACCCTATTTGTCTCAGTTTCCTCATCTTCAAAATGAACTGGCAAACCATTCCAGTATCTTTGCCAAGAAAATCCCAAATGGAGTCACAGAGAGTCAGACATGACAACCAAATAACGACAATCACAAGGTTTTATAGGCTGGGAATGGACACTGATCTTGGTACCAGAGCTCTTCTTGGTTGTAGGACTCACTGCTGAGTTTACTCTTAGTGGCACCTGGTCAGGTGAGCTGGGAAGTGAATTGTAAGGAGGAAAGCAGCTTTTAGAGGCTGATTTGTATCTATCCATCCTCCCTGGGAGGTTTTGGGTTTTTGGTTTTTTTTTTGCTTCCAATGTCTCTTGAAAATATAAAGTTGGAGTTAAAGAAACAACATCACTTCCCCCAAGCCTTTTAACATAATAAAAAATATAAAATCAGAGGTGGGAGCTTCATAGCAGTATCTTCTATAATGGAAATGCCATTACCTCATATATTTCATTTGAGAACCTATGACTTCGCTGTGCTATTTGGAGAAAAGTATGCAGGTTTTCCCTTTGGGAAAGAATGTCTTTTCAATTGAAGAAGCTATAGTCTGATGAAAATGTTCTAGTGATGTATGTTAGGAGTCTCTTAGTGGCTTTTTTTTTTGAGACCGCGATTTTGCTAAAAAGCTCAAAATAACTTTGAGAATAAAAATTTAAGGTGCTGGTGTCTCACTATATTGTCAACTTTATAGAGTTGTGAGGAAAAGGGGCACTTTGTGAAACCTAAAGTGCTGCTCCATCATAGGATCATGGCCTCATATATTTAAACATGGAAGGGTTCTTGGAGATCAAGAGGTCCAACTTCCTTACTTTACAGGTTAAAAAATTGAGGCCCAGAGAGAGCAAGTGAATTGTCTAAGGTCACAAAGGTGGCAGAGCTAAAATTGAGTGTAAATAGTTGTTTCTGTTCTGGACAGACTGATTGTTTTGTGAAGGCAAAAGAGGCCATCTTTTACCTCAATTCTTACCTAGCCTTTTATTATTGAATGGGTGTTGCCTCAGACAAACTGAGACCTGGGAAAGACCTTAGGTCTCCCACTGCATCTGGGGCTATCTCCAGTCATCCTGACCTATGTCTTGCCACTAGACACATATGACTCTGGAGGAGAGAGTGAGGCTGGTGACTTTGCACAGTCCTGCCTCACTTAAATCCAATTCATTTACAAGTCAAGACATCACCTTCCTGATGTCATTTGTTCTATTTGAGAATGAAGGACAAACAACAACAAGATATGAACAACCATATGAAGCAATGCTCTAAAATTATAGGTCATTGTTCAGTAGTAGTGAAGATAGTGACCAAAAAATGTGCCTCATGAATTCATGTATATAAAAGATATAATAAGGTATTTGTATAGCATGTATGTATAAAGTATTTAGGATCTGTTCTTAAGCCAGATTTTAGCCTCTTTTATACTGCAGGCCTTTATGGGAAAGATGAATATTACTGATTGGGCCTCATCATTTACTCTCCACAGTCAAGGTATACTTCCTGAAAGAGGCAAGCCAGGCAATGAATTTTGGGTGATCAGAATGGAAATAGTTTGGTAGGTACCGAAAGTGGGAGTAGCAAATATGGAAGCAAAAAAAAAATTTCTAATTTTATTTTTTAATCTTTAAAAAACAACACCTTTGTACACCAAGATCTATGAGGCAATTGACATCTCACATTGACTGATAGACTCATTGACATAGGACTCTAAATTTTTGTGCCTGAGGTATTCTGTTAAGTAGACAGGGTCACCATCCTTAGCTAGCCAGGAAAGCATTTAACCTTTTTTGAAGAGGCTTGTGAAACAGTTATCTGTCAGGGATATCTGGTCTGGAAACCAAGCTGCCAAAGATGCTATCTTGACCTTTCAAGACCCCAGGTTTACAGCAGAGAAAGCTTTGTCTCTGTGATGGTAGGCTTTCTCTCTGAACATTGTATGATGATTAAAAAGTTTGAGGGACATAGTTTTTGGGTAATTTAATCATTTTGTTAATAAAGCCAGCAGATCATTAATGAAAGAACAGTCATTTGGCCGTCTTTCTTAGACCAAAGACACCTAATGACAGTTTATATTCCCTTCAAAGAAGAGGTGTTCCTGAGGACTGGCAATCAACTCGAATTGGTTAACACAAAGACAGGTGTGGGCTATATTAAAATGAAGCTTTTGGGGTATGTGACTTAGATCACTCAAATCTTGGTCAAAGAGATGCTAATTTCCATATCACTTGTCTTGATAATAGGGAGATTCAACCTTTTCCCTGGCCTGTCTAAACAAACACAATGAGCAGGAATACACCGTAATGGGTGTATTTATTACACCCTAAGCCCATACTTAGAATTTCTTTTACTGTCTAATTAGATCTTGCCCTGGGTAAATCTACCACATTGTTTGGTTTCTGGATGTGGAAGTAGAAAAGGGGAAAAACCTTGGTCCTAATATAATAATTAGGTATTAAATATGAGCAAAATATTAATTTCTTATAATTGTGATGTGCACATTGGCACTCTTTCCATTTACTTTTTGGTGAGGAGACTAACAAAGTAGTAAGCAGTACAGCTAAAGTGCCATCTGTGGGGTATTCCAACAAACTTTCAAGATTCTTTACTTGATTTTGGCGATATTAATTCCTGTAAAGGTGAGGCAGGGCAAGGCAAGAAGATTTTATTGTTGTTCAGTGGTTTTTCAGTTGTGTCTGACTCTTCATGACCTCAATAGAGTTTTCTTGACAGAGATACTGGAGTGGTTTGCCATTCCTTCTCCAGCTCATTTTAGATGAGGAAACTGAGTCCAAAAGGGTTAATTGAGAAACTCCGGATCCCACAGCTAGTAAGTGTCTGAGGCCGGATGTGAACTCAAGAAGAGGAGTCTTCTTGACTCCTGGCCAACACTCTATCCACTGCACCACCTAAGATGCCCATAAGTTTTTATTAAGTACTTACTATGGTCAGATGCTATGCTAAGTGCTGGCAATACAAATAATAACAAAATAACAACAAAAAGAAAGACAGTTCTTGCCCTCAAGGAACTTACATTTCTATGGGAGAAGACACAAAAAAACTTGGGTAGGTACTTGAATTTGGTGCTGAGGTCAGGAAAGCCACAAGCAGACCTGGGAGGGGAATGAAGGTTGGCCAGCACCCCCCCTTATCAAAGTGGAGGGCCCCTGAGGAGCTCACCTACAGGAGAAGGGAGCTGCCATTTTGGAGGGGTGTTCCAGGGTGACAGTGAATGTGAGGCATGGTGGCAAAATCTAGAAAGTTAGAAGTAGAGCCAAGAGGGAAAAGTTGAGTGCAAACTAATTTATTTTAAAATACTTTGAAAGTGTTTGATGTTTAAGGACATCTTCTGGTGAATCTTCTTATAAAGTGATTAATCATGTCCTGAATTGCTTGTGGTGAACATCACTCATCATGATGAACTGTGAGCTGGACAGAGAGCCTAGAGACAGACTTTCTAATCCTGGCTTTGCTCTTAACTGATTGAGTGACTTTGGGTCAGTCACTTAACTCTCTAGGCCTTAGTTTCTTCATCTGTTAAATGAAGGAGTTCAACTAGGCTCTTTCTAGCATTAACATTCTGTAGTTTTTGTATAGGGAATCACCTAAAATGAGGCACACCTGTGTGGGTATTTGCCTAAATTAAATGACTGGGCTTAAAAAAATCAAACAATATTTTGATATAGAACTTCTTTTAGGAGAACTTTGAAATCTTTCTCATCCACAGCTTGCATAAAATCATCTATTGATGCTGACTCTTAACAAAGTTAACACTGTGGAGTTTACAAATGAGCCTCTGCCTGCAGTGAACTTACAATCTAATTGGGGAAACAAGGCATGAACATAAGGCAAATTGGTAACCCATGAGCTGAAGAATATTAAGAACATCATAGAGGTTAGCATGGTGCTGTGAAAAAAAAGGATTAAATTTGGAGTCCTAAATTTGAATCCTTAATACATGTGTGAACTAGGATAAGTCCCTTAACTTCCTTGGGACTTGTGATTTCCTCATTTGTAAAATAAGAGAGTTGGACTGAATGACCTTTAAGGTCACCTATCTATTATCCTATGATTCTCAGTCATGAAGACATGATGATGACATATGTCATGAAGATATGATGACAACAGCCAGATGGGCAACACAAATAATAAGCCCTCGGACTTCAGAGGAGGAAGTACACTATTGACTGAAGTAGTCAAGAAAGGCTTCAGGGAAGAAGAGGAACTTAGGATGGAATTCTAAAAGATGGGTAAAATTTGACAAGAGGAAAGGAAGGGGAAGATCATTCTGAGGGGAAGAAGTGAAATAAACAAAAGCACGGAGGGGGAGAACCCAAAGGATGGTGAGGGGAATGGCTTGCTAGAGTGGAGGGGCTGGGTTGGCACATGAGAAGGAGAAAGTGGGAGAGGATGGAAGGGCAGGGACAGATTATTTGGTCATTATGGGGTAATGGGAGTAGTGCTAGCCTTAGACAGGGTTTGAATCTTGCTCACTTTTCACATATTAAACGTATGACCTAGGGAAGGTAACTTTATTGCACTGAGCTTCATTTACCTCATAGGTAAAGTAAGTCAATCAATTAACATTTATTAAGCAATTGGCACAGCATCTGGCACATAATGCTGGGGGTATAAAGGCAAATACATAGTCCACATGGTCTCTGCCCTCAAAGTACTCACGTTCGAAGCTGGAAAGCAATATGGAAACCACTATTTACATTAAAAAATACATATGTATATATATCTATGTATATTGATATCTATCATCTATCATTATAGAGATATGTGTATAGAGAGCGATAGGTTCTAATATCTATATAGAGATTGATAGATATGTAGAGTGATATCCATCTATATATTGATATAGATGTATCTAGCTATGTAAAGTGATGTCTATATAGAGATCTAATTACCTACCTATCATCTATCTGTCTGTCTATCTATCGCGAATAGATGGAAGGTAGTTTTGGAAGAAAAGCACTGGGGATAGGGATGGGGTAGGGATCCAGAAAGGCTTTCTGTAGAAGGTAGAATTTTGGATGAGTCTTGAAGAAAACCAGGGAAAAAAAGAAACGAGGAAGAAGGTGGAAATGAGGAAGGAGAGTGTTTCAGACATGGGAGCTGGCCAGTGAAAAGGCAGAGTCAGGATGTGGAGTACTGGACACCAAGAGGGCCAGTGTTCCTGAATCATTGACTATGGAGAGGGCAGTCAAAAGAAAGAGGACTGGAAAGAGAGGAAGGGGTCAATTTGTGAAGGTTGACTTTCAGAAGACAAATGGGATTTTATATTTGATCTTGGAGTTAACAAGAAGAAACTGGAGTTTATTCAGTAGGAAAGTGATATTATCAGACTTGTGTTTTAGGAAAATTAATTTGGGGGCTGAGTGGAGAATGGGACTTGATGCAGGGAGACCAACCAGAAGGCTATTATAATAGTCTAGAAATGAGAGGCAGGTAGTTGGCGCAGTGGATAGAGCACCGGCTCTGAATTCAGGAGGACCTGAGTTCAAATCTGACCTCAGACACATAACACTTACTAGCTGTGTGACCCTGGGCAAGTCACTTAACCACATTGCCTAGCCAAAAAAAAAATGGTCTAGAAATGAGATGGTGTGGGTCTCTACCAGGTGGTTAGCTGTGTGATAGAGAAAGGAATGCTGTGAAGGCAGAAACAGCAAGACTTGGCAACAGAGTGATAATGTGAATGGGAATATTTTAACTAGATAATGTATGAAAAGCTCTTTATAAATCATAAATGTTATGTAAAAGTAAACTCCATTTGTTATTACTGTTGAATGTCGGGTAAGTAGTTGAAACTTTTTTATGCTGTTAGTAATAGGGACCATTGGAGATTTTGAACAGGGCAGGGATATTAGTATAATTTGCCATTTATAATAGTCATAATTGGCATCTGTTTTACTGATCCATGAGGCTAGGGTAGCATTACCCTTAAGATTTATAAACATTTATGATGAGGGGTAATTTGTACCTTGGTTTGAGAAGGAGCTTCATCAATTGGATGTTGAACCCCTGTTTTATTGTCTATTTGCTGGGTCCCATAGTGACAACACATAGGCTACCCCAATCCCTGGAAGCTCTATCTGGTGCCATGGTATCATGCACATGATGCCTGGGCTGCTGGTAAGAGTTCCCCTTCCTCCCCCTGCCTCCCAAACCTTTTCTCTCTTCTCCACCTTTAGTGAGTCAGGGAACAGTTTGTTTCAGAAAAAATCTGTCATCCTAACCTGGAAAGTTGCCTGTTCCCCTGGGGAAGGCAGAACTGTCCCTGAGTAGGGGATGTTATGGCTCTGTAATATAGTCATAGTCTGTGTAAGTACTGTTTGAATCACAGTGGGGACAACTTATGTTAGAACAGGGAAGTAACTGGTTAGAAACAGGGGATCAATCCTGGCTCTAAAAACCCATCTTAGGATCGAAGTCACATCTAATTTTTTTCCCAAGATTTTCCTTTGAAGATGCTTAGTGTAAATTTTAAAAAATCATCCAGTTTCACATATTCTATCTTAAAAAGGAAATAAAAATGTAAAAGATAACCTCAGTAATTCTTCCTCTCCCCCAATTCCATAAAAATTTTTATTGGGTTAATTAGCTGTTTCCTAAGAGATGTTAGTAAATTTGTAAAAAACATGTTCCGTTTATGAAATATTAAATGGTGTTTATTGTATAATATGTTTTAAAGTAGCATGCTAGCTACTTTAAAGAACTGGGTTCCCTAACATAAAACTGAACTGCCAGCTACAGTGAGAGGTGTCAAAAGACTGAATCTCATCACTTGGGATAAAGATTAGAAGAAGAATAAGTTCTAGTTAATTAGTCACTTAATAGCTTTAAAGCTTATTTAAAATATTTGTATTAAGCGAGGGGAAGCCATAGCTAGTCAAGACTTTCTGGCAATATTTTATACCTGGTTAGTCTCATTTTCTGTTTTTAAAGAATTTTTATGAGGGTCTTAGGAAAAGATAATATTAATAGGTATGTAGCTATTGTGTCTGATTGTCGCAGGGATAGGATGTACAAGATTTCCCTATCCGAGGTAGCCTTAGTTTAATTAAAAAAAGGTTTTTCTTAGTATTTTGTGTGTTTGTTTTTAAATGCCCTTAATGGAGAAGAAGGATGCAGTAGGTGGGATGCTGGATTCAGTGACATTGTCCCTAGTGACTGTCACTAGTATACTTAGCGTAACCTGAAGCAAATCAGTTTTTGGGGCCTCCATTTTTTCATCTGCAGAATATAAGATGTGTCAGGTTGAGGGAGCAGTGAACTAGGTGAGCTCTAAGATCCCTTCCATTTTGAACAGTCTATTACTATAAATCTAACCATTGCATGAGCCTTTATGCACAAATATCTTTATCTCGTGAAATGATGCTATTTGCCAGAATCTCCAGATACAGTCAGTGTTTTTAAAAAGAAAGGAAAAAGTTAAAGGGAGAAGGATGGGCTAGACTGAGGAATTGTGAAAGAGGAAGTCATCTCTGTAAATCTACTGTGATTTAAAAAATATATATATATATAACTAAGATATAAAAATATATAATATATAAAATATATAAGATAAAAACATATATAACTAAGAGAGAGGGCAACAAAGTGGCACAGTGAAGAGAATTTCTGGGTCTAGAGTCAGGAAGACATCTTCCTGGCTTCAAATCTGGCCTCAGACACTTACTAACTGTGTGACCCTGGGCAAGTCACTTCACCCTGTTGGCGTCGGTTTCCTCATCTATAAAATGAGCTGCTGGAGAAGAAAATGGCAAACCACTCCAGCATCTTTGCAAAAAAAAAAAATCCCAAATGGGGTCATGAAGAATTGGACACGACTGAAAAATGACTAAACAACAACAAAACTAAGAGAATGGAAACAGACTAAAAAACTAACTGGGGACAGCTAGCTGGTGCAGTGGATAGAGCACTGGCCCTGGAGTCAGGAGGACCTGAGTTCAAATCTGCCCTCAGACACATAACACTCACTAGCTGTGTGACTCTGGGCAAGTCACTTAACTCCAATTGCCTCACCCCCACAAAAAAAATTTGTTAAAAAAAAATACTTACTGAGCTTCCCCTTTAAAACTGATGCCTAGGAGATGGTGCCTAGGAGTTCCTGCATTGCAGAGTGGTGAGGGTCCCTCATGGGTCATAACATCAAGTAAGAAAGGAGCTCAGAGGACATGTGGCTCAACACGTACCTAAAAACCAAATACATAACAACAACAACAACAAAATAAAAAAAACACCCTGCAATGTGTCTGACAAGAGTTCAATCCAGCTTTGACTGAGAGACACAGAAAAACCACTGCCTGTTCTAAAGGTCCCATTCTTCTTTTGGGATAGCTCTCTCAGTTTTATATCTTCCTCTACCTCCCACCTGTTGCTCCTACTTCTTCCTTCTGGGGCCAAATGGAGCCAGTGCAGTCCCTCTTCTCCATGATAGCCCTTTGAAGATTATCACGTTCCCTTCCAATCTTTTCTGGGATAACCATCCCAATTCTTTCAAATAATTCTAACATAACATTATATCAAGACTTTTCACTGTCATGGTTACCTTCCTCTGGATGTTTTCCATCCATCAATCTGATGTCCAGAGCTGAATACAGTTTCTCAGATGTGATCTAATCAGGTCAATTATGGGTGATAGTTGTGTCAGTGATAATGGTCCATTTTGAGGATAGTTTATTGGTTGAGTTCTCCAATATATTTTGAGGCCTGCAGTTATAATATAGAGATTTGTTATCTGTCAGTGGAAGATGAAAAGCTTGCAATGTATAATACTAGCCACCAGGACATATTTTGCTAAGTATTTTGTGGCTACTAAATTTTTGTAGCTTGTAATAAAACGATGCATAGTTTCTGCTATTTCCTTGCATAATCTGTATTGATCAATATGCCCTTAAGGTTAATCATTTTGCAATTTTTGTTGGCAATGAGCTGATCCAAAATTGCCATCATAAACCCTTCTGTTCCCACGAACATCATGACATTAATCAATCATTTGTTGTTCAGTGTGTCCTTGTTGACATATTGTTGGGTATGTTAATGTGGATGCTGCCCATGAGGTACCTCTTTGATTCTGCTCTTAGATCTTTAAGTGTTTTATGAATTCCATGGTGAAGGCACTCTCGGGGGCATTTGACAATCAGTGTGCCTCCTTGCAGTAAGTCTTTAGTATTGGTCATTGAAATGATTAGTTTTTGACCCGTTTATCACATATTTGAAGCACATCTATCAGTCCTCTTTATCTCTTTCATATAGGTTTTTCTACACATCTTTCTATATCTGTCTTACAGTAACAGGCCCTGTGTTTCTTCAAAAGAATTGATAAACAGAAGTATGCTTAGTATGGTTTTACATATCTAACATATACACACACACATATTACATACATACATATGTATATATTTTTCAAATGGTGGCCTTCTCTGGTGTGAGGTGGGGAGGGAGACAGTTTAGAACTTAAAATGCAACAAAAAATAATAAAAATTTTAAAATATAGCATGGTTTTTTTTTTAAAGAATTCTTTGCAAATCTGTTATATTCCATTTTCTAGTTTCAAAAGTGTGCTCTGAATGGTATTATATAGTTGTTGCTTTAAAAGGGTTGTTCCCATTGAGCTTAGATTTCAAGGTGACAGTAAGTCTCTTAACATTCTTCCATAATCTTTTCCTTCATAGCCTTATGTTGGATGTGTCTTGCTTGGAGCAGACAAAAATATTTTTAAGTATCACCTTCATCTGTTCAATTTGACCTCCATGTTGTAACTTAGATCCTTCAGTTTTTCACTTTCCTCCGTCTCCAATAAGAATTTTACACTTACCTGGTCCAAATGACATGTTGGTATCATTAGGGAAAGAGTCCACAAGCTGAAGACATCAAATGTTTTTCAGTAGAACCAGATTGCTTGATATAATCTGTGTACATTCAATAATTCATGTTTTGGTTTCACTCTTCTAGTTTTGCTCCTCAAACCACATTTCATTATGTGTATGCATAGTTTTATGTGTGTACACATACGCACATATATGTACATCTTTTTTTTTAGTGATACTAACTGTGAATGCTTTATCTAAAGAACTTTCACAAACATGTAATTGGCTTATATTTGGAGAGGTCTCTGTTCTTATTTTTTGTTAGTAGATATTTAATGCTTTCTGTTGAGAAAGGTGGGATCACACTGGTATTTGAATGGTAGCTTGTTAGGTATTTTTCTTTTTTAAAAATAGGATTTTGCTTTTTTTCCAAGTATAAGTAAAGACAATTTTAGCATTCATTTTTTGTAAAATTTTGAATTCCAAATTTTCTCTGTCCCTCCCTGTCCTTACCCCCCCACCCCAAGATGTTAAGCAATTTGATATAGGTTATACATCTACAATCATGTAAAACATATTTCCATATTAGTCATGTTGTGAAAGAAGAAACAGAACAAAAGGAAAAAACTATGAACAAAATAAAGTGAAAATAGTATGCTTCAATCTGCATTCAGACTCCATCAGTTCTTTCTCTGGAGGTGGATAGCATTTTCCATCATGAGTCTTTTGGAATTGTCTTGGATCATCGTATTGCTGAGAAGAGCTAAATGAATCATATTTGATCATTGCACAATGTTCCTGTTCCTGTGTACAATGTTCTCCTGGTTCTGCTCACTTCACTCAGCATCAGTTCATGTAAGTCTTTCCAGGTTTTTCTGAAATCCCGTTTAGTGTTTTTCTAATAATTCACGTACTATTGTGAAGTGTTTGAGTCAGGGGGATGCTGGAGCCAGCTCCTACCAGCTTATAAAACCTCATTGTTAAATTTTGAATGTGAGCATTTAAACCTTGGAAATCAGCAAATGCTACAAATCAAGACTTGATTTATTATTTTGTTGATTGTTTAGACTTAGGAGGTGATGGAGAAAATGTTAACAGTGCAGATTAATTTTTTTTAAACTTTATTAATTTATTTTGACTTATCAACAATTACTTACCTAAGTTTTTAGGTTTAAAATTTTTTCTCCCCCCTCTCCCCACCTCCCTCCCCAAGACGGTGTGCAATCTGGTATAGGCTATACATGTACATTTTTATTAAACATTTTCACATTAGTGATGTTGTAAGTAAGAATTAGACATTCTCCTGGTTCAATGCAGATTAAATTTAAAAGAATGTTGTGGGGCCCATCTCTTCTTCTTCCCACCCCTCATCACTTTGAAAGAGTTTGTTGTTAAACATTTACTACCACACCCTGGTTGAGCCAGTAATTGGCTCTTTTTCTGCCCTACCACTTTCCTGTTTAGCAGAGAAGTTAGATTTGTGGTTAACTCCCTCTATATAACTGTTCTGTCAGTGATTATAATTGTGGTATACAAAATTGATCTGTTATTCATTATAATAATGGTATACAAGTTGATCCAACTTGAATTTTCATTATGTAGTATGTATTGCAACCACATAGATGACCAAAAATGTTTCTCATCTTCCTACACTTAGGGTTCTTCCTCTTTCCTCTGATGTCTTTGTTTCTCAAGCCTCTATAGTTTAAAAAACTTGTTGAATTGTTTATTTTGTTCTTTTCACTGCTTTGACTCCTTGTTTCTTCCTCCTTTGGATTTTTGAATTGTTGGATAAGGGAATCTAGAATTTCTGATAGATATTTGTTTCCTGGATTCTGTTCTTCATGTTCCTCTTTTGGTTGCCTTTAATAAGGTGGTATGGTTTTTCTACTCCATATACCACCTAGATATTGATGTAATCTTTCCATACCTTTCTGCAGATCTTCATTAGCTTGGTCAAGTAAATTCTACCATGATACTTACGATGCCTGTCCTTAGGTTTATTCCTTGATAGTCTTCCTTTTTGCTTAAGGTCCTTAGAAAGGTATTGGCACCATATATGTTATATGCAGATCCAGGAATGTTTTTATAGTTTCTGACGATATTGTAGGAGAGAATGTTGTTATTGTTGAGTCATTTTTCAGTCATGTCTTACTATTTTTCACCCCAATTTTTGGCAAAGATACTGGAGTTTGCTATTTCCTTCTCCAGGTCACTGAGGCAAATAGGCCTAAGTGACTTGCCCAGGGTCACATAGCTAGTAAATGTCTGAGGCTGGATTTGAACTCAGATCTTCCTGACTCCAGGCCTGGTATTCTATCCACTGTGCCACCTAGCTGCCTGGTTATGGCAAACACCAGCTTTCTTACATTACTCTGGTTTGGTATAATTGGTCCTCTAGCTGTACTGAAGCTATCAGACTTCTAAATGGATTTTAAAAATTATAGCTGAAGTATGACAATCTCCAATTTCCTCTTCTAAGTCATCTGAGTTATCAGCATTATTTTGGTCATGTGTTTGTTATTAGATATAATTTTTTGGAGTTTGTGGAGAAGACTTAAATAGCCTCAGTTTCTTCAACTTTTCCTTCTTTACATTTAGTATCTTCTTGATTTCATCTCTTATTCCATCTAGTCTAGGTTCCGAGATGAAACCATTAATTGCCATTTGGTAACGTGCTTTCATGTGATTTGGGACTGAGGGCACAATTGACAAAAAGCAATACAAAGCCCTTTCCTCTCACTGGTAAAAATTGTTTCTAATTTTGTTTTGATGTAACACTGGTGCATAAGGAAAGTATTCATACCATAATTCATTTTGTCTGTACATGTGGCTTGCCTGCTTTAGTGGTCAGTGCCATCTGCAGGGAAGCATTTCTAGCAGGTGGAAAATTAGTATTTTTGATTTGTTCCAGGGTGGCTTTCTTGTGCTATTAAAATACATAGAGTGCCACTTGCTCCATGATCCTCCTTGTCAAGTTGATCATTATTGTGGTTTTAAGTAAGGTTAGCCTGTAAACTCCATGCTGCCCAGTGTATTGCTTTGATTTTCATCAGTGGTTGCATCACAATATGCAGTACCAATCCGTGGTACTGGCAAAGCCCAATTCATGAGCACGTTAGAGGGTCTTGTTGGGACTTCACAACTACAATAATAGTCCCAGGCGCACCAACTTACTGCCATACACTATGGCTGCCCTTCCCTGACTTAGGTGATGTACACTCTATCCCCAGCCGCAGCATGGATGATAAATTGGATTTTGAGGAGATTATTATTCCTATTATTAAGAGTTGCTTTTACTGCTGCTATCTCATTTTCATCTTTCTTGATGAGGTTCAAATAAAAATGGTCCAAGGATAAATTGTTATCCTGCTATTATTTTGTACATTTAAAGTTCTGCAAACCATTGGGCAGGTGAATAAAAAGAAAACAACAACTGCTTTTTGTAACTGAATGAACGTATTGAAATAGAAGCCCATCCTCTGCAGCTTCACTGAAAGCATCCTCAGGACAAATGCAGTAAGAGACAGGACCACAGGGATGTCATATACTTTATCTTGTTCCTACAGTGTTTTAATTTCTTCTTCTAGGTCCCTCTATCTTGAAGGCTTTTCATTCCATGTAAGTTTGGAGATTATGAGCATTGTACATGATGACATCTATTTAAAAGGTTATTTTTAAATTGTTGTGGATCAGCATTAGGTTGAGGCAACTGTGGGGATCGGTTTTGTCTATAACAATGCTGTAGTTCCACTAGTGACATTTGGGAATTTATATTTGTTGTAGGAGGATTGGTCATCTGTTGGTTTTTGAAGGAATATTAATCATAACTATTATCATCTTATTCTCATCTCTTTTTTTAATGGGATCTAAGTAGACACAGTCCTGGGACAAGGAAGAAAGAAGAGATCAAGCATTTATTAAGCAGCTACTGTGTGCCAGGAACTGTGCTAAGCACTTTAAAAATATTGCCTCATTTGATATTCGTACATATTTGTTCGCTTGTTATTTCCCCCATTAAATTGTGAGCTCTTTGAGGGAAAAGTCTAACTTTTGCCTTTCTTTGCATCCTTAGTGCAAAATACCTGTCACACAGTAGGTACTTATTGACTATTTACTGACTGATGCAACAACTCTATGAGGTAGATGCTATTACCCCTACTTTATGTTTGAGAAAACTGAGGCAGACAAAGGTTAAGTGACTTGCCCAGGGTCACCCAATGACAAGTAGATACTTTTGCTAGCATTCTTTTATATTTAGTGTTTTACTAGTTTTTGCACAGATAGATAAAATAACTGCTTTTTGTAATTGAATAAAAGAATAAGGAGGTAAGCTCATCTTCTGTAGGCATCCTGAAAGCATCCTTGGTACAATTACAGAAGTAGTAGGTAAGAAGACAAGAATGACATGTGTCTCATTGTATTAACACATGATTTTGATGTGCCTCAAACACTGTGACTAATAAGTGCTTGATTGAGTCTTTTTGCTAGATTTCTGTATTTTAAAAGCTTTTATTAACATTCAGCTCAGATACTGAGTATTTGGTATGGTGTCTGTTAAAAATGTTGTTCTAAAATTTTTATGGGGCAGTGATATACCTGGTCAATTGAAGGAAATAGTTTTCTCAGTGACCATGATCTAATTCCTGTATGCTTCATTGGTTGAATTCTCCAGGATCTTCTTAGGTCATTATTTATATTGTGGCAATTTTTCTGTGAACTCATGAAAGGTAGCAAGTTTCTGATGTGTGATTCTAGCACCAGCTCATCCATCATGTCTTGGGACATAATCAGTATGTGCGATATATACATACATACACACATATATATACACACATACACACACAGATATATACATACATTTACACACACATGCATGTACACATATATGTATGTATATATTATATTTACATACACATACATATATGCATACATATATACATACACACATATACATAGATATATATGAAATCTAAAAAAGGAAAATTTGAAGAAATTGAGGCTACTAGGTTTTCATTTTGTCTTCACTACAAACTCCAAAAATTATATCTAATAACAAATGTGTGACAAAAATAATACTGATAGCTCAGATGAGTTAGAAAAGGAGATTGGAAATTGTTATATGTTGGCTATATGGCAAGGAAATGAGGGAAACTGTACAACACATCACTGTAAGGTATAAAAATTAATTATTTAGTATTAATAATAATGATAATGAAATTTTTATCAGGACCTCTGATTTTATCAGCTTAAGGTTTTTCTTGATAAGGAACCTCCATCTCCCCCCCCCCCCCCCCCCGCCCCTCCATCTACCAATACAACAGCTCTACAAGTTACTCTTAGATAACTGCCTGGGGACGCCGAGAGGTTTAAATGCCTTCTCTAGGGTCATGGAGCCGATAAGTATCAGAGGCAGGATTCAAGCCCCGTTATTTAGCCTCTGAGTCAGCTGGGTGGCACAGTGGATAGAGCTCCTGGTGTGGATTCAGGTAGACTCATCTTCATGAGTTCAAATCCATCCTCAGACACTTACTAACTGTGTGACCCTGGGCAAGTCACTTGACCCTGTTTGCTTCCGTTTCCTCATCTATAAAATGAGCTGGAGAAGGAAATGGCAAACCATTCCAGTATCTTTGCCAAGAAAACTCCAAATGAGGTCATGCACAGTAGGATATATGACTCAAAAAAAACCAACAACAACGAAGAGCCCAGCAGTCTATACATTTCACTGTCAGCTTCTTTTATTGTAAAAGGTATTCTGCTTTATATAATGTTGATGAAGAAACTGAGGCCCAGGGTGGTTAATTGATTAATGTGGTATTGGGGGAAAGAGTATTCAGGTTCCAAAGTCCAAAAACCTGGCTTTATATCCTGTCTCTGATGTTTATCATTGTAGGTCAGGATGCTGGTGGAACTGGGGAAGCTGGAGTTAAGCTCAGCCCAGGCTGTTGTGAGCGTTGAAGTTGTGGTACAGACCTGAGGCCCCCATGAGGACTGATCTGGGATCCATCCATGGCCCCTCTGAGGAAGAAGAACAAAAATGTGGTTTTCAGGACTTTGGGAGCTTCTGAGGCCCCCAGACTCTCCTTTGCTAGTGTTTACTTTAACTTTACTTTCCCAGACTGCTTTAAACCCCCTTGGAAATTGCTTTAGCCTGGGGAATATATCAATACATTTTTATTAACATTATGTTTATTTGAATCCTCAGGCTCTGCATTATTCATCTGACCAGATACAGAAGTGGGACGGGAACATTTATGGCTTATGTGACCTTGGGGAAGTCATTTAATTTCACTAGGCATCAGTTGTTGTATCTGTAAAGTGATGGAGTTAGACTGGACGGCCTCTGAGAGATCCCCTCCAGTGCTACAATTCTGTTCCCATCCCATAACCAATGAGCCCAAATAGATGAGTGGCAGACCATAAGCCTAGAACCTGGGTCTCCTGACTGGTACTCAGGGCTATGTGAGAGATATTTTGCCATTATCTTGCCCCCGCCTTCCCTTTCTGAAATTTCTTCCTGCACTTTTTATAGGTTTTTATTTTCAGGATAGGGCCTGGAGCTCCTGGCCTTTGAGTACAAAGGACCGCATCCTACTGAGCCACCATTACTTGATAAACATTTCCTTGATCGTAGAGTGTAGGACGTTGAGAAGGCTAATAATAAAAGGCCATTTTCATTAAGCCTGGGGTAAATATATAGCTGTCATCCACTTGAATCCATTGTACTTTTTATTCCCTTCATCCCCATATTAAATGTGGCTGGGCTTGGGACATGACTGCTGGGAAGAAAGCAGTGCAGCCTGACATTAATTTCTGCTCCTTTTGTGGTGTACTGCTGAATACTGGCTTGTAAAGAATCTTTATGTAAAGGGGGGTGTGACAAGTGATGGTGGTGATGGCGGCAGCATTATAGATGCCAAAGAATTCCACCTTGCTGTTTCCCTTTCTAGGGAGGGGGGAGAAGAAAGTATCTTTTCTAAAACAAAATCACTTTGGTTTATGTTTGGAAGATGGTAGTGTTGGGCATTGGTAGGGTGAGGCTTTATCTACCCTCTGCTCCATTGGGCCTTCTGTGTGACTACAGGAGAAGAATAATAGCCCTATTTTGCTTGGATACAGAGGCTGGCCCATTCTTTTATGGGAGCTTTTCAGAACACTTAAGGAACAAGTTAGTATCCTAAATACTCCCATTTTGCAGATTACTGGTTTAGATTCCAAATGTTCCCGTCCCACTTCTGTATCTGGTCAGATGAATAATGCAGAGCCTGAGGATTCAAATAAACATAATGTTAATAAAAATGTATTGATATATTCCCCAGGCTAAAGCAATTTCCAAGGGGGTTTAAAGCAGTCTGGGAAAGTAAAGTTAAAGTAAACACTAGTAAAGGAGAGTCTGGGGGCCTCAGAAGCTCCCAAAGTCCTGAAAACCACATTTTTGTTCTTCTTCCTCAGAGGGGCCATGGATGGATCCCAGATCAGTCCTCATGGGGGCCTCAGGTCTGTACCACAACTTCAACATAAAACATCACTAGGGAGTAAGAAGGCGGTGGTATCATGCAAGGACTTATGTAACCTAAATTTATTTATATACCTTTTAAATTTCATAAGTGTTCTTTTGAGGGGCTGGGTTTTTTCTAGTGTTGAGAAAATTATGGTACCCTTTGTACAAGGCCAAGTAATGAAGTTATAAAGGTACTTTTTTGTTGTTCAGTCATTTTCAGTTGTGTCTGAGTTTTCGTGACCCCATTTGGGGATTTTCTTGGTAAAGATACTAGAGTGGTCTGCCATTTCCTTCTCCAGCTCATTTTACAGATGAGGAAACTGAGGCAAACAAGGTTAAGTGACTTACCCCAGGTCACATAGCTGGTAAATGTCTGAGGTCTTCCTCGCTCAGGTCTTCCTCACTCCAAGCCAGGCGCTCTATACACGGTGAAACTTAGCTGCCCATATAAAGGTACTTAGATTAGGCCTTTGTCAGCCAAGGGGAGGCATCTTTCTGAAAGTATGCATGTGGAAAGGGGCTGGAGAGAAATCTAACCTTTCTGAAAATGGGTCGTAGGTTTACAGATGAAAGAACCTTAGAGATCATCTAATAACCCTCCTCCCACTATTTTGTGAGAGATATTTTGGATCATTAATGTGTTATTGGGGGAATCTGGATCCAATGGAGGCCCAAAGATGTTATGAGACCTGCCTGGGTTATTTCCCCTGAGAGAAAACAAATTTTTTAAGGGATTGTGGGGTACCATGGTTGAAGGAGAGGGAAGATAATTCAAAATCAGCCTCTGGAACTTTAAATACTGTTTTCTTTCCACTTGCACCATGCTAGATTGATGTGTGAGGCTCTAGAGTAGCCATATACTCAAGACAAGTAGAGGGCAGTCCTGATGGGAGCATAATTCTACACTTTCATTAATATGTAACCTTCTTTAAGTGGATATTCCTCCATCAGTGGAGTTCACAGTCCTTCTGTCTTTTCATCCTATGTGATTCTTGTCCATATTCTTTCATAAATGTTTCCTAGAGCATGGATTCTTAACTTGGAATCTGTGGCCTTTAAAAAAATGTATTTTCACAGCTATATTTCAATACATTTAGTTTTCTCTATACTCCTTTGTATTTTATTTTATGCATTTATAAACCTTTTTTTTGAAGAGGGTTCCAGAGAGTTCACCAGATTGCCAAAGGATCCATATCTCAAAAAAGTTAAGTGCTCCTGCCCAAAAATTTGTAGCTAACATACTGGAAAACCTTCCTCTCTGTTAACATATTATATGGCTATGACTGCTACATTCTGGCTGTCCTTTTTTTGTTCCATCTTTCTGGCTAACTGACCAGTGATGTTTCACTACTTTTAGCATCAACTCAGTAAATTCTGTTTGGGGTCCAAGTAGCCATATTGGTAGGAGATAGAAGAATCTGGCTGCCTGCTTCTCACAGCTGCCTGGACAACCTGTCCAACTTGCTGCTAATGATAACTGAGAACATTTGGAAAGTGAATTTAAGAATAGTGGACATAATTTTCATTTTTGTTGGGAATTTAAGGAGCAGATCTGAGAATCTTAGTTTTTGCCTTACTTTCAGTATTCATTCTTCAAATTTTTTTTTTTAATTTGGCCTAGGTTTAAACACATATACAGCTTAACTTCTCTCTCTTCAACTCAGGAATGGCAGGACCTACTTCTTATCTATGCTTTTTCAAGGAGAGACATTCATGCCATATCTTGAAATTAAGACGTATTGTAGGTTAACTTTATTTTTAGACATTGTATGGTATCTGGAGATAGTTGGAACAAAAGGTTATCACTGGAAAAGAGCTCATCTATAATATAGCTCCCTTATTTTACAGGTAGTTCCTACCTCAGTGAAATTAAGTGACTTGCTCAACATCTTATAGCCAGTGAGTGGTAGAGTGGGGATTAGAACCTGAGTCTCCTGAGTCTCACAGCCCAGTGTTCTTTTTTTTTTTTTAATTTTTTTTTTTAGGCAGTCGGGGTTAAGTGACTTGCCCAGGGTCACACAGCTAGTAAGTGTGTCAAGTGTTTAGTCTGAGGCCGGATTTGAACTCAGGTCCTCCTGACTCCAGGGCTGGTGCTCTATCCACTGTGCCACCTAGCTGCCCCACAGCCCAGTGTTCTTGAAATACCTCTGTGGTCTAAGAGAAAGGTTAAGCTGGATTTGGAATCAGAGGACAGGGGCTGAAATCCCAGCTTAGTACTTGTGTGACCTTGGGCAAGTGACTTAACCTTTCTTAGCCCTAGTTTCATCATCTGTAAAATGAGATGCAGCTACATGGCCTTTAAAATCACATCTGTGATCTCATGAAGTCACTTTGCAAAAGCCAAATATTGTCAATAATTGAATGCTTTTTGGTGATTATAGTTATTCTCCAAAAAATAAAAGTGTGCCTTATGAACATACACATTTCCTCATCTATAAAATGGGGATAATAATAGCATCTACCTTCAGGATTGTCATGAGGATAAAATGAGATATTTGTAAAGCTCTTTGTAAAACTGTGTAACTGTCAGCTGTCATCATCATCATCATCTGAGGGGATGAAGCTCAGCACAAAATCTTTCCCTTTGTAGTCTTATCACTTTATGTCAGTGCTTTAGCTCCGCAATGTTTGGTAACACTTTTTGGAGCAGAGACTGATTCAGTGCTTTTCTCTCAATAGCAGCACCTGGTACACTGCCTTACATAGAGACAGTGCTCCGTGAATGTGGGTTGGATGTGTTTGGCCAACTGGCACAGTTGGTTAGGAACAGTGCTAATGAAGCAAAGATTTCAGGCTGATATTTCTTTGGGGGGCTGATATTCAGTGGGCTACACTCCAAGTCCTGCATTTTCTGATTTTACTAATATGAAACATGCTGGGTAACAAGTGAGAGCATGGTCTGTTTGGGACAATCCTTTTTAGCCCTTTCCTGGAAAAGAATCTCAGGGCACATATACTGATTGGTAGCATCATCTTTGAATTTAAAGGCCAGCCAATGTACTATTTAATTTAGGAGCATAGAATAGTTCAGTCTGGAAGACCTGAGTTTAAGTCCTATGTCTGACACATAATAGCTAGATGACTATGGACAGGTCACTTAATCTCTGGGTGTCCTTGAATCTCAATCAACCAACAAATAATTATTAAATGTTTACTGTGTGGGAAGCAAGGTACTGTGCTAAGCCCTGGGGATACAAAGAAAGTCAACAAGTTCATGACTACAGATGAAATCATAGGTCTGGACCTCCCCTCCTCAGACCTGCATCTACCCAAGAAACAAATTTAAAATGTAAATTGAACGCTTATGATGGTTACTAAAAAAGTTAGTTTTCAAAGAAATTGGGGGAAAAGACAAAGGACAGTGCCAGTGGCCTATTGGTAGTGTAGTAGTGTGTTGCATGGAACAATCTCTGTGCTCTGTGTGTGTTATAAGCGGTCTTTAATTGAAGAAAGCTTTATTCTTGTGTTCTTTTCCTTTTTAGAGAGAAGGAAAGTCAGCCAGTGGAGGCTGTACACATTGCTCTATGTTCTAGAGTTGAGTAGGCTGTTTGTCTCATAGGAATTCTGTGAATATATGACACAAATTATCCCTAGGAGTCTGTGATAGAACATGAATTTTACTTAATTAAATTCATTTGAGGATCCATTTTGAATCGTTTTCAGGAAAATATTGGTGTTCACAGGGGAAATTTCACTGAGACTCTCAGTTGTTACACATTTCAATTTTGTGTTTATGTCCTGATGTTTTTCAGGGTGTTGGTGTTGGGTAGGAATTAATGATGCTGCACGGTTTATTACTCAGCATCTGTTATTCTTTAGAACTGGAAACATTCAAAAGGTATTTGCTTGAAAACAAGGAGTGGTAGTGATTTGCTGCTGCTGTTTAAACACACATACACACACACACACACACACACAGAGCAAAGCATCAGAACTATACTTTCCCCCTCCCAACCTGTCACCCAATAAAAATAAATTAAAATTCCTAAGCACATTTTCACAGCTGATGGCTGACAACAAGAATCATGAAATATTGGCATAGGTTTTGGAGAATAACTGTAGAATTTCATTCTCTGTTTGATGTTAAAATTATGTCAGATACTTCTATGTAGCTTAGATCCTCTGTCTGAATTGTTGTGGTTCCACCTGGTTGTAAGATTTCAGCTTAGTAGCTAGTTACTGAATGCTTGCTGCACTCCCAACCTCATTCTAGGTTCTATGTGCCATATGAGACAAGTCTCTGCCCTCAAGGAGCTTAGAGTCTAGTTGGGCAGACAAAGTGAAATAACCAGAAAATAATGAGAGGGTATGTGGTCAATTGCCACATTATGTGTGGGTAAGACTGTAAGTAGGATTTAGAACCTGGAGAAGAAGAGTTAAGTGTCATAGGAATTTTCATGAAATGATAGCACTGGAAAAGATCCTTTTTTTCCTTATTTTTAAAAAATTTTTAGTTTTCAACATTACTTCCTCAAGATTTTGAGTTCCAAATTCTTTCCCCATCTCATCCCTTCCCCCCACCCCAAGATGGCATGCATTATGAGTACCCCTTCCCCTAATCTGCCCTCCCTTCTGTCTCCCCTGCCCCTTCTTTTATCCCCTTCCCCTTCTATTTTCCTGTAGGGCAGGATAGATTTCTATACCCCATTGCCTGCATATCTTATTCCCCAGTTGCATGTGAACTGGAAGAGATCTCAAGACAGCTAACATTTATATGTGACTGGAGGAATTGCAAAGTCCTTTGATTTTAATGGTCTGGTGATGAACTGTTTGACATATTTGGACAAAACTAACAAGTCAGAGGGACTTCTAGCTCCATCAACGGTGTATTTATGTGTTCATCTTTCCATAACCTTCCCACGTGGAATACTAGTTCCATGAATTGTCTCCCACCAGGTTTCAGTTTGAGAACTCTGCCATCTGGGCTCTCCTCAAGACTTTGTCACCTTCCTTCACTCTTGTTTTGTTCTGGATTTTAGTATCTTTGTCTTCCTTCCTTCTGCCACAGTCCTTCCATTTTCTTGCTGGTTTTGTCTTTTAATCTCTCTTTGTCCTTGTCTGGTAGTGGATATTATTTATCAAGAAGGCTACCCTTGCTTCCTGGCCTCAGGTGGATGTCCAAATGGAGAACAGGGGCTTCTGCTCTGTTTTATCAACCATGTTGTCATGTTGGCCACTCATAGGCTAGGCTTGGAGAGTTGCCTAGAACATTGAAATGTTAGTTGACTTGCTGTGGGTCAAAGACCCAGCATATTTCAGAGGCAGGACTTAAATCCAGACCTTCCTGGCTCCAAGCTAGCTCTCTGTCCACTCTACTATGCTGACACGCTCTCTCTCATAGTGACTTGTAAGAAAAGAGTCACAGTTAGATGAGGAGTCTTCATAACTTGGCTTGTTCCTGTGGAGACCACTATTAGAAAAAAATGACAATGGTCATAGGCTCAAAGATTTCAATCTAGAAGGAGCTTAGGAGTCATTTAATCCAACTTCTGTCTTTTTGTAGATGAAGATACTGAGGTCCATAGAGGTCAAGAGACTTGCCCAAAGTCACACAAATAAGAAAGCAGGAGGGTCAGGATTTTGATCCATGTCCAAATCCAGTACATAGTGGAAATGGTGTCAGAGTGTGCAATAAAAAGAGGGCTGAATTTGAAATCAGAGGGCCTGGGTTTGAATCCTGGCTCTGCTATATACTACCTGTGTGACCTTGGGCAAGTCACTTTCTTTTCCTCAGACTCAGTTTACTTTTTTATTTTTATTTTTTGAGGCAATCAGGGTTAAGTGACTTGTCCAGGGTTACACAGCTAGTAAATGTTTGAGGCCAGATTTGAACTCAGGTATTCCTGACCATGGTTGGTGTTCTACCCGCTGCACCACCTAGCTGTTTCCTCTGCTTCTCTCCAAAGACTGTACTTTACTATCACAATGTATTGGAGGAAAGTTATAACTTAAATTACCCTCGAATCATATATAATTTGTGTATAAGACACAAATATTCAAATTTTCACTTTGAAAGGGTGAAAGGGTATATTATTGTTACCCTAAGGGGCTGGGTGTAACATATTGTAAGTATCAAACCATCTATTCTGTAAAGTCCTGACCATTTACACTGACATTCAAGTGATGTCAAACTCAAATAGAACTGGATTCCTGTACTCCCATATTGACAGAAAACCTCAAATTAGTGTTATCTACATTGTATTGTATTTTATTTACTTTGTTAAACATTTCTCAGTTGCACTTTAATCTGCTGACAACTTTGCCCTATGCAAATTGAGCTCAGCCTGTTTATACAAATTCTCTGCTCCAAGCAAACTGCCCAATTCAGTGTTGTTTTCACCTCCCTTTTTATTTCTTTACTCTGCACTTTGCCAAGAAAACCCCCAATGGGATCTTCAAGAATCAAACACGACTAATCAGCATTTGTTACTAAAATAATAGAAGAAGTCAGTTTATCTTTCATGGATGTATGTCTTCTTAAAGTAGTATACTTGAAGGAATGCTTTATTCATCTTTAAATTCTCTACCACCTATTCAGTCAACCAAAACTCATTTATTGAACACCTACTGTATGCCAGACATTGTGCTACCTAGTACATATATATGCTGGTTGTTAGATGATTCATATATGTGAATCTGTATACACATATGTATATAAAAACATGTAGAGGCAAGGGTTCATAGTGGTTAGAGTACAGGGCTTCAAGTCATAGGATCATGATTAGAAAACTTAGAGTCTAACCCCCTCATTTTACTGATGAGGAAACTGAAGCCCCAAAGAATTAAATGACTTGACCAAAGACATACCAGTAGTAAGTGGCAGAGGTGGGATTTGAACCAGGTCCTCAGGTTTTCAATCCATTGCTCTTTCCTACACCATACAACTTCAAGTGAAGAAGACCTGGCTTCAAATCTCCACTCTGACACTATCTATGTGACCCTAGACAAATAGTTCACCCTTTCTGTGCCTCTGAGAGTAAACTCCATGAAATCATGATATTTATTTTATTTCTATCCTGTATATACTTATCTGTAAATGGATATTCTTCTCCTCCCTATAGGAGACTATACACTTCATGAGGAGGGAGACTGTTCTGCTTTTGTATTTCTTTCTGTAGCACCTAACTTAGTGCCTGACATGAAGTAAGCATTTAATTAATGTTTATTGGTTGATAGATTGAGCTACTAAGACATAGATTGATTGAGATATGCTTTGGTGCACAATTGGAGTTCACTATGCTGACAAAATAACAAAGCTTTCTTGTGTTTACCTTTGTGTATCTGCATAAAATGTTATGTTAATTTCTCATCTGTAAAATGAGCTGGACAAGGAGATTGCAAACCACTCTAGTATCTTTGCCAAGAAAACCCCAAGTGGAGTCACGTAGAGTCAGACACGACTGAAAAACAACTGCAAACAAGAAGAAGTTTCTCAATGTTTGAATACTTGTCCATCATTCCAAACATGATGATTCTGAAGTCAGAAGACCTGGTTTCGAATCTCAGGTCTGATAATAACTAGGTGACATGAACTGTGTCATCAACCTTCTCTGATCCTGAGCGTCTTCATCTGTAAAATGAGGGGTGGCAGAAACCATGCCATCTTTAAGTTTCCTTTCCATTCTGTGCTCTGACAGTTTATGTCCTTGCTTGACTAGAAAACACTACCATTTAGGTGAGAGAAACAAGACAGACACCATTCCTATTTTTATTCATTAGGGTCTTCTTGGTTAAGTTGGGTGCTGAGACAGGCAAGATTTAGGCCAAGGGTTCTTAATCTGGATCCATGGGCTTCCAAGGCATGGGTCCATGGGTAGATTTCAGGGGGTCCATGAATTTAGATAGGAAAAATATTATATCTTTATTTTCACTAACCTTTGGTTTCCTTTGTAGTTTTCACTAACTTTTGGTTTCTTTTGTAATCTGATGTATTTGGTGAACTTTAAAACATTGCTCTGAGAAGGGGTCCATAGGCTTCACCAGAATCCAAAGAGGACTGTGACACAAAAAAGGGTAAGAACCACTGATTCTGAAATAAACATAGGAAATTGATAGACCAGGCACTATTTACTCTTCCTCTGCATTGCCCATTCTAGGTAAGATTGTTATTTTGTCAAGCCAAAGGTGAGCAGAGCCATAAGAAGTCCTGCCAAGTGAGAGTTGCCTGAAATTACTTTCCCTTGGAGTCGTTTAACTTCTGTGACTGGTACCATGGGAGCTCTGTTTTTTTCTTTCTGCTTGGCCCAGTAACCAGTTTTTATTGCATCTGCCTTGTGGAAATGGCAGTAATAGAAATTAATGTGCTTTCATTTCATAAATACTATTTATACAGTTTCAGCTGCAAGGGAACAGAGGGGAGTGGTCAGTCTAAAAAGCATCAATGCTCATGGTCTTGGCCTAGATTCAGAGGTGGTGGTAGTGAGGTTGGTGGCAAAAGCTCTGGCCTTGGAGTCAGAAGACCTAAGGTAGAGTTCTGATGCCACCACTAGCTAGTTGTGTAACTTTGGATAAATCATGTACCTTCTTTGTGTTTTGGATTCCTTGACTGTTAAATGGGAACACTTAACATTTAATGCCTAATCTGCCTCTTGCTTGGTGTGGTGTGATAAGATGAATGTGGAGGTGCCTTCTAAAGGTTAAAAGCACTACCCAGATGTAAGAGTATTTTTGAGCCTGTCTCACAGAGTGGATATCTTTAAGCCCTTCCTTGGGACAGGAACTGGAGGCATTTTAAAGCATAGCAGTTACTTCATTTGTAGGGATTTCCAAGTGGATGATGACTGTCCATACAAATGAATTCAGAGAAATGAAATGTTTACTTTTTAAACACCACAACTACTTTCATTTTGAACTGTTTAGATAGAAATGGCTTCTAAAGTCATTATCTACTTTTTTGGGGGGGGGGAGGGAGGATGCTTTCCTAAACAAGAGTGTATTGAATACCAGTCAAATTTTTCTTTAGTGACATAGAGTTATTGTTTTTTTTTTTTGTGAGGCACTTGGGGTTAAGTGACTTGCCCAGGGTCACACAGCTAGTAAGTGTCAAGTGTTTGGTCTGAGGCCGGATTTGAACTCAGGTCCTCCTGACTTCAGGGCCGGCGCTCTATCCATTGCGCCACCCAGCTGCCCCGACATAGGGTTATTGTTAGGAACATTGATTATCTTTCCCTACAAAACCTCCCATCTTCTGAACCTCCCTGTTACCACCATGCTTCATTTAACCAGTGTTCATAACCTTGGTGTTCTCCTCAGTCCCTCACTCTTGACTTACCTCATGTATCCAATCAGCTGCCACATCCTGTCATTTCTGTTTCTGTCACCTCTTGCATATATTCTCTTTTAATTCATACAGTCACACCCCTAGTTCAGGTTCTCATTACCTCTTACCTGGATTATTGTAATAAACTTCTAATTTGTCTGTTTGCCTTGAGTCTTTCACTATTCCCATCCATCTTCCACGTGGTGATCAAAGTGATTTTTCCAAAGCTCAGGTCTGAACACATCACATCCTACTCAGTGAACTCCAGGGGTTTATTATCTCCAGGATCAAATATGAAGTCCTTTATTTGGCCCTTAAGCTTTTTACAATCAACCCCTTCCTACCTTGCAGCTTCTTACACTTTACTTTCATCATCCTCAACTCCTCACTCTTGACTAACTTCATACATCCAATTAGTTGTTTCTCTTTTTAAACTGATGCAGCCCCTACTATCATAGGGCTAAGAGAACAATGAAGGAATTGCTTTGTTATCCCCAAATGTCAGAGTCTTTCACCTCTGAGTCAACCCAAAGGATCTGCCAGAAGCAGACAGGGCAACTCTGGGTTTGCTCCATGAAGTTTAGTTCTTGTTAAATAATGATCCCAAGAAAGCTCTGGGCAAACCTTAAAGTGATCTATAAATCTGAGTTATTAAAAAAGAGTCTTTAGGCTTATAGTGAAAGACCTGCATAAGGCTTGTCCTATCATTAAAGTATAATTTAGTATAAAGACTCCCTCCTCAGCTCCAAGTGCTGACCCCCTGCTTTCCTTTGAGTACTATCTAAAATCCCATCTTCTACAGAAAGCCTTCCCTAACCCCTCTTAATTCCAGTGTTTTCCCTCTTTTAATTATTTCCTATTTATCCTGTACATGGCTTGCTTTGTATATATTTATTTGCATGTTGTCTCCCCCATTAGATTGTAGGCTCCTTGAGGTCGGGGACTGTCTTTTGCTTCTTTTTGTATCCTCAATGCTTAGCACAGTTGCTGGCACATAGTAAGCACCTGATAAATGTTTATTGCTTGAAATGATCTCTACTTGAGCTACTCAGAGTACTTGTTTGCTTCCTTGTCCACCCTCAGTTGTGTTCTGAATAGCAGAGGCTACCAAAGCAAGTGACTTCCAGGTGAATGAGAGGTGGTTGTCCTTGGAGTTGAAGGGCAGTTGAAGTCTGAGTCCTGCCAGTATTTTTTAAAAGACCCAACTCTGAGTCATATGATCCCACAGTGATAGATTTAGAGCTGGAAGGGACCTTTGAGCTTATCTAATACAAGCCCTTCATTTTACAGATGAAGAACCTGAGGCCCAGAAAGATTCAATGACTTTTCCATTATCTGCTCTGGCCACATCTTGTCATGACTCTTGCTTAGTGAGAAGTCATTAGGAGCATCAGGCAAGAAGATATCTGATGAGTCTGGGGGTCTTGCAAAAAGCCTCATTGAGAAGAGTTAGGCCAGTCCTGGAGCTGTGGGGAAGCATTCTTACTAAATCAAGGCAGTGGGGATATGTTTCATCTTCCCTGCTTAGAAATTGTATGGAACTGATCTACCATTGAAAACAAAAGGTCTCAGGCTTACCCAGGTGCCATGAGGAACAGCTTCGTCATTTCCCGTGGTTTCCTGTTCTGGAACAAGTTTAGATTCACCTTGGACATTCTGGACCTTTAAACCCTGCCGGGCAGGAGATTTATGGAGACAAGGCTTTTTTTTTTCTTCTCTTTTTTGTTTGTTGTTGCATTGCTACTTTTGAACTTTATTCCTCTGATAAGAAATGTAGCCAGTATATAAATCCTTGCTTCCCTTTCCACTTATCACCTCCATTGTGATGACAGGAAAAAAGACTAAGACTTCTTGGCGTTCTGCCAGAACGAAAAATAGACTCTTTTCCCTTAGAGATCAGAACAGTGATTCCTGGACTCAGATTGGTTGGCAGGTAATGGTAAGCTCTCATAAGGAGAAACTCACTAATGCAGGCAGAGTAATCAAGCCAATTGGTCATTTTCAGGACTCTCAATAAGGGGCACCCTTTGCTACTTGGGACCTGCAGAAATAGCCAAGAGTAGGTAAAATGGGGCATGATGTAATATGATGGAAATTGCCCTAGCTTGGTAGTAAGAGAGCCTGGCTTTCCTATTTACTAGCTTTGCACAAGGTAGCTGATTGGTGCAGTGGATAGAACTTTGGGTCTGGAATCAGGGAGACCCAAGTTCAAAGCCAGCCTCAGACCCTCACCTAGCTGTCTGACTCTTCATGACCCCATTTGGGGTTTTCTTGACAAAGATACTGAAGTGGTTTGTTATTTCCTTCTCCAGCTCATTTTACAGATGAGGAAACTGAGACAAACGGGATTAAGTGACTTGTCCGGGGTCACATAGCTAGTTAAGTGTCTGAGGCCAGATTTGAATTCAGTAAGATGAGTCTTCCTAACCCCAGGCCCAGCACTCTGTCCATTGTACTACCTAGCTGCCCCTACTTAAAATTACTGTTAAAATTGATTTCATGCAAGTCTGTTAAAATTAATTTTCATTTTTCTGAGCACTAACTGATAGTGACTTTATGGGAAGTGACATAGTAGGAATACAAGTCAGAGATACCACTAAATCTCTCATCAACCAGATTGTATTAATTCTGCAAGAATTTCTTGTAGAACGTTAAGACAGTGAGAGATAACAGTTGTCAAATATAAAACTTGAGAATTAGTCTTATTCTTTAGAGAACCTTTGTGGCGAAGTGATTGCCTCTTCCACATCACAGCAGATGAGCTTTCATTGTAATGAGAAGAAAACTTTCTGTTTTGCTAAACCAAGCTGCCCTCTCTTCTGTATGAGGCCTGTCTTCTGTGTGGCCTATTTTAGCCCCTTACAAATATTAAGCATTTCATCAATATGTGTTGACGCGAGCTGGGGGAAAAAAGAAAGATGGAAAATGCTGTACCCCAAGTTACATGCTAAAGAAGTCAATTCATTTCCTAATGCACTGCCTTACCCCTTACCTGAATCCAGTGCTATCTGGAAATTGTGATGTTTCTTGACAATAAGAACTTCTTCAATGGCCTAATAAAAATAGCTCACAGGCAGCTAGGTGATAGAGTGGATAGAGTACTGGCCGTGATCAGGAGGACCTGAGTTAAAATCTAGCCACAGATACTTACTAGCTATGTGACTGCAAGCAAATCATTTAACACACGACTACCTCCCAACTCAGACATAAACCAACTCAGATTTATATAGCACTTTCTTCACATTAGCCCTGTTATTGGTGGCACAAATAATGCCCTTTAGAGTTTGTATATGCTGAAGCACTCAGAGAATAAAATGTCCCATTTGTATTAAAAGTGGGAACCAGGCCTTGAATCCAGGTTCTTGATCCAAGTTCACTATACCCAGCTGCCTCAAATAGCTGAAAGGCTAATCAGATGAAGTATTACACTATCACAGCACTATTATTAAACCATTATATTTAATGCATTGCTCTTGATGCTGTGGCAGATAGAAAGAAATTTTACGCTTGATGCCTGCCCTCAAGAAACTCATGATCTGGTGGGAGGAGAACTTGAAAAGAATTATACAAGTTGTGGTATGTGATTTTGATGGAATACAAA
Organism: Vombatus ursinus; assembly: GCF_900497805.2. NCBI lineage: Eukaryota > Metazoa > Chordata > Mammalia > Diprotodontia > Vombatidae > Vombatus > Vombatus ursinus. The sequence goes on along the minus strand of NW_020954569.1, from coordinate 68,503,957 downwards.
GAAATGATAGGCAGGTTGATTTTAGAAAAACATGGAAAGACTTGCATGAAATAATGAAGAGTAAAATGAGCAGAACTAGGAGAATATTGGATACAGTAACAGCAATATTGCTCAAAGCTGTGAATAATTAAGCTATTTTAAGTATTATAAATATTCAAATCAACTACAAAGGACAGATGAAGGAAGACAGTACCCACCTCCAGAAAAAGAACTGGTAAATAGAATATAGTATAGTTTTAAGTGTGTGTGTGTGTGTGTGTGTGTGTGTGTGTGTCTATCTGTGTCAAATAATGGACTTCTCTAATGCAGAGTGAAGGAGGGAGGAAGACAGTTCCGAACTTAAAATGTAACAAAAATATGTAATGAAAATTAAATTTATTTTTTATGGTAATTTTTATTTATTTTTTTGTTTTCAACATTTACTTCCACAAGATTTTGAGTTCCAAATTTTCATTCCATCTCACCCCTCCCCCCACCCCAAGATGGCATGCATTCTAAATACCCCTTCCCCTAGTCTGCCTTCCCTTCTTTCTCTCCCCCCCCTTCTCTTATCCCCTTCCCCTTCTATTTTCCTGTAGGGCAGGATGGATTTCTGTACCCCATTTCCTATATTTCTTATTTCCCAGTTGCATGTGAAAACATTTTTTTTAAACATGTGTTTTTAAAACTTTGGGTTCCAAATTTTCTCCCTTCCTCCCTCCCCACCCACCCTCATTGATAAGGCAAGCAACTAAATATAGGTTATGTATGTGCAGTTATGCAAAACACTTCCATAGTAGACATGCTGTGAAAAACTAACTCTAATTCCCTTAATCCTATCCCGCCCACCCATTTATTCTATTCTTTCTTTTGACCCTGTCCCTCCTCAGAAGTATTTGCTTCTGATTACTCCCTTTCCCAATCTGCCCTCCTTTCTATCATTACCCTACTCTCTTGTCCCTTCCCCCCCCCATTTTCTTGTAGGGTAAGACAGATTTCCATACCCAATAGAGTGTGTATATTATTCCCTCCTTAAGTCAAATCCTATGAGAAGAAGATTCACTCATTCCCTCTCACCTTCACCTGTTTCCCCTCCACTGTAAGAGCCTTTTCTTTTCTGTTTTTTTTTTTTCTGTGGGATAATTTACCCCGTTCTACCTCTCCCTTTCTCCTTCTCTTAGTATATTCCTCTCTCACCTCTTAATTTTATTCTCCAGATATGACCCCTTCATTTTCAACTCACCCTGTGCCCTCTATCTATCTATATCTATATATACATACATTTAATTTTTTCCCCTCCAACTACCCTAATACTGACAAAGGTCTCATGAGTTACAAATATCATCTTTCCATGGAGGAATGTAAACAGTTCAACCTTAATAAGTCTCTTATGATTTCTCTTTCCTGTTTACCTCTTCATGTTCCACTCGAGTCTTGTATATGAAAATCAAATTTTCTATTCAACTCTGGTCTTTTCATCAAGAATGCTTGAAAGTCCTCTATTTCACTGAATGACCATTTTTTCCCCTGCAGGATTATACTCAGTTTTGCTGGGTAGGTGACTCTTGGTTGTAATCCTATCTCCTTTGCCCTCTGGAATATTATATTCTATACCCTGCAGTCCCTTAATGTAGCAGCAGCTAAATCTTGTGTTATCCTGATTGTTTTCCCACAGTACTTGAATTGTTTCCTTCTGACTGCTTGCAGTATCTTCTCCTTGATCTGGGAATTCTGGAATTTGGCTACAACATTCCTAGGAGTTTTCCTTTGGGGATCTCTTTCAGAAGGAGATCGGTGGATTCTTTCAATTTCCATTTTGCCCTCTGGTTCTAAAATATCAGGACAGTTTTCCTTGATAATTTCTTTAAAGATGATGTCTAGGCTCTTTTTTTGATCATGACTTTCAGATAGTCCAATAATTTTTAAATTCTTTCTCCTGGATCTATTTTCCAGGTCAGTTGTTTTTCCAATGAGATATTTCACATTGTTTTCTAATTTTTCACTCTTTTGGATTTGTTTTGCAGTGTCTTGATTTCTCATAAAGTCACTAGCTTCCAATTGCTCTATTCTAATTATTAAGGAAGTATATTCTTCAGTAATCTTTTGGACTTCCTTTTCCATTTGGTCAATTTTGCTTTTTAGGGCATTCTTCTCCTCGTTGGCTTTTTGGACCTCTTTTGCCATTTGGGTTAGGCTGTTTTTTAAGGTGTTATTTTCTTCAGTATTTTTTTGGGTCTCCTTTAGCAAGTTGTGGAGTTGTTTTTCATGATTTTCTTGCATCACTCTCAGTTTTTCCTCTACTTCTCTTACTTGCTTCTGAAAATCCCTTTTGAGCTCTTCCAAGGCCTGGGACTGATTCATATTTTTCTTGGAGAGTTTCAATGTAGGAGCTTTGACTTTGTTGTCTTCTTCTGGTTGAATGTTTTGATCTTCTTTGTCACCACAGTAAGATAATATAGTCTGACTCTTTTTGTGCTGCTTACTTATGATCCTGGCCAATTACTTGAGTTTTGAACTCTTTGTTAAGGTAAAAGTCTGCTTCCAATGTGAAGAGTGTACTGTCCCAAGCTTCAGGGGTTTGTACAGCTGTTTTCAGAAGTACTTCTAGGGACCTGTAAATTTTCAGTTCTTCCAAGGTAGTATGATAAGGTAAGGGAGGTGTTTTCTCTCCACCACCACAACAAGCTCCACCGCACCAGCATTCCTCCTAGCCCCAGGACCACCCCTCAGAACTGTGACCCAGATCCAAGCACAGGCAAAGCAAGAGATTCCTGCCTCAGCACTGGCAAAGAGATCCCTGCAATCCCCCTCTGATCAGCCACTCGATTCCCCCTCAGTCTGTGGGCCAGAAGCTCAGGAAAAAGCCGCAGCCCTGGGCCATGCTCTAGACTTGCGGCTGAGACCTAGCTCCTCTCTCACCGCAGTCACAGACTTTTCCCACTGACCTTCTAAGTTGTCTTTGGCGTTCAGGGGTTGAGAAGTCTGGAAACCACCACAGCTGCCAGCGATTCAGTCCTCTGAGGCCTGCTCCAAGGTCTCTGTGGCCTGCGTGCCCACACCAAACTGAGCTCCTCTCCCCGCCCGACACGATATACCTTTCTGATCAACCATTCAGGTTCTCTTGGGCTGTAAATTTGTTTCACTCTGTCTTTTTGTGGGTTCTGCTGCTTTAGAATTTATTTAGAGCCATTTTTTTAGGTATTTGGAGGGCTTTGGGAGAGAGCTCAAGACGGTCACTGCTTTCCCTCTGCCATCTTGGCTCCGCCTCCTAGAATTAAATTTAAAAAAGAAACTAATCTAATTCTAAAAAAAAAGAATTACCCAAGATATGTTTTGCATTAATGCAGAATGATTGCAAAATCTTCTGTAAAATCATCTGTAAAATGATTGATAAAGTACAATTAGAGGTGATTGGAAGGTCAGTTAATTTCTGATTGTTTAAGGACCTAGTTTCCAGGAGAAGAAGGTAGGCTTTCACCTAGGTCTTGAAGGATGGGTGAGATTAGGGCAGATGCAGAGGATGGGATTTCTAGGTGAGAAGACTATGGCAAACAAGGATGCTGAGGTGGAATGCACTTGGTATATGCAGGGTATGGTGAGAAGACAGATCCATTTAGTTGGAGAATAGGGGTTAGTGTTGAGAATTAAATTCAGTGATTTTTATACAAAAAAAAAATTACAAAAACATAGAGACAATTGTAAGCTTAACCCATTATCAGACCTAAAATCTTTTTAATCTGTTGTCTGGTTTGTTTGTAATATTAGGTATATAGTAAGGGAACATAAATTCTTAGTTGTGGGAATTGGAGAAGAGAAATTGCTAAGTTCCCCTCTCCCCCTTCTTTTTGTTCCTCTAATATCTTGAATATAAACTGAAGGACTAAAGCAGTATTCAATCAGTGTATTAATTTTGGAGTGTAGTATTCTATTTCAAAACTTAAAAAGATCGATGACATTTTGTAGGTGTGGTTACTATTTCCACCAAAAGAGATCATAATTACTCTATAATTTAATAGATAGTCTTCATGAGTTGCTATGGCCAAACATACTTATGTACTACATGGCTGCCAATTTTCTCATGATGAGTCTTTCAATACTTAGCTGGTTGGGTTCTTGGACTATAGACCCACAGTTTGTTATTCAGGCAAAACTTGAATTTTTCCAACCTGATATGGAGTAGTGGTTCTCAAACGTTTTGGTCTCAGGACCCACTTTGGTCTTAAAATTTTTTTGAAGACCACCCCCCTCCCCAAGAACTTTTGTTTATGTGGGCTATATCTATAAATATTTACCACATTAGAAATTTAAATGTGTTAATATTAGTATGAAAATAGTTTTGACCTTATGGACCCCCAGAAAGGGTTGGGCCAGGTGTCCCTAGATGAGACTTGGAGAACCACTGTTAGAGGGACTATATAGCTTGTGGTCTGCTGGCATAACCTTTGAGAACCTGGGGTCAAATCCATACCACCCTGAGAACTTACAGGAGAACTTCGGTTGAGGAAAGTATAATCAGTAGAATGAAAATCCAGATTTAGAATCATCAACATTTCTTTGACAATGCTTGATGATAATCTGGGTTGATAAATAGAAAAGCTTTGGGTTGTGGATTGGTTCCATTGATTCTTCTCCTTCCATTTAAAAAGAAATACAACTCTAGTATTCAGTAGTATCACAACTGAGATTATAATCCACGTGTGCCCTTAATTGAATTGTCCCTCCCAGGCCTAAGATGGAAGAATCTTAGAAGAATCATAGAATGCTGAACTGGAAGATGTTCTTAGAATTCATTTAGGGCAAAGGTTCTTAACCTGACATTCATGAGCTTGCTGTTTTAAAATGTATTGATAGCTGTATTTCAATGTACTTAGTTTCCTTTGTAATCCTATGTCATTTATGCGTTTAAAAACATTCTTAGAAGGGATCTGGCTTCACCTATCTGCCAGAGGGGTGCAAGACACAAAAAGGATCTCTCAGCCAGCCCAGCCTCTTTGTTTTACAGATGAGGAAGCTAATATTCATGGAGGACAAGTGAATTGTAAAAGTTAACACCCCTAGTAAGTTGCTGAGCTGGGTCTTAAACTAATGCTATCTCGGGGCCTGTTAGACATTTTTTATCTTTTTTGTTCTGAATGATTTCAACTTTCTTCTTAGCCACACCTCTCCAATACCATTGTTAACTTATTTAGAAAGCATTTTAAAATTGTCTAACCATTGCTTCAGAGTCCTAACCTTATGATGCAATATGAAGAACATTTCTGGGCTCTCCTTGGGAAAGATGGTTGTTTCAGTTCACCATGGTTGTCTCTAAAATAAGAGTTTTCCAAGAGGTCTGTGACATACAGCGATGCACTTCATGGGTAGGTTCCTTGATTTCCCATTTCCAACTTGCTCTCCTTTTTTTCACTTATTTTCCTTCCTCCTTCTCCCCACTGTCATATGGAATATGGTTCTAGAATGAAAAAAGCCTAGAAGAAATTGAGGTAGTAGCCATTCTATCTCTGTGGAGGAGGCTTTTTTTTTTTTTTGGTGTCAGTGGGATATTTTTTTGCTTCAGCACTAAGATTTCCTAAGCAAGTAGGCAGCCATTGAAATGGATTCCATAGTTACAAAAGTCAATTTGTAAAAGGTAGAATTAGAATAATTTTTTTTTTTTTGCCCTTCCTAACTCCTGAACCTTGATTCTCCGGTAGTGGTGAAGTCCTGTGGCTAGAGTATTAGGCTGGAGGCTTAGTCACATAATGGACAGATGTCTGGCCTTGACATTTGGAAGCCTGGGTTCAAGTCCTGTCTCCTGAAACCATATATTAGGTGTGCAATCACAAACAAGTACTAAATCTCTTAGTGGCCCCCAGACAACTTTCTTTGGCCAGAAATTGCTGATAAATTGTCAATTTGCAAATCTGGAGGGCTTTTTTTATAATGGGAGTTTCCTAACCATAAAAATGTCACAACTTCTTCCACCCTCCCCACCTCAAATCCTTCCCATCTTTATTGCTGAGCAGTTATATGACTGACTTTTCTGTGCCTTCATTTTCCCAGCTCTAAAATGGGGATAATAATAGCTTAGCTCTGCTCTGTCTACTTTACCAGGATGCCTTGAGGACAAATGAGATAACGTAAGATGGTGGGCACTCCTAGGAGAAAGGCAAAAGGTAATACATCAATGTAAGGTAGCAGATGAATGTTTAATGCTATAAATGGGGCTCTGAGATGGAAACATAATCTGTCGAGCACCTGATCTCAGTTAATCTTACAAAGATTTAACTGGAGAAAATCAATGAAGTAAGTTAATTGTGTAATTTTAGTCTTCGCTCCCCTTTCCAACTGGTACTGTGCCATGGCTACTCAGATATTGTACAAAAGCAAAACTTCACACATGCTTTAAACTAAAATATGGTTGGAGATGCCTGGCAAATTGCTGAGAATAAAACGAGGGCCCACGTTAGTCCTCGTTCTAATGAAGAGGCAGCCTTTAAAGGAAGAAAGGACATGTTGAGATATTACTTTTAAAAGGTTTTCTTCTCTGTGATCTGACATGGGAAGCCACTCAAAGTTCAGCTCCAGGCCTTGAGTCCTGCATGTTCTGTACCTGTCACCACCCATCATATAATTATGCTTTGGGGCAATTCTTTAATGTATGGAAACTAATTGCCATTCCCTATCTAAGCCTCATAATTAGGAGTCCATACCTTAAGTTTGCTTCTAAAGGAAATGAATTCACATTTGTCCAACTTTGAATAATTGGGCAAAGAGAGGGTTCTGTAGACTGATATTTGAGGTACTCTCAGCTTTTTAATGTAATATATGGAAAGTAGGATAGTCTACTTCCAAACCAGTGTGGAATACATTGGAAATGAAGCTTGCAAGTTCATCATCGCAGCCATGAGATGCCAATGTCTCTTGAAAAAGAAGGTTGAATTTCTAATGTCCCCAAGTTAAAGAACTCCCTTTAATCTCTCTTGAGGATAGAGTGCTGGAGGAAATTTGTTTTCACAGGATCTTAGATTTAGAGCTTGAAGGGACTCTAGTCTGACTGCATTTTAAACATACGGAAACTGAGGCCATGAGAGGTTAAGAAAACTTAACCTCACTTAAATAGTAAGGGGCAAAGTTAGGATTTGAATTCAGTTCCTTTGACTCCAAATCCATTGCTCTTTCCAATGCAACATGCTTCCTTACTTGTGCTACATGACTTGATAAATGGGGTTTGGGATGTTTGGTACAATGAAAAGCTGTAGAGAAGTTTATTTGGAACAGATTTCTTCTTTGCAGGCTAGCTTCCAAAGCAGCTATTAATCCTTGGTGCCTGGGAAAACTCTCTGACTGTGCATTATTCATAAGTAGTCCTTCTGTATCACTGTAGCCTCAATTAAATGAAACACTTTGAAGGTTTAATGTTGGTGATAGGCTTGGGTGTTTACACTCTAGTGATGATTGTGTTGCTTCAATAAGTGTCTTGTTGAAATAAATGACACAGTTTGTTAATAACATGAGATTCATTGGAATGGAAGCAGGAAGACATTTTATGAAGTGGGAGGCTTTTTGAAACTTTTTTTTAAGAACTCAAGTGTGATTTTCTGCCTAGAATGGCTATTACCTTGTTTTATTTCATGTACCATGGGGACACATAGAATTTTGGAGCCAGAAAAGACTTTAAAGGACATCTCCTTTACCTCCCTTGTTTTTCAGAGAAGAAAACTGAGGTCCAGAAAGGTTGTGACTTACTTGCACAGAGTCAAACAACCAGCTACTGTCCCTCCTGGACTAGAACTCAGGACTCCATAACTCTTTTGTTGTTATTTGCTCAGTCGTTTCAATTGTGTCTGACTCTTTGTGACCGCGTTTGGGGTTTTCTTGGCAAAGATACTGGAGTGGTTTGCCATTTCCTTCTTCACCTAATTTTACAGATGAGCAGACTGAGGCCAATAAGGTTAAGTGACTGGCACAGGGTCACACAGCTAGTAAGTGCCTGAGGCCAGATTTGAATTCAGGTCTTTCTGTCTCCAGGCCACCATACACCCTATCCTGCCTCCCACAAAATGAGTCACCATTCAAAGGGTATCAAGAGCCAGGGAATTAATGTTACATAGTTTGTCTTGGGAATGATGCATTCAGACTTAAGGTTCAATTTTGTATGGCTTTACTATTAATTTCAGTAAGACCAGAGGCTGTTAGGATTGAAAATTTAGAGCTGGAACGAACCTTAAAAATTATCTAGATTAGCCCTCTCACTTGCTAGGTAAAGAAACTCAGACCCAGAGAGGTTGTGATTTGCTGAAGTCATACAGGTCTCAAGTAGCAGAGCCTTACTTATTTCATTTTATTGTGGACATACCTGTGACTGGAAACCAGGGATGACAGCCATCCTGCTGTAGCTCAGAGTTTGTAAGCTATTCATGCTAGGCAAACAGATCTATTTCTGTGTATAGATGCAATGAGGTGGTGCACTGGATAGGGTGCTGGGCATGGAGGCAGGAAGACTTGAGTTCAAATCCAACCTCAGACACTTACAAGCTGTATGACCCTGGTCAAGTCACTTAACCTTTATTTGCCTCAGTTTCCTCAATTGTAAAATAGGGATAATAATAGCACCTACCTCTCAAGATTGTTTCGAAGAACAAATGAGGTCAAATGAGATAATTGTAAAGTGCTTAGCATGGTGCCTGACACATAGTAAACACTATAAAAATATTTGCTATGAAGATGGTGATGATGGTGATGATGTAGATACAGCTGTGTGACCCTGGACAAGTCACTTAATCTCTATTTGTCTCAGTTTCTTTACTCATAAAATGTGGATAATAATGTGCCTATCTCATGGGGTTGTGGAAAAATCAACTATGCAAATCTTGAAATACTATATAAATGCTAGTTATTTTTATCATTCTTCTTAGTATCATCATCATTATTGTCCAGCACATTATTGCTGTATAGAAAGTCAATAGTAGAAGCCAGAGACATTTGGGAGTCTAGAGAACTGATGAGGAATGCCTAGACTTGACTCAGCTGCCATATTATAGTCTGACCCTGAGTAAGTCAGTTTCCTCATGAGATAGCTTTATCTGCATATTCTACAAAGATTTAAGGGGATTCATAATTATCTCTACCAATAATAATCACAAAACACTTAGCAAATTTATGGAAATGAGAAATAACAGAGACGGCCATCATAGAGCTTGACTGAACTCTTAAGGAAGATAGAATTGTTAAAGCACAAGCCTGTTTTAGGTCTCTCTTTTCTAAAATAACTTAGATAAGTGCACATCTTTAAATATAAAATGCAATCTATCTGGGGATCTCAAGCCTACCCTAATATGGGGCACTAGACTCAATAATCCATGCATTTTTTTCTCCTTCCTACCCTTTCTTGTTTCCTTGTTATTAATTGAATTGTAATCTTGACTTTGGGTCTGTATCTCTGTGTCTACCCTATCTGTGCAATTTGCTTTTCACTGACCTCTGAGTAATAACTTTTCTGAGTTGGGTATTGTTGTTAGAATTTGCTTCTTGCATCAAGTTTGGCTTTTTGGCTTCTTTTAAATTTTGGTTTTGCTACCTGATTGATAAATCTGATGATAAATCATGGCTTTTTATGTATTAGTAGTCTCATTAAAGGCCTGTAAAGCTATCTGTTCCTGGCCCCATTTTGCATTTGGATAAAGTAAGTCATTAAGAAGGTTGGGAACAGAGGGACAGACTTCTGGTCTTCAATATAGAAAACTATTAAGTATCCAGGAGCTGACTGTCAGGCATGCAGGTTCCCCAGGCCATTTAGTCTCTGATCTTTCACTGTTTTCCCACCTCGTCCATACCTTTTGTCCATTTATAGTCTCTATAAAGAACTTTCCAAAAGAAGGCATTGCCAAGTATGACTTCTCACACTCCTGAGAATTTATTCCAATATTAGGTTTTGAAAATGGTGGTGTTACGTGCTGATTAATATTTCAGTTTGTGGTTCATAGTCTTGTATGCTTTAGTGTGGATTTAGGTCACTATGTTACCCGTCCTGATGAGATTTGCATTTTAACTGCTTCTCGGATGTAGAAACAGGACTGTAAGCCCCCAGTAAATGACTTTCAGACACCATCCATCAGGAGGTGGTAATTGAATTTTCTTTGGCAGCTGAGTGTTGAGATAGGCAGATTTCTTGTCACCTCAGAAATCTCCCTTAAGAAAGCAACCATCTTTTATTATTATTATTTTTTTTTGCCTTGGTCTCAGGTCAGCCTTGGATGACATTGTTGATATCCTAGCCATTCTGGGATGTCCCAGCAGTTTTATTTTTTACTGATAGCTTGATGAAAGGAAACACAGGCATCTAAGTGGGATGGTTCCAATTCAGAATTGATTGACCTATATTTGGTATATCTAGAAGAAGAGAAGGTAGCTCACTTGGGTAACCTTGTTCTATGGAGAAAAAAACCTGTTTTGGTCATTGGAAATCTGGATTCCAAGTTCCAGGTTAACTGCTTACTAGTGGGGTAACCTATGGCAAATCACTTCCATAGCATTATGCATGGAAAGGACGTTAGATATCATCTGGGCTAGAGGCCTCTTGAGTGAATAGAATTCTGAACCTGTAGTCAAGAAGGCCTGGATTCAAATCCTACCTCAGATACTTATTATTTGTGTGACCCTGAGCAAGTCACCTCACCTTGTGAGCCTCAGTTAGACTTGATGATGTCTCAGATCTCTCATAACTCTATACCTATGATCTTATTATCCTGACTCAGCCCCCTTCCTTTTAAAGAGGTGGAGACTGAGGCCCATAGAATGGAAGTACCTGACCCAAGGCCACAGAAGTGAATAGCAAAGCCATTATTTGAACCTTAGTCCTCCTAATGTTGCTGACCCCATTCATTGCATCCTCTGTAAAATGGGGATAATAACTTGTGTTTAAGGCCTTTGTGAACCTTAAAGCACTAAAATAATAAGAGTCACAATGATGATGATGATGATGATGATGATGATGATGATGACAGCGATAATGATGATGTTGAGTTGTTTTCAGTTGTGTTCTATTCTTTGTGACTCATTTTCGGGGGTTTTCTTGACAAAGATACTGGATTGGTTTGCCGTTTCTTCCTCCAATTCATTTTACGCGTGAGGAAACTGAGGCAAACATGGTTAAGTGACTTGCCCACGGTTACACAGCTAGTGAGTGTCTGATGTCAGATTTGAACTGAAGAAGATATCTAACTTCCTAACTCTACAGCTAGCACTCCATCTACTGTGCCACCTAACTGCCCATCATATTAAAAGGTAGAGATAAAAAGAGAAACAGCCTGAGTCCCACACTGGAACCCATGTAATGTGGAATGACTTAGAGAAAGGTCCCCAGAATGTTGGGTATAGAGTCTGTGAAGAGCTTGTGTGAGGAACTGGAGAAGTATCTTTTGTAATGAGAAGATGCTGAATAGCTGTGATCTTATACCATGAGTGGGAATACTTACTTAAATGAGACCACAGATCCATTGAGGTATTATTATTAATATATGATTATTGTATTAAAGGGCTTTTCCCTTCTCCAATAATAATAATGATAGCTAACATTTATGTAGGGCTTTAAGGTCATAAAGTTAAACATATGCCATGTTCCTGGATTATCTTGCCTATTTCCAAAAAAGTAGTCCTGTGCTTTGTGGGGATTTTCCCCCCTCATAAACTGAAATCCTAAGCAGGTGATCTACCCAACACCTTCATTTAGGATATAGCTTATCTAAGTGGGGGGAACTGATTTCTGGCCAGTGACTTTCCTCTGCCAATTCTGGGTTGCCCCATCTCTGGCTTCCTCTCCTTCGTCACTTGCTCAATTTCAGTTTCACTTGGGTTTGTGATCAACTGCCCTGGTTTTCCTGCTGGCATCCAACACATTGGCAGTCAGCCACGCTTAGCCTATCAGGCATGGACTGGTAGACTTTTTTTTTTTTTGACGGGGTAATCTGAGCTGCTGTCCTGCCCCTGTCTCATTTGGTAGTTTCTATCATCATATTTTCAGGACAAATAATTCTGTGTATCTCATACGTTCTCACACAGGTGTGTGTGTGTGTGTGTGTTTGTGTATTGCAAAACTGGGAGTGTTATAGGAGACTCCCTGTATGGAAACTCCTTTGGCCAGTGTAGATTGGCAACTCCTTTATAGTCTTTTAGAGTTGTCTGGTGCTCTCAGAGATTAGGTGGCTTAACCTTAATAATGTAGCTAGTGTGTGTGTGTCAAAGGTAGGATTTGAACCCAGGTCTTCCTAATACCAAGGGTATGCCTTTATATGTCGTATATGTAAGTATGTTATATGTTGTCATATATACAAGCATACATGTATGTATACATATACACACATACACACATTTTATATATACATATCTATATCTATATAGATAGATACATATATACATATATGCATGTGCACATGTCATGGTAGAATGGAGAGAGCTGGCCTTCAAGCCAGGAGAAACCTGGATCCAAGTCCCAGCTTTGACCCATACTGGCTGTGTGATTTGGGAAAATCACTTATCTTTTCAGTGTTCTACTCAGATGGCAAACTCAAAGAGAAAGGGATCCCTGCAGGCTGCGTATTAACTTAGAAATTAACACATTAACATCTATATTGTATTGTATTTTTATTTATTTTGTTAAACATTTCCCAATTACATTTTAATCTAGCTTTGGCTGCAGTGCTGGAGTTCTGAAAGCTGTTTGCAGTGGTGAGCTTGACACCTCAGCTCTATGTAACTATCTCACACTATAAGGTGAAGAGAAGGTGCCAACTGGCATTGATAGAGTGAGTTTCCTCATGTTCAAGTTCCTTATCCCAGTGAAATCACAGGGCACCTAGATGGTGCATATAGAGCACTGAACCTGCAGTCAGGGGGACCTGAGTTCAAATCTAGTTTTAGACACTTCCTAGCTGTGTGACCCTGAGTAAGTCACTTAACCTTTGTGTCCATTTCCTTATCTATAAAATGGGGGTGATAATAATAGCACCTTTTTTCCAGGGTTATTGTGAGGATCAAATAAGATAATTGTAAAGCACTTAGCACAGTGCCTGGCACACAAGAAGCACTATATAAATGTTAGCTATTATTATTACCATTATTATTATTAAGTACTTACCCATATATGTGTATATATTTATATATCTATATGTGCATGCGTATGTATATCCATGTGTGTAAATATAATAGGCATATATATATATTTGTCCATGTAAATACATATAAATGTATGTATATAATGAACATTTATATGTATTTGTAATTACATTTATAAAGGTATGTATATGTACTCTTTTTGTTGTTCAGTTGTTTTAGTTGTGTCTGACTCTTTGTGACCCAATTTGGGGTTTTCTTGGCAAAGATACCAGGGTGGTTTGCCATTTCCTGCTCCAGCTCATTTTACAGATGAGGAAACTGAGGCCAACAGGGTCAGGTGACTTACCCAGGGTCCCACAGCTAGTAAGTGTCTGAGGTCAGACTTGAACTCAGGTCTTTCTGACTCCAGGCCCAGTGCTCTATCTACTGTATCACCTAGCTATCCTTGATCTTTTCTATAGACCATTCAATTGAACTTGTACTCCCAAATCTCATTCATTCATCTTACCATGAGTTATAAGGGGGCCTGCACTCAAGAGCATGAATGGTTCAGGGTAAAACTATCTCACAATTAGAACAACTCAGAGCACATAATATTCATTCAGGGTGAATAATGCCAGTTAGATGTTGACAAGATAACAGGCAAACTTACACATATTGCTCCACTTTATTCACTCCGTAGTCCAGCAAAACTGATCTCCTTGCCACTGCTCACACACAAAATTACATCTGTTTCCTTGATTTTGCATAGTTGATCTCTTATGCCTGGAATGCCCTCCCTCCTCTCTTTTCTTGGATCATTAGTTTCTCTCTTGAAGCTCACCTTGATTGCTACCTCTCGCAGGGGGATTTTTCTAGCTACCTTTCCCTTCTCCAGCTGCTGGAGCTTCCTCCCTTCTCTGAAACTCCTTGAACCTGTTTCCTCTAATAGCTTTGTGTGTATGTATTGTCTTTCCTGATATAATGCAAGGTTGCTTTTTTTTTGTCTGTATCACCAATGTCTAGCATGGTATTTGGCACATAGTTAATGCTTAAATACTTGGTGATTAATTTTATATGTAGTCTATATGCTGTTTAAACAAGCATGGCAAATGAACATAAAACCTTTTGTTATAGGAGACTGGGACTGTAATGGAGGAAAGTGTGTTTGTAGGTTTTTTCCCATGAGATTTTCCCTCACTTCTTGTTTCACTCCTTGATTTCCAGTGTGAAGTCTAGGGTTTTGTGTGCTGGGGCAAGGAAATGAAAACCATTTTTCCAGCCTTTATTTTCATGGCCAGAGTTACTGTTTGTTCCATGGCAGCAATCTCCAAGGAACAAATGACTTTGGCAGGAAGTACAGCATGACAGGAGAAGATATTTTAGCAGGGACACAATATTTTGTAAATAGGTTCACTCAAGGAGACCCAGATATGGAGAATGTCACATAGGAAGAGATTCGAGTTTTCAATATTTGGTAGCTAATAGTACCTAGTTTCAATTTATAGGGGTCAACAATATCCTCCCAGTACACCTGGCTTATACAATAGGTATCTTCCTGAAAACTTGGTAATAGATGGAATTTTTACATATCTAAACTTGCTAAGTATACTTGGGTAGGACATAATTTTAAAATAGGATTCCTTTAAATAAAACATAGAAAGCAAATATTCATGTAGTCAGTGTTGTGTAGTACAAAGAACATTGTATTTGAAGTCAAATGACCTGGATTCAAAACCTAGTTTTTAGTATGTCTCTGGGGTCCATGTCCTTGGGGTGAATGATCTTACCTTTCTAGTAGGTCTGTTTCCTTTTCTGTAAAATGACCAGGTTGGACTAGATGATCTTCATGGTCACTTCTAGCTTTCTATTTTATGATCTCTCTTAATACGACTTGAAATTTCAAACACATAACAATTTTCTAGAGACAACCAGCATTATTCATACATTTTATGTCATCTCTCAGATAGAAGGTAAGCTGCTTGAGAGCAAGAACTATTTTATTTTATTATATCAAAATGATCCTCCTGAAGCGACCGTGTTGTCCTCTTATTTGATAAACACCAATGGCTCCCTGTTATCTTTATCTCCAGGATCCAGTATGAAATCCTCCGTTTAGCTTTTAAAGCTTCTCATAACTGGGCTCCATCCTACCTTGCCAGTCTTTTTACACTTTACTCCTCTTTACCTTACAGATGCAGTGACACTGGCCTCTTTACTATTCCTCTCACACTATACTCCATCTTTCTACTCTGGGGATTTTCACTGGCTATCTACCATGCCTGAAATTTTCTCCCTCTCTATCTCTGCCTCTGGGCTTCTCAGGTCCCAGCTAAGATCCTGCCATCAGCAAGAAACTTTTCTGGATAGCCCTTAATGCCAGAGCCTTCCTTCTGAAAGATTTCCAATTTATTCTGTATTTTGTATGTACATAGTTGTTTGCATGTTGAGTGGGCAGTTGTGGTTCTCCAGAATATCGACCTATTGGAGGGTCTGTAAATCACAGTGCAACTCATGAATTCCAGAGCACCTTTACATCTCTCTCAGAACTCTAAATGTAGATTTTGTGCTCCTCTTCCTGAAGGTGCTACTTGTCAAGGTCTCCTTCAGCATGAGGATGAGGTTAGAGCAGTGAGCTGGAACCCAAGAGATTTGAGTTCTAACCCTCACTCAGCCTCTAGCCTCAAGTGACAACATTTCTAAACTGGAGATGATGGTACCTCATCTCCTTCAAGCTCAGAGTTGGACGGGATGATCTCTTGGGAGAGGTGGGGGTGGGGCATGCTAGATTGAAGGTCTAGGACTGTGTGATTATCCTGAACTTTAGCTCTGCCTTCTGCCTGCAATAGTGTATGTTTGGGGGGCTGGTGGAGATGGAGGGGTGAGGTTCCCCTTTGCCAAATAAATGCTGCTTATTTTCCTCTCCAAACTTTCCTTTTCCCTTTTTTAGTCACTTTTAGTTACTCCTGTCTTCAGGGCAAACAGTTCTTCATCAGGATTCTTTCCTCTGTTATTGCGGGCTTTCGATGCGTCTGCTTCATTTCCTAGACTGCCTTCTGCAGCTGAAATTAGAAACCTTGAAAAAGCAAAGCAAATGCTGGAATCTCACGAAGGAGAAGCTTGAAATAGCCCAAACCTGCAGCTGAAGTGCCTGGCTGCAATTCCAGGGAGAGCTTCTGATGGGGAGCGCTTTGTTGGCCGGTAATTGCTTCTGTTCTCCAAGTTCTCTTAGACTTTGAGATAGGTAGATGGAGATCTAGATGCCTTTGTGTGTGCATGTGTGTGATGCTCCCTTCCCCCTTTGGCAATTTTCTACCATTTTTTTTTTTGTCCCTTTTCCCTGTGTAGTAGATTATCTTTTTAAAACCTGACTCTGGCAGACGTATGTAGGTAAATACACATAGAGGATGGTAGATTTAGAGCTAGAAGGGACCTTAGAAGACATAATCTAGGCCAAGGATTCTTAACCATTTTTTGTCATGGACTCCTTTGGCAGTCTGGTAGAGCCTGTAAATGCCTGATTTTTTTTTTCATACATAAAATGAAATATATAGAATTATAATGCAAACCAAAGGTTAGTGAAAATAAAGAAGTAATTCTTTCCCCATCCCCATTCATGGATGCCCTGGAACCTATCCATGGACCCAGGTTAGTAACCCTTGACCTAGTACAATGCCCTAATAGACCATAGGGAAATCGATTTTGAGTTGAAAGGGAACTTAACAGATCACCTAGTCCAACTCTCTCATTCTACAGAGGACAAAGCTGAGTGAAGTTCAAGGTCTAGGTTTCTAACCCCACCCTCACCCTTCACTCCCATTTCTGGGTTTAAATCAAGAAGATTTTGCTCCTTACTTCTTTCCAGCCCTGAGGGAGGTCACTTTACTAATCTAGGCCTCAGTTTCTTCTTTTTTAACTCTCACCTCCCCACTTTCCATATAGATGTCTGTATTAGGGGAGGAAGGAAGGGTGGTATAGTGGATAAAAAACTAGGTTTGGAGCCAGGAAGCCAAGGCTTCCTGGCTATAGGCAAACCATTTAACCTCTCTGAGTCCCAGGCAACTCCTATAATTTATGTGCTAAGTCATAGGGAAGTTGTTACCTACTTTAGTCAGAGGAGTTCTCATACCATGAGTTCCTCAAACCGATGAAAACACAGATTCTAGGCACAGTTAAACATATATATTTTGTATACTTACATGATGTATATACAATTATTACCCTTCTTGAGGAAGCATAAATCTCTTCAGATCTAGAAGACTTGCACTTTTACATCAATGAAAACAATTTCTTTAGTTAAAAAAAAAAGTGAAGAAAAGAGAACTTCCAGTGTGAATTTTCTTACACAATGTACATTTCTATCTCTGCACAAAATTGGAAGACATTTTGTGCCCAGATAAGCGAATCCTTAGGAAAATTGTATGCATTGGATTCTATGGAGGGCCTTTCTTAACTGTATGAAGATGGCTCCAGGAGGCTGTTAGTGCCAATTTAAATGAGTAGCATATTTATTAGATAACTTTGCTTACATTTTTCTCTGAAGAGGAGAAAACATGGTGCCAAATGACCTTCAGGTATATAGAAGTATTCCTCGCTCCAAAACTTCATAGAAGCATAGAACGGTAGGAGGGAAAGGGCAACGGCAAAACCAGAAATTAATACACAGAGGAGAAAGAGAGAGGAGGGCTATGTCTGTCTCAGAGAAGACTAACCGACCAACTGTGGGTCTTCAGGTGGAAAAGTGAACCTTTTCCTTCACTTCCCCTCCCATACATGCCCAGGCCTCAAGCTGATACTTATGTGGCACTTGAAGGTTTGGCTAAGGGTTTTTACAATTGTCTTTTTTTGTCCTCCCACCAACCTTGTGATGAGATTTGATCCTAGGTATCCTAAGCCCAAGTCCAGTTCATATATGATGTAGGTCAATCAGAGTGACCGCAGTGAGCCAGGTTCTCAACATAAAGGCTTCATACTCCCTCTGTGCCATATCATAGGAAAAGCGGACCAGAATGGGAAGGGATCTAACTGTACTTGAAAGGGATTCTTCCCACAACCATCACCACCACCACCCCTACTGAACAGCAGAGATGCCTTCAGGACCCAAGATCATTGTCATATCTTGATATATGCTCCAGTGGAGGAGGTTATATGCATTTCAATTAAAAAAAAAGTTGATTGTATTTGTCAGTATTCAGGCAGTCCTTGACTTAAGTAGACTCAATGACTTAAAAACATTCTACACATACAAATGACCTGTCCTTAGGAAAGTTATTAACCTCTGGCTGGTTTGTAAATGGTTGACACCGGAAGGTGGTGAGGAGGAGGGCATTCTTCTGCTTTTGGGTGGTAGACATCAGATTAGCAAACAGTAGATGTGTTCACTGAATCTGAAGTTACAACTTGAAATGCATTTTCTCTGGTACATGTTATATTATGGATTAAATAACTTACTGTGAACTAGTATGGGATGTTTATGTGCAATATCATAACTTTCATTTATATAACACTACATATATTAGAGAGCACTTTTCTCCAAACAGCCTCATGAGGTAAGTTATGTTCTCATTTTTTTAAATGAGGAAATTTAGAGACATTCAGTGGCTTTCCTATGGACACATGAATGGAAAGTGGCAAATGCAGGATTTGAACCTGGTTCTTCTCATTTGCAGAATAGCATTCCTTTCTTCTTTATAACATTGTTTTTATGGGGAAATGTATTCCAGGTGCAAAATAGTTGACTTATAAATACAAATTTGGAGCTTGGTGACTTGAAGAATGACTAGCCAAATGGAGCCTTGTTTTAATGCCCTTGTGGTCAGTGATGTGGGAAGTTGTGATGTTAAGATTAAAAAAAAAATTCTAGTAACAGACAACTTTGTGATCCAAGATGAGGCCCACCTTTAACGAAATTCTACACAAGAGTGAATAATGTGCTAAAAAGGCCCTATTGTATAAATGTCTGTTCAGTGTTCTGATTTGATTTTTTTTAAAGCTAACATTTTGCAAGCCCTTGCTTTAAAAAAAATCCTAATGATAAGCCAAAAGAAGAGAAATCACTGTGAAGCAATTTATTTTTCACTTGATTTTAGCACAGTGGGTAAAGCATTAGACTGCTGGTGGTTAAATCTGAGATGAGTAAGTGTTGGAAGGAAAATCCAATGAACTGATATTAACTAAGACACTGTAGCTGTCACTTCCAGCAGTCCTAGGTGATGAATGATGGTTTTATCCACATAGACAGACAAGACACCTTCTCTGGAAGCCTCTCCACATTACTAATGCACCTCACAGAAGGGGAACTTTCATCCCTCCAACTCTATTACCTTTTTAATTTTACTTTGCCCCAAAAGATTTCTCTGGAACTTGACGCTCAGATAAGCCTGAGATCTAAAGGTGATACTAAAGCAGGAAACTTGCTTACCTTCTCAGAAAGCCATCTTTCCCAGAGGACTGGTTGGAGATAATAGATTTGTTATCAGACCTTTTTGAACTGTTTCAAGAAGACAGGAACAGCAGAAGACAATGTGCCTAGTGAGACTTATAGGGGAAGACAAAATAATTGTAAGATTAAGCCCCTGCCCACAAACAAATTGCATTCAGGTTGCGAGTGTAAGGCATAGTCTTGTTTACAGGTGATTCCGTTTGTGCCTATGAAGATAAAATGGTAAATTGTAGGGAGAAGGCATAATGTAATGGAGAAAACATAGAACTGTGTTCTAATTCAGGTTTAGATTTCAGTCCTTTTTCAGAACTTGCCATGGTGTTTGACCTAACCTTTCTGTGCCTCAGTTTGTCCATGTGTAAGATGAATGGGATCTCTGCTTGGTTTTGTAAGGACAAATGAGGTTATGTCTGAAAGTATTTTTTAGGTTAAGTGCTATGTAAATAGAAGGCAAGGGTATTATCTTCATTATTAGTAGTAATATTAACTTCATGTCTTTCTAACATGTATCAAATCTGAAGGTACCCAGATAATCTGTGATAGTGCAGGAGGTCCAAGACCCATATTTGCTAGTTAATGCTGGAGGTCCATACAGGGCTGTGACCATGCATAAACTGGATAGATGTTTGTTGTCTAGCTCTTAGCTATTAACAAAGTCTAGAGTGGGTATGGGTACCTTAGGGTATGGTTCTGAATTAGTTTACTTGTTTGAAGCCCTATCTTTGCCTTTTGCAAGCCGGCCGCTGGTACTCGGGGAGTGACTTGGGAGATGAAACCATGTTTATAAAAAATTAAAGACCTTGAGTCTTATATAATTTTGCCATGACTCCTCTTTCCCCTCTTCCGCTGCCTGCCCTCCATACTGTTGCCAAGGGGAAAAGTGAACCTTTTCCATCACTTCCCCTCCATTCCATGCCCAGGCCTCAGGTTATTATTTTGTGGCTTACTTTCCCATTCAAAGTACTTTTGATTTTCATTTTAACTTGATTTTTCTGGCATTTAAAGTGATTGGAAACTAGATGTGGGAGAAATACATAGAATAATCTATTTTAGGGCCTACAATCCTTTGGAATAGCCTTGGCTATAGTGAGAGTCTATAGTGAGTCAAATAGCAATGTCGCTCTGGGACTGCCTTCTTACCTTCACTTTATTAAGCATACCGTGAAGTGCAATAAATAAATAAATAACTGAATTATAGGGTCCAACATCTGATTGACCGTACAGGTTTTCCTGTCTGACATTTCTATTGGAGACATGTTAATCATTTTAGGTAAACATTGAATCATTGACTGTTTGCTTAAATGAGAGAAGGTTAGATGTCCCAATTTCAGGTTAACTTATCTATGAAGTGTGTCAAAAAAATGTACGAACTATGAGAGGCATGTGGGGACAAAGTACTTGTGAACAGTTCTTCTTTGCTGTAACTTTGGTGCAGATTTCTTGTGAGGGATTCTTCCCAGAAGGGACTGGTAATTACTTGCAGGATACTTAATATTAGTTCTAGACTGCTACTGATTTGAAATTACCCCACTACTTTTTCAGTGAGCCAAAGGACTTTATACATGCAAAATTTAGGACACAGTAAATGGTACAGTGTTAAAAGCCACTGGAGTCAGAGGAATTTGGTTCAAATCCTGGCTCTGAAGTTGGTATCTGACCTTGGGCAAGTCACTTGACCTGTTCTGGGCCTCTGTAAGGGCTAAATGGCTTTCTAGGTCCCTTCCTGCTCTAGAATAGTCTGAATTGTTATGCCATGTGTACATTATGACAGTGCTATCCTCAGAGTAGCAGTCCTAGGTGAAATGAGTTGACTTCAGTCTTAGCTGAGTGCCTAATGAAGCCTTCCGAGGGAGTCCTCTGACCTCCTGCAGAAAATATCGAGACCTAGTGGGAAGTGATTTGAACTGGGAGTCTAGCCTGGTTTTTCCGAACAGCTCTGACACAAGTCACTTAACTTCTCAGGTCCTCAGCTTTCTCTTTGGTGAAATAAAGCTTTGGACTGGTTAGTAATCCTTTAGAACCCTTCCTGCTCTCAGATTCTATGATGAATATCATTCCATGTCCCAAGCCAAGGTTCTCCTGACTGCCCTTCACAAGTCTAGTGGGATTCCCAAAGTTGTTGAGCTTGGTTATGGGACTGTTTATTCTGCTGCTGAACCAGTTGTTCTTTTCTAAAGTTTAGAAAGGAAAACTCTACAAATAAGCCTGATGGGAATTGCTTGGTAAATGTGAACTCTATTTCTCCAGAGTTTTTAACTCTGCCTTATTGGTTCTGTCACTTGGAGACATTAAGCTGGATCATAGCAGCTGCTGAGTTTCATACAGGTGTGCTTCCACATTTTATGGTGGTGACATTTGGGGATGGTTATGAAATTGAGGTGTTATTCTTTATAAGCTCAGGAGACCTTGGGCAGGATGAGAGAGAGAGAGAGAGAGAGAGAGAGAGAGAGAGAGAGAGAGAGAGAGAATTTTTTAAAAATCATTTTAGCCTCTAAATGATTTGTCTTGTTCATAGTTTCTTATAAATACTAAATATCTGATCTGGTTAGAGATAGTCCACATTTCTTTGGAAAACCATGGGCAGGCCCCTCTTTTGACCAATTTGGATTGTAGATTTAGAGCCATGAAGTCCCATGGAGTCCACTTAGTATAACTGCCTCTTTTTACAAATGAGGAAACCAGGCCCTGGGAAGTTAAATGACTTACCCAAGGTTCCCCTGGTGGTAAACACCAGCAGTGGTAATTGAAGCCAGGTCCTCTGAGTCTAATGTTACTTCTCATTACATTGAACCCCACTGCCACTTGGGCCAGTTGTGATCTTCCACATATGCCTTACAGAAGCACAGATTGTTAGAGCTGGAATAGATAGTAGAGATCATCTGATCCAACTCCCTCACTTTGCAGATATGGAAACAGGCCCAAAAAGAGGAAATGACTTCCCGATCTCATACAGATAATAAATGGCAGAGGCAGTGTTCAAACCTAAGTCTCTTGGCTCCAAGTACCATGCAACCCAAGTCCATAAATTGCATATTTTATATAAATCTAATAAGTTTTTATCTAGAGGTCCCATCATCTCCATTTACCACATTTCTGTTGATTTTCAAGTATTCAATATTCTCTTAATTCCTTTCTAGTTTCCTTAGCTAATAATTTAATAGTAAATATTCCTGAGTTGTAATTCTTTAAATCTGTGTACATTATTGTTGTTATTCAGTCATTTTCAGTAATGTCTTGACTCTTTGTGACCCCATTTGGGGTTTTCTTAGCAAAGGTACTGGAGTGGTTTGCCATTTCCTTCTCCAGCTCATTTGACAGATGAGGAAACTGAGGCCAACAAGGTAAAGTGACTTGCCCAGGGTCACACAGCTAATAAGTGTCTGAGGCCAGATTTGAACTCAGGAAGAGGAGTCTTCCTGACTCTAGGCCCAGCACTCTGTGCACTATGGCGTCACCTAGCTGCCCTAAAACTGTGTATGCTCATCACTATTGAGACATATAGCTGCAGTCCCATGGCCAGTATTAGTAACCTCACTGCTGTTACCTAGTTGTCACAATCAGTCAAATAAATATTTATTAAACACCTACTATGTGCTAAGCCCTGGGAATACAAGGACAGGCAAAAGAGAGTCCTCACCCTCAAGGAGGTCACAGTCTAATAGGCATTACTCATAGTGCTTCATGTTTGCTTGGCTTTTTACAGTGATTTTGATCACGTGAATTTAAGCTCTCTGTTCAGGGTATATTTAATTTCAACTTGGGGGGAGTACAAAATAAGTTAAGTGTATTGTTCCATAGAAATGGGTCTATCTCATAATTGCATAAGATATTTCCACTGTAGTTTCACTCGAAAAAAAAAATTTAAAGTCTGAACACACATTTTTTACCTAATGGAAGACCCTTTCCAGATGACAACTCTACTCATCTTTTAAAATCCAATTCAATTCTTACCTTTTCCAGAAAGCTCTCTTTCTTGACCCACTTAGCTAAAAGTGGTCTCTTCTCTCCAAAAGCTGAAAGCAGTTGTTGTCTATGTAATTCTCTTAGTTATTAATCATGTATAGCTTTGTGACATTTCTCCTTTGGTTGTTCTGAACTGTTAGTTAAATCTTATGTTACTTGACTTTTTATGTTTGTCTTGTTTCCCCAACTGGGTTTCCCCAACTGCCTTAAAGGTGGGAACCATGTCTTACTATGCTTCCTTTGTAATCCCCAGATACCTACCCAAACTGCCAAGTATTTGTTGAACTATAATTAGATTTTTTAAAAACTGTAATTAAGAAATGAGAGATAGTGTGGCCTATTGGTCATTTCTGTGCTCTGTTTTTTCAACTTTCTCGAGTTCAAAATTAAGGGAGTTAGGTTAGGTGGAACCATTTCCTTCCAGCATTAGAAAATGTCAAAGGTGGGATTCTTGGGACACCAAATCCAGGGCCTTTCCCGATTCTTTATTATTAGCCATAAAGATTATAAGCTGTTGGTCACAATTAAGACTAACATAACATTTCCCTCTAGCTTGTGGGAAGAATTATTCCACAGAAAGACTCTCCTGTCTTCATATCCCTTAATTACTAAAGCTTTAGGAAATTAAAAAATGAAACAGAACAACCCCATCTCCAAAGAATCACTGGTTTAAGTGAAGTCTTGCTAGCAATAGGAGGCTGGACTAGGGGGCCTCTAGAAAACCCCTCCCCCGCCTGTGATCCTTGGAAGGGAGCCAGGATGCCTCCTGCAGTAATCATCTTGCTGGACAAAAGAGGAAGCAGGGCACCAAACTTTTCAGGATTGGAATGAACATGAGGCAAGCAGAGAAGAGCTTTTGTTTTTAATAAATTGTTTCTCTACCAGGTGAATGAAACAGTTCAGAAATAAACTACGTTGACTTATGAAGGGATTCCCAATCTCCTTCAATGTCTTCTTTTGTCACCATATACCTGAAATAACTTAGAAATTGGTTTAATTCTAATTTGCCTATGTTTCCATGAGAGAGTGCTGGTGATGGCAGCCTGAGGCTATTCTTGGGATATGTTAACCAGGAAACATAGTGTTTGTCTAGCCAAGAGGATTTGTTAGTACCAAGTCATCACTGAATGAGATTAATTTTTCCCCTGAGTATAGGTTGTCCTTGGTACTTATTACATTTCCATATAAACTGAAGTTCATTTATTTGAGTACTCGGACCCTGGAAAAATGGCTTATTCAGAGCTTCAGGTAATTGTTCCAAATAGAGTAATTCCTATTTGAAACTATTGCTTTATTATTAGTATTAGTATTATCATTTTAACATTTATGTAGTGCTTACCATGAGCCAGGTATTGTACTAAACACATTACAACTATTATCTCATTTGATCTTCACAGTAACTTTGGAAGGCAGGTGCTATTATTATCCCCATTTACAGATGAGGAAACTGAAGTAATTGGGTTAAGTGACTTGTCTAGGCTAGTAAGTATCTGAGGCCGTATTTGAACTCAGGTCTTCCTAACTCCAGGTCTGGTGCTCTATCCCCTGCATCACCTGGCTGTCTCCAATTATGGTATTAAAGCCTGTAGGTCATCATAAATAAAGGTCATTTGTCATTTTCTCATATGTTGGAATCAATGGCTATTAGAAAGAGTCATATTCCTGCTCACCCCGAGAAAGAAACCGCTACTATACCAGCATGTAGGATGTGTGAATCAACTAGTGAAATCCAACAGCACTCACTTGGTTTCTGTCTTGTCAGTGAATTATAGAATAGCAGATTTTGTTTGGTTTCGTTTTCTTTGGAATCCAAATCCTCCTGGTCCTTTCAGCTTACTCAGGTGCTGAATAGAAGGTGTCACACCTGCTTATGTCCTCAGAGTGGATTCTCTTTGTAGGCCTTTGCCAGTCATTGCTCTGGTGACAGAATAGAAAGGAAGAGACCATTCAAACCTGGGGTCAGTAGGTCTCTGTGATGCAGGCTAGGGAACCACTGAAGAGATTGACCTAAATCCAGGCTTTGTCAGCCAATCAGTTAACAGGAAGCTGAGGCTGGGCTTGTAGGGAGTGTGGGTGGATATGTGGGGAATGGAGATAGTTGCAGGTTATGGTAATACAAGATGGGGAGAGGGCATTCAACTAGAAAGTTTGAGACATTGCCTTCCACAATTTGAATCTTATTAGGTCTCAATTACTGGTGGTATCGTAGAACTATTTCTCTCAGCTCTTTCTTCAAATCCTGGTTAATTTTGTCCAACTCAGTGTTTCTTGATTACTGGGAAATATGAAGCTTAGTTGATGGGAAGAAAGAGGAAGTGCTGTGAACCCCACCTATTCCACCGAGTTCAAGGAAACCATATCGGAATGAATGGAATATAATTTCTTCCAACTAATTTTTGAGCTTCTTGAGGGCAAAGACTAAGTCTTATACTTCTCAGTACACAGAACATATGATTTTCACATGTTTAGTATATCAGAAATGTTCAATTACTGTTCAGAGCACATCAGTGAAATGCCTGTTTTAAAAAATGATAATTTATGTCCCAAACAAAATAGATATGATTATCATATAAAGACTAATGACACAATCTCTCTAGGCCTGAGTTGCCTCATCTGTCAAATATAGGGGTTAGATTGGATGAACTTAAAGGTATTTTCCAGCTTGTCATCTCTGAGTCCATGAATATAACAGTGGGCTGTGACTCCAGCTTTGAGAGCTGTTAGCAGGATAATTAGTTATCACTGACTAAGAGGTTATGGATTAAAGAAAATGATGATATAAGGGTTTATTTAAAAGCCAAAATTAGGGTAGAGTGAACATTGAAAACAGCCTTAAGGGAGTGAATAAGTCACAAAAGGGTAACCCAAAAGCGATGTATGGCAGGTAGATGTTGGGGGTGAGAGGAGGGTAGGATTGTAGTTCTAGGAGCTTTGCTTTGGTGATACAGGGTGGATAGAGGACAGTTTTAAAAACCCTGAACTTGGAGTTAGTCCTGGTTTCCATTTTTGACTTGGTTACTTTATTAGCTCTGTGATCTTTGACAATTCTCTTATCTTTTTCAGGCCTTAGTTTTCTCATCTGTACCGAGAGAGGGTTGTATTAGATACCATCTAAGGTTGCCTTCTGGTTCCAACATTGTGATCAATGTCTCTTAGGCTAGAGTTGCACTCCCTGCTTCCCCCTCCCCAAGTTACTCACTACCTTGCAAACAGCTGCAGTATCTTCCGGCACAGGCTAGGGGAAGTTGCCCCATGAGTAATGCTGCAGTGACACTTACTTATTGCTGAGTCTCATTAATGCCAGGCTCAGAATTATTCTCAGAGAACAGCCTTGTGCTTAAGGACTTAAAGCTGGAGCTGACTGCTAGCTGACTACACTGCTCCCTTATTCTTCTTTCTCAAATCACACTGATCCTGGTGGCAATCTCTCCTACCCCGCTGAATCTCAGAGCTCCCTGGGTATCTGCAAGTTGAGATAGAACCAGTTGATTTTTGTGCCCATTTGTAATGAGATCTGTCTTCACCAGGGTAGCCCAACAAAGGCAGGAATCGAGGACAGACATTCCTTTGGAGTTCTCCCCAGCTGGGAAACTGGCCATTTTTTTTTCATTGAACAAGCTCCTTGCTCTTCCTAGTGGATAGTCTGGTTTCATTTGCGTGAAGGTTCATGTCAGGAACCTGGCAAATCAATCCACTGAGGGCCCATGTTTGGTGAGCAGGCCTGGAAAGTCTCAGATGGTTGCACAGGAATGATAGCAGCCAATCCCAATACTGAATGCCAATGAGATTTTAAACAGCAAGCAAAGTCTCTGTTTTGGAAGTGGGAGTGAAAAAAGGCTAAACCCAGGGAAAAAACCATTGAGAGGCAGAGTGATGGTGATTCTTCCAAAGGGAAATGGGCTGATTCCTTTAAAGCATGTTGAAAACCCCTACCTCTTGCTATAGATAATCACACTTGTCCAAGCCATTTTAAAAATACTCATGTACATCTTAATGTGTTAGACACCATGCCAATCATGTAAGATTCAAAAGTGGTAGGACTTGAGAAGTCAACTTGCCAAACTGGCTTGTTTTATAGATAGATAAACTAAGGTCAAAAGACATGAAACAATTTGTTCAGTCACATAGGGAGTAAATGGCAGAACTGAAATGCATACCCAGGTCCTCTGACACAAAATTTTGAGCTGTTTCCATGCACCAATGATGTTACTAGGATTCATAATCTGGTTTTTGACCTGCTGATTCTGTGCAGTGCTTTTCTTATAGAACCACATAATTTATAGTGGATAATACCATTCTTATCTATAGCTTGGGATTAGCTGGCAGAGAAAAAAAATGGATCTGAAAACTTTAGAAATGCTTAATGATTATAATGTTGCATTAATATACTGGTACAAAACAAACTATTCATAAGTGACAAAGCATTCCAATTTTAGAGGCCATTCAATATAGCTTGTGGGAAGTATGGAGTCCAAACTAGAACCTAGGTCTTTCTAACTCTTAAGTCCACTGCTCTGAATTCCTATTCCACCATATACTTCCTTGTAGTTCTAGACAAAGTAGAAAGGTTTCCGTATGTAGTTTGTACTTTCCTCAAAACAGCGCGTTTGCCAGGTACACTCTTTGCTGACTGGGAAGTAAACTGGTGTTTAATACTGCTGAGCCACTATTTCAGTGTAGCAGTTTCCTTTTGAGCATTTAAAAATAGTTCTTTTGTATCTGGCTGATGAACAGTTTAACTGTTCCATTGCCTTTTAGTAATAAAAGGATGGTCATTTGGCTGTCTCTCTTAGACCAACGACCTCCATTGCTTTTTAAAGACACAGTAACAAAATCTATAGTCTTTGTGGAAGAAACTGTTGAAGCTAATATTAACTTTCTTCTAGATTGTCAATTTTTCAAGGACAGGAGTTATGTTTTGTACTTCTCTGTGACTCCCACAGCATTTGGCCTTGTCTTACCTTGCAGGATCTCATATATTTGTTGATTTATCTTGTTATTTTTTATATATTCTTGTGCCCAATATGGTTCCTGGGACCCTAGGATCATGCATTTAAAGTTGGAAGGGATCTCAGAGGCTTTCTAGTTCAACTGACTCATTTTAGAGATGAAGAAACTGGGAACCAAGGAGGCTCAAGGGTCACAGAAGTAGTCAGCATCATAAGGGGGATTTGAACCCAGGTCCAACTTTTCTTTCCACAATACCTCATTACTTGTGCTCTTTGAAGTGGTGGCTGTTGTTTGGGTGTTAAATATTTATCTTGAAAGATCTATAGATGCCAGTTTGTTAGAATTCTGGGTCAGGGGCGAGGCGGTGGGATACCAGTTAGCAACCTGAAGTCTTAAACCAGATCATTTAACAATATGAAAAAAAAATTATTTTAGAAGACTGGCTTACCTGAGCCTAGACTGACTCAGGACACTTCTGTCTGAGTCCAAAGCCTGGCATTGTGAGGGGAGTAAAGTTTCATGCATGTTTGCTTTTGTCAGGACAATCCAAGCTGTTGGAAGAAATGGAGTGACTTGCCAGAAGCATTTATAAAGTATAATGGAAGTTTTGAAAGATAGGTCAAGCTGAAGTCCTTTGTGGCCAAGGTGATTGGAAATCAACCAAATGGTGCCCATCAATCAGCCATCATGTTACTTATGGAGTGCCAACTACTGTATGTGTTCTGGTAGTCTGGCACATGCATGCATGACATGCATTTAAGGAGCTTATATATCTTGGTGGAGAGATAATCATGTAATACGATAAAACAACTAAGGCACCTTTTTTACACAACATAAAAGGCAGTGTTCATAAAAGAAGCGATTGCAGTGGTCTGCAAGATTTTCTTCAAGAGGAAAGACCTGAGCTGGTCCTGGAAGGATGGTTAAGAGGTGGACAGACAATGAGGATTGGTGAGGGCAAACAAGTTACCCCTTTTTCCTAAGGCTGAAAGTTATAGTGCCTAATATTCACATTACTAAAGATGAGGGCCTCTCCTAGAAGATGGTGCAGATGAGAGCTCAAGTCAGAGGCTAGTTCCCTTACTTTTCTCCAATCCTGGCATATCTGTCATCTGAATATGCTAATTTTTCTCCATCCTCTCTCTGTTTTTTCAGCTTGAGCTCTCCGGTATGGTAGCTCCCTCCTAGCATTATCACATCTTTCTACCAGACAATTTTACCTTAACAGACACCAACCTTTATTTAGCCAGCAGCATATCCTATGAGTTTACCTTAACTCAGCAGCTTTGTTGACTGATTTTGTCCTAGTAAGGCCCACAAACCAGTGTGCACAGCAGGCTTCGTTCAGTCCCAACCTGTTGTTTTTATTATTCATGATCCTATTGGTAGTGCTGGAAATTCTTTCGTATTGTTCTACCATCTGTTTGACTATGGGGTGGCCATGTAGCTAAGGGGATTGGTGTGTGACAGGTCATTTCTGCATTGAGCCTTAATGAGAAAAACACAGTTGAACAAGGGCCAGGGAGGACGAAGAGCCAAAGAAGGCAGTTGGACCCCAGACATAGTTGTGCTGGGAAAATGGTCAGACAGACCCTGACCTCCATTGAGGGTGGGATAGGGTGGGTATCATTCCTAAGACTGGAGTGGGTAGAGCATGATGCAGCTTTTATGTGCAGTTGTGATTCTCACAACAACCTTTTGAAGTTGGCAACACTGGCATTCCTTTTTATAGATGGGAGAATTGAGGCTGCATTATTGACCCAAGGCTACACAACTAATAACGGAGAAGATAGGATTTGAAGCCAAGGCTTTTGATTGTAGGTCTTATGTTCTCTTCACTACCCTGCAATTGCTAGGCTTGATTGCCAATATGCTGTTTGTTCCTGACTCCCTTGTTGAGTACAAAGTTGGCTCACATGAACGTCCAGGAGGTAAGGATATGTGAGAAGTTGGGTCACTGTATACATTTGCCCTTTCTTCAATCCTTCAGATCTGGTTCCATCAGTCCTTATAGAAAGCTGTTAGTTGTCCAGGTTCATCCATCCTTACACTAGCTGATTAGAATCTTGACTTATAATTACCCAGCTCCATAAAATGTGGAGCTTCCTGGCTTTTAGCCAGGATTCTCATTCCTGGAAGTGAGTCCTTTTTTATCTCTTCCACCTTACATATATCTCTCTACCTCTGCCTTCTTGCACCTTTTCTGCTTCTCCTTTCTTATGTTTTTTTCCTCCTTCATCATTTCCTCCTCTTCGCTTTCTCTCTTCCTCCCCCCCACCCCCGCCCCCACTTCATTCCACTGAGTTAAGTTACAGATCTCTAATGTTTTGCACTGTTTGAGGCATCAAAACATATGACTGTTCATTGTTGCTTTCTCAAATGACTGTGCCGTGAGCCATTCTCCACTCAAAACTCAATATGTATGCCATTTAGTTCCCAAACAATAGTTAAGCTGGATTTTGGCCAGTGGAAGGATTACCTTTATCCCAATCCATTATACCCTTGTCAGGGAAGGAGCTGTAACACTCTCTGATGAGTCTCCTTTTGCAGAACAAATAGAGCTTTTGTATCCTTAAGCATTTTTTATATTAAAAATAATGGAGAATGGCTTGTACTTGCTATTGGTTACATACCATGGTTTGAATATACTGCTTTTTGTTACATGGAGAAATAGTTGCAGAGGATGATGGTGAAGGGTTATAAAGATAGTGTTATCTTTATGGTCTTCCCATCTTCTTTATGTAGCTAGATTGCAGCTCAGAGTCAGACTTGCTGAACCAAAGTCCAATCCTGTTGATTGTTTCATATCATTGGTGACAGGTCCAAAGTATTTTTATTGTTCGCAGTTTTGTGATGCTACCTTTTATTTTATTGGCGGGGGTGCGTTGGGAAGGAGTGAGAAAGGAAGGAACAGTATTACAACTTGCTAAATATTTCCAGGCCTAGGATCCTACTGACCTTGGATTTAACTCACTTGGCACCAGGAGGCTAGATTTTAGCCAAATGTTTTAGAGAAGCCCACCTTCCCTTTCTTTGTCTTTCTGATCACCCATTGTCAGCAATCATTTCATTCAGCTCTACAGATTTAATGCCCTAAGTATTTTCTATGGTGAAAAAATAATAATATGATATAAACTCAGAGGCCTGATCTGGGCCTAGCAAGATATATTGGGATAGATTCAGAGTAAAGATAGATACACAGTAAAGAGGAAGGCATTCCAGCTGGGTGCTTATGGAAAGATGAGTCAGAAGTAAGCCTGGATTGTTAGGTGATAGTGGGAAACCATGGGGGTTGCAGTGAGGTTCAGAGGGCAGTGCATATGTGCTCCATGCTTCCCTACTTTATAGTATCAAGATATATTATATATGTAATATATTATATTGTATGTTATATATAATTATATGCAATATATGTTATATTATTATGTGTTATAATGTACCATGTGTTATATAATATATAATATTGTCTATTCTATTACAGAGCAATGAGCTTCTTAAGTCCCAGTATTAGTTAAAGTATCCTGTTACTTTCTTGCTTGCTCCACATCCCTAAACCCATTCTTGTCAGCACTCACTAAAACCAGTTGTTTGCTTAATAAAGTCTTGGTCTTGACTTTTTCAAAATCAAATGTTACTCCTTCCTTGGAAATCTTCCATGGTTCCCTGGTACCTGTACGAGGATTAAATTCAGATTCGCTAGTTTGACATTCAGAGATGGGCAGTTATCTGGTCCAGTCTATCCTTCTAACCTTGTCTCCTAGTACTCCCCTGTGCAAATCCTTCCCCCTAGACAAACTGTTCAATATTAAGGCAAACCCATTCACCAAACCAAAGAGTGAATCATAGTCTGACAAAGGACGTGGCTTTTCCAAAGCCACCTTCAAAGTATGTTTTTTTTCTCTTGAAAGTGATATGTGTGTGTGTGTGCATATATATATATAATATATGTGTGTATATATATATATATACATATATATGCTTAGCCATTCTTATATATAATGATTTTTCTTTCTCTGAACTTCTCTAGCACTTAGAGTTTTTGATCTGGTGCTTAACTATATATGATCTTTTAAAATATGAAGCATTTTAAAAAATTCTCTTGCAGCATTTAACTTTGGGTGTACATAGAAAGGCAGAATAGTATTATATTTAGAGGAGCAGCCTTGGAATCAGGAAGGAACAGTCAAATCTTGCTTCACACATATCCTAACTGTATGTCTCTGGATCTGTCATGTCATCTCTCAGTGTTCCAAGCAAATCTTTAACATCATAAATTGTAGACAGTTACTGATAACTATCAGTGGAGGGGTTTCCACCCTGGGGCTTCCCTAAATAGATGAAATCACAGATATGGAGTATCTCTATCCCCTCTCCAAATATGTTATGATAATGAAGATTGGGTATATACTTATTTACTCCTCCCACCCCCACTAAGTAAGTCTTAGGCATATTTTAATATTATTATAATTAATATTGTTATTTTAATAACTCTTAGTCAAATGAAGGTTGCTCATTGGTCTTTCATTCTTATAGCAACCTTGTATGTAAAGTACACTGGTAAGTGGTGTTATATTCCTTTGTTACCTGCGGAAACTGGTACAGATTTTTAGTGACCAGACTATGGCCCAAGAACTCTTTAGTGGCAAGGCTGGTGAACTAGAATCTGGGTATTCTGGCAATATTTCATTCTCTAAACAAAGAAGCAAAAGATGACAGACAACTGATTGTTCCTTCAAATGTCTGATATATGTTTCCCCAGATATATGTTCTCAGAAATGGAAAGGACCTCAGATGTCATGTAGCCTGTATCTTAACAAAAACAGCCTTCTAGAAACTACCTCCCTGACACATAGTCATCTAGCCTCTTGGCTTGTTACTTTTTCTGAGGTGTCTGTTCCCCTTTGGGACAGCCCCAGTGGTTAGCAAGTTTTTCCTCAAGGTGAGCAGAAATCTGCACTTCTGAAACTTATACCCACTGTTCTCAGTTCTGCCCTCTGGGTCCAATCAGAACAAGTTCAATCCCTTCTTCGTGACAGTTCAAGAACTGCAGAATGCTATCAGTGACTAACTTCTCTCAAATTTCATTTCCATATAATGTAGTACAAGGAAAGTAGATACACCTTTGTAAAGATGCACAGATAACTGGTCTGGATAAATTGGAAGTATAACTGGGGGCCAGATCTGATGACACTTGAAGATATTTAATATCTAGCTTTCATCATGAACACAGAAACAGAATCTATACAGCAAATATTGGGAAAAAAAAACCTATTCCTTTTCAAACAAGTTTGTTGGAGAATCAGGATGTTTCCAAAGAGATTTCCTACTTAAAAACTACTCTGAAGAGTACTTTCTACTAACCCAGAGACTTCTTGTCTTGCTTCTGTTTTCCAAGCCCTGCAGGAGTTGCTTGCTTCTATAGATTCAGGGCATTTATGGAATGGTAGATGTAAATGTGGTATTTGCAAGGGATAGCATATGGAAATATGAATGTTCAAAAGAGGTCTCTGTTGACTTTTTGCAGTCATACCTTGTAGAATTAATGGAAATGAAAGTGGTTGCCGTGACAATGGGACTTGACTCTTGGAGAAGTTATTAGCTTGCAGCAGCTGCCACAAGCTTGAGGTAACCACCTGCAACCTCTAGACTTCTCTCCAAAGAAGTGGAAACTCTCTGTGAAAATCACATGAACTATGCCATCCTGCTGTAAGCATCGATGCTTGCAGAGAGCTGTTAGAACTCAGTGTTAAACTTGAATGGAGATGGGAGTATCTCTCTCAACACTGTGGATTTCCTTACTGAATTGGGTGGGTGCCCAGTGCTGAATGATTTGAATGTTCAGAGTAATACTATACTTAGCAGTCTCAATGTAAAAGATGCTATGGTGCATGAGTGGGAGGAGTGAGAGTCTTGTAGGGCAAGAGGATATGTAAAAAGCCTCTGTTTATCATAACATTGGCTCTGTGTTAAAGGGCCCATATTCATGTTTCTGTTTGCCAAGCAAAGATACACGCCCAGACTTGCCCAACTGACATCATATTTTTGCTGCAGGAGGTTGGTATGTTGACATCTAGTCTAGCTTGTACCATGTAGGAGGGGAGTCAGTAATAAAGTATCGGAAGGAAATGTGCTCACTTTCTCTTTAGCTGCCTTCAGAGACCTGGCAACTAGAGAGTGGGGTGAGGCAGCAAACATCTAGTTTTCATTACTCAGTGGCAAGAATGGAACTCACCTTAGAGCTAATTCTGGCTTTGACAGGGCAACAACTTTGGCTTCTTTGGTTGGAAACATGGTTTCTTGGAGATGGAAGTTATCTAGTCTAACCCCCTCATCTGACAGAGTGAGAAACTAAAATCTACAGAGATGAAGTGAATTTCCAACATCATACCCTGGTGATATCATTGATTCTCTTCAAGAGGGAAGCATGAACAACAACAGCATACTGATAATTAGGAATAGAGCCAGGATTTAAAACCAGGTCATCGTACTCCAAATACATTATACTTTTCTTCTGGACCACATGCAGTATGGTAGTTAACTTCTTGTCTTTTCTGGGTCTTTAAATCTTCACTTTCTTTTTTCAAGCCTTAATGTATCCATAGGGTTTATTTTTAAATTCAATAACATTAAACAACCAGTTTTGTTAATGTCCTTTTAAAATCATTTTTATAATGAACAATAAATTTGTTGATAAGGTTTCAAAAGTACTATATGAAAAATTCACACTAGAATCCCTTCTGATCTATACAAGGTAAGGAATTATACTCACACAGGAGAGAGGGAGACACAGAGAGAGAGAGAGGGAGAGAGAGAATGAATGCAAAAAAGACGAATATATTAAAGAGAATCTAACTCTATATTTGGTGTTGCATATCCCCAGGCCCACTGCCTTCTTGTTTGCCAAGGAGTAGAGTGAAATGTTGCCGTATTTCTCTGCTTTGGAGCCAAGTCTCATCTTTGTAATTTAAAAATGTTTATTTTCAATAATTTTGAAACATTATTCTTTGATATTTGATGGTTATCTTTCCATTTATATCATTGTCATTATATATATTATTTTCATGGCTCTACTCACTTTACTTTGCATTGGTTCATGTACATTTTTCCATGCTTCTCTGTATTAATTATATTCATTATTTCTTACATGCAATAATATTCAATAACATTCTTCCCTCTGATTGGAGGGCTAGAGGGCAGAGCAAAAATAACTTCTAAAGCCTCCCTTTAAGAGGACTCAGAATTTCCAACTCTTCATTTCCCACTAGCAGCTCTGCTTGGCTTCAACTTCCCAGAACATCATTCCCCCTAGTGTCACCTAGTGTGTCCCCCTCCCCCAATGCCCGCCCATTTTTCTGTTTTCTTTTATGTATTGTCTTCTCCAATTAGATTGTAAGCTCTGTGAGGGCAGGGACTATCTTTCTTTTTTATTTGTATCCCCATAACACAGCACCGTGTCTGGCATGTAAGAGGTGCTTAATAAATGTTTATTGAATTGACATTCGTGGATCACAATTTGTCATAGCAGTCTTGCTCAAACTATTACTTCTGAGCAAAACTATCCTGCAGTGAAATCTCTTTTATTTCATGCTTATTGAAAGCCTAAGCAACTTCTGAAGGGAGAGGCCTGGTCAATTCAGGAAGGAATCCTCTTTGAAACTGTTTAGGATAATGATCAGACTAAGAACAAGAATGACAATTAATTTAATTTAGACAAGCATCTCTTGAATTGACCTTTGACCAGAAGGAAAAGGGAATCCTTCTAAGGGGTGATTAAAAAGAGATTGAATCATATTAAAGAATTCATTTTCCAGGGTTAATGAAAATTGTTAGTATTATACTATTTGATGAATCATAAACAGCTACCTAAACCTTGTAGTCTTATTTAATCCTGACTGGAAGTTTAAAATTTGTCATTGAATCTTATAAATGATGAGCAGAGAGTGGTTTGGATCAGAGATTTTTTTTTTAAAAGGAAGTTAGATCTCCTTCTTATTTCCCTCTCCTCTCCTTTCCTGTCTTGTCTTCTCCTGTCCTCTTCTTTCCTCTAGGAATTAGATAATAGCAGAAGAACTTGTGCCAAAAGTGCAGAGTACTGAGTTTTTCTTCCACATTATCACCTGTAAAATGGAGAGAATAACATCTCTTTGAAGGCAAGGCAAGAGACTGTACCAGACAATCTCATTTGGTCTTTTCAATCTAAGAACTACAGTACTCTAATCAATGAAGGGATCATGGGATTTAGTGCTGGAAGGGATTTTGGAGGTCTAAATGAAGTTATCTTCCTAAGCTTAAACTGGTGGGATACATTAGAGCTAGAATTTGAAACCAAATTCTGATTCTAAATTGTTCTTTTCACCACACCGCATGACAGCATTTTCTTTCATCCATAAACTCTGAAGTTACCATTAGTCATATATGGATGTTAAACATTAGCAGACTTCTGACAGTAACCCTCCTGATGTGGCTCAGTTTGGTGACTAAATCATAGAATCATAGAATTTT
Organism: Vombatus ursinus; assembly: GCF_900497805.2. NCBI lineage: Eukaryota > Metazoa > Chordata > Mammalia > Diprotodontia > Vombatidae > Vombatus > Vombatus ursinus. The sequence goes on along the minus strand of NW_020954569.1, from coordinate 68,467,050 downwards.
AGAGCTGGAATGAGCCTCAGTCATTTTACAGGGGGGGGGGGGGGGGAACTGAGCTTCAGAGAGAGGTAACAAACTTAGCCAAGGTCGCTCAACTGTTTATGCAAAGGACTAGAACTTGTGTCCTGACAATTCTCAGGCTACTCTCCTTCCACTCCTTGTCATATGTATCCAAGCATGCCCTTTAGAGGTCATGCTTCTATCCCATGCTGGGAAGAGGCAAGATGCTGCCCCATCACCTACTGAATAGCATTGATGAGTCTGGAACTGGGTGTAAATAATAAAGCTCCAAGTTAAATATTTAGAATACATAATACTTAGATCACTTACTATTGTGAGAATAGGTATGACATTTTCTTGTGGTGTTCCCTGAGGCACTCATCTATTGATGTGTATATTAATTTTCTAAGAAGATTACTCTCCTACCTGTGTGATGCCTTTCTGTAAAGGAATGGGGCAACCTGTCTTAGGCAGAATCCTGTAGAGTGAAAGGCACTGCAGACCCAAATCAGTGGACCCCATTACAAAGGAAGCTTAGGTATATAAAAAATCCAAAACATAGAAAAGACTGCACATTACCACCTCAAAATTCCATATGTTCAACACATACTCTTTCTCCTTAAACTACCCTTCTTACAGACTTTCCCATTTCTATTGAGGGCAACATTATCTTTCCTGGCATTCAAATTTAAAACCTTGCATTCGTTCTCAATTCTTCCCCCTCCCTCACTCTTCATGTCCACTTATTTGATAAGTCAAGTTGACTCCACAACGTGTCTTGTCTCCATCCCCTTCTGTCTCTTTGTATGGTCACCATCCTAGTTCCGACCCTCATCAGTTTTTATTTGCACTATTCCAACAGCATCCTAATTAGACTCCAGGATTTCATTTGCTCAAAATTGTTCTTAAAACAATATTGCTATTACTATATACAGTGTTCTCTTGGTTCTGCTCATTTCACTCTTCATAATTTTGTAAGTCTTTCCATGTTTTTCTAAAATCATTGAGCTCATTATTTCTTATAGCGCAGTAGTATCCCATCACGATCATATACCACCACTTGTTCAACCATTCCTTAGTGGATGAGAATCCTTGTATTGTGCAGTGAAAAGAGCATTGGACTTTAGGAGTACTGGGACATGGATTCAAGTCCTGGCTGTGATATTTAATTCTGTTTGACCCTGGTAAAATTATTTAACCTCTCTGGGCCTCAGTTTTCTCACCTATCAACTCAGCAGTTTGAAATAAATAATCTTCCAGCTTGAACAATCTGGCATCTAAATGCCTCTCTCAGTGTTTGATCCTCCAAAACCCATTCAGGAAAGCTGATAAATTAGTCCGTAAATTGAATCTGTAACTATTGGCCATTATTGCTTTGTTTCCTCTCTGGCTTTATGTGACAAGAATGCTTGAGTTTTGAGATTGAGAAGATAAACTCAAAGAGTGAAACTTGCCTTCTCCTTCTCCTCTTTCTGTAGTAATTTTTGATATTAAAATTAATCTTTCTGCTACCATATCCCTTTGAAAGGGCAGAGGGAAGATATTTAACATATATCATCCCCCCATCTCCGCCCCCCTCCCGTGCTTCTCAGTGACAGCCAGACCAGGAATCTTTTCTCCTTCTTTCTCTTGTTTAGCTACAGACCCATTTCTTATCTAGAATGGGAAGGGCTTTTCAATTTGAAAGTCAGGTCTTTACAAACCCATCCCTTTGTTTGGAGCTTAGGACTTGGTGGCTGAGTGATGAAAAGCCCAGATACTTGGCCAAGATAATCTTAGAATCTATGGCTATCTGACAGCTCTATTTTCTTGTTATTAAGACTGGACAAAGATCTCTCCAGGTCATGTTTCAGAGACAAATAGCTGGGATGCATTATTGATATTGCCCATTTCGTAATTCCCCTTCAGAGCTAGGGTGGAAACCAGAGGTATCTATGTGGCGATTCAAACAGCAGACAGCCACTTAACTTTCTAGTTTCAAAATCATAATCTTTTTCAGTTACCACTTTTGAAATATTGTGTGTGTGTGTGTGTGTGAATTCCAGAACACTTTATTTTTTCTCTCCCTTAAGGTCCTAGAATCTTTGGTCTTAATCACTTGGATATACTTGAATGTACCAAGCCTAAGTGTACTCCCACTGCAGCAGAGATTCTTAGCTTGGGGTCCAGAACTGTTTAAAAAAATATTTTGATAACTATTTCAGTATAGTTGTTTAAGTTGTAATCCCATGTACTTTTTTTTTTTGCTTTTTTTTTGTGTGAGGCAATTGGGATTAAGTGACTTGCCCAGGGTCACACAGTTAGTAAGGGTCAAGTGTCTGAGGTCCTCCTGACTTCTAGGCTGGAGCTCTATCCACTGCCCCTTGTACTTTCTTTTAAAAATACTATTCTGAGTAATCTGTAGGCTTTACCAGACTGCTAAAGGGGACCATGACATAAACGGTTAAGAACTCATACTGTACCCCCATAGTTCTCAAACTTTTCATTCTCTATCCTCTTTTCAATCTCTGCTACCATCAACTCTACACCACTGAGAGTTGTAATGAAGTGAAAATTTGAATAGGATGTCCCAAAAAACCCATACTAGCCGTGTAATTTCTGGCAAATCATGTGACCTTTATGGGCCCATTTTCCTCAATTATAAAATGGAGGTGATAATCTCTACCTTTCTTAATAGACTTTTTGTATGAATCTGAAAAAGGTAATAGATATGAAAGTCAGAAACAGGGTCAAATTGTAAATGTAAAGTGGCATCATCATCATCATTACTATTGATGTTTTTAAGAAAAGAAGGAATGGCAGTTGGGGACTTTGAAGAGGTAAAATGCTCTAAATCAGAGGAAATTTTAGTGATTGGTCAATTGAATTTAAAGTCAGCCTTTAAGGCTGAACAGAAGGTCAGTTAAAACTCTTGACCAAGTTTTATTACTTCTTTGGTTGTTACAAGCAGTATTGGTGTATGATTATGTATGTGTGTGTGTGTGGATTGAGTAGGTATGCTTGTGAAGATTTAGCCTGTACCATCATCAGGACCCACTTCCTCAAGTATAGGACTGCACAGAAAAAGATGGTGGAGTGGATAGAGTGCTGGTCCTGCAGTCAAGAAGACCAGCATTTAAGTCTTGCTTCAGACACTTTCTAGGTATGTTTCTCTGAGCAAGCCACTTTACCTCTCTCAACTTCAGTTTCCTCATTTGTAAAATAGGGATAATAATAGGATGTACCTGTCAGAGTTGTTGCAAGAATCAAATGAATTAACTTTGTAAAAAGCACTTTGCAGACCTTAAAGTAATATGTAAATGGTAGCTATAATCCAAGCTCTTTGGATAGGGTGTAGAGGAAAACCTCAAAGAGAATGAGGGAACAAATAAGGAACATGGTTATTAGGTCACCTCTGAAACTTCTTTTTCTTCATTAGATCAAATCATCTCATTACCAGGTCCCTTTCCTTCTAAGTGTATGAGATTTTTATACAGAGAGTTAATGAATGACCCAGCTTCTTTTCATTTCCATTAAGGACACCACCACACACTGGCCAGTCAGTGGTGACATAAGGGATTTAGATGATCTTGGAACTTCCAGAGCAGTAGGGTTGCTAAAAGAACCGAATCTGTTGAGTTTCTTTTGTTCTGGTCATCTTTCAAAATTGTGTGGCTTCAGTTTGTCTGGGATGGTGAGTTGTAGTCCTGTGTGGAGTGTGGAGAATGCATTTCAGGGTCCCTTAGGAGATGCTCAGCTACTAGGAAGCTAAGAACATAAGAAGTTTTTTCCTATGTTGTATAGGAAGGAGAGATCCATGAAACTGAGTTCAAGGAGCACAGGGAACATGTTTGTAATGCAAAACCTCCATGAGGTATTTTGCCTGGAGCAAAATTGACATAATATCATCTTGATTTTGCTTCATTTATTTTTAATCTTCTGGACTTTCAAAGGAAAGCAGCTAAGTGGCTGCTGCTCAGTTTCTTGGCCTTCAATTAGGAAATGATTGTTTGCCAAGTTCAGTGCCTGGTCTGAAGGAAAGAAAAAGGCACTCTCTTGTCCTTATGTTACATTTTGAGCACAACTCTTCTTCCTGTGTGTTTTCACAGGGCATTTTAATGACCCATACCCTGAGCCTCTTTTTATTAACCCATTCTCCAAGTCTTGGGATATGTCTGGAATCTTTTTGATATTTATATTCAAAGGATGTGCTTTGTCTATGAAACTCAGAATGTTGTTAGCTTTCCCCCTGCAACAGCTATAATGTTTTCAACCTTGATGACTCCCTGAAATGACTCTGGGGTTGGAGGAGGAGAAGAAGATGCTCGGCAAAAGTTGCAGAATATCTAACCTCTGACTCCATTGCAATCGCTACCCTCCCACCCCCACCAAATATTCAGAGTTATTGTGGCCACATTTAAAGTGATATGATATACACATACATACATACAACTCTTCTTCCTGTGTGTTTTCACGGGGCATTTTAATGACCCATACCCTGAGCCCCTTTTTATTAACCCATTCTCCAAGTCTTGGGATATGTCCCCACTGTCCTAAGTGCCATGAGAGATACCCTGCTCTCTCATGACCTACGCAAATGGGATAACTAGAGAGAACAAAAAGTTAAGGGCTAAGCCGTCTGTTACTGATCACAATTCCAGTTAGACTTCAGGGGAGGTAGACATAACTGTGGGCTGGGGTGGCCTTAAAAAGCATCATAGATGATGGATAGAACTTGAGTTGGGCCTCACAGGATGAGTAGAATTTGAGAAAATTGTCTATACATCGGTACCTCCACTTTTTGTTATGTAGGAATGTATCATATAACTGTTATCTATGATTTTGGGCATTGCAAAATGAATCTTTTTTTCTTTTCTTTATTTCTGTCTTCCCTGCTTTAGCCCCAGAGTGGGGTGACCTTTCTGTAGATGTTTTCAGTTTTCTTTCCTAGTGTTCATTGTTGGATTGTTTTCCTGGAGTGAAGGCATGATGGGAGTGCTCTGGGTGGCCTACATGTCAAAGTAGCCTTGGTGCTGATCTTGAAGCATTCACACTGCTAGTACAATTAATTAAACAAAAATGCACTGCAGCCACATTCTCTGCTGCCTTATTCTCTGTAGGAGCTGTCACCACAGTTACAGTCCTGGGGTGGGGGTTGGATTACAGTGAAGAGGAGGAGGAGGATGACGAGAAGGAAGAGTTTGCTCTCCTATTCTGGAATGTCTTCCCCAAGGGGTCAGCTCTCTCTGTTGCTCCTGCTTTTCATAGCTTCCCCCACCTGAACACACAGGTTCTTATAAAGCTCGTGCCTGTGAAACAATAGAAACTGAAATGACCAAGTGGGACTGCAAAGAAGAGTTATAAGAAGACATCTCTCTTCTCTCTTCTTTGTGGGTAGCGGGGAGTATGAGTGGGCTGAGTGGGGATCGTGAGTGTGGAATCCTAGGGATGAATTTATGCTTTTTGGGTATGTTGATTAATTGTGAGGAACATTTCCCCCCTTTTCCTTTGGAACGGCTCTTGGGATGCAGTGAGGAGAAAGATATGCTGGGAAATTATAGATGATGTAAAAAGAAAATATACCAACACTTTTAAAAGGTTAAAAATAAAAAGCTCCTACCCACAACTTCCCTCATTCCCCACACACTTCTCAACATGCCCAACCTACCTGAGAAGCTTAGAGGTTGTGTTCACTTTGTTCCGAGGGTCATTGCTTTCACTGAAGAAACGTGAGCTTTTCTCTGAACTTGTTTCTGCTTCAGTTCCCCTGGCGCCGGGTTGACATGGAGGTTCCCAGTGCATGGTGTTTTTCAGGAAAAGGAGACTATTCCTGGCTGGGAAAACTTCAATTAGAGTGAGTAAATACTGACTTGGCTTGTCCCTTTGGAAAGGCCACTGACCCCTGTTCCACAGGAGTGTAAATTCAATGACTAAGAGAACCAGAAGGTGAAGGGAACTAGGTCTTCACAAATTCTGAAAGCAGGCTAGTGGTATTTGTTGGGGAAATATGTGAGTTGAATGTGCTCTAGAGTCATAAGGGGGAAAAGAGGTTAACATCTGAATCATGGAGGTCACACATTGGCAAATAGCCATCTCCGTACTTCAGTCTCTCATCACCTCCTTCTTCGACTATTGCAGTATGTTTCCCAAATTGGTCCTCTGGCCCCCATTCCAGCCTTCATGCAGCTACCAAAATGATTCCTAAAGCACAGGTCTGACTTGTTTGTCCCCTTGTGCAAGAAGTTCCCGTAGTTACCTATTACCCCTCAGATAAAATACATCTCCTTTGTTTCATTTTGAAAGCTCTTCACAATCTGGTTTCAACCTACTTTTCTAGGCTTGTTGGACATTATTCTTCATGTACTCTGTGTTGCAGCCAGACTTGGCCTGCTTTCTCTTATCCAACTTTGATGTTCCATTTTCTATTGCTGTGCCTTTATGAAGGCTGCCCCTCACGGCTCCCTTTCCTCCTTTCATGGTGAAGGATATTGGCTCTGTGACATTAAGATCAGTTGAAGGAACTGGGCATGTTTAGCATGGGGAAGAGAAGACTTGGGGGAATGTAATGGCTATCTTCTAGTATTTCAAGAACCAGGATCAAAGGATGCAAGTTGAAAAGAGGCCAATATAGGCTGTTCAGTGATGCAAATTTCCTAACAATTAGAGCTGCACAAAATTGGAATGGACACCTGGAAAGGTAATGGGGTTCCCTATGTTGGAGGTCTTCAAGCAGAATCTGAATAATCACTTTTTAGGCATGTTATAGTGGGGAATTTCAGCAGCTAGGTGGCGGCACAATGCATAGAGTGCCAGGCCTGGAGGACTCATCTTCATAAGATCAAATCTGGCTTCAGACACTTACTAGCTGTGTGACCCTGGGCAAATCACGTAACCCTGTTGGCCTCACTTTCCTCATCTGTAAAATGAGCTGGAGGAGGAAATGGCAAACCACTCCAGTATGTTCACAAAGAAAACCCCAAATGGGGCCATGAGTCGGACACAACTGAAACAACTCAACCACTTCCACCTCTGCAACCACTACCACCACCACCACCACCACCACCACCACCACCACCACCTTCCTTTTGTGTATAGTTTATAATGACTGTTGACATCCCTTCCGTCTCTCAAATTCTGTATCTGTAATTCTTCCTCAGAGAATCCTTTTCTTTTCTTTTTTTTTTTTTCAAAGCTGAGCTCAAGTGCCACATTTTGTATCCCACAGTAGAATGTAAACTTTCTGGAGGTGAAGGCTGTTTGATTTTTTTGACTTTGTATCATCAGTGCCTGTCACACAGCAGATGTTTAATATATTTTTGTTGAATTCAATAGATGTGCAAGAACCTGGAATTCTCTATGAGATTTTCTGTATGTATAACATGACTCCATCATTCCTACCCTCTGACTTTGTGATTTCATTTGCTGGCGAGGTGCTGTTAGGTAACCCCTTTCCATGGCTCCCATAACATGAGAGTAACTATGGCAGATCCTGAACCATTTAGAAAACAACCACTGTAAGTGATGACATATTTTAACAAAGAAGCTGCTTAATGACCAAAGGAATTTTTCATTCTCCTTACCCCACTCCAAGATTGGTTGTGGTAACTCCAGGATAGCTTTACAATTCAGATGTTTAGGCCATGCTCATATTCTCAAAAGGCCTTTTGTAGATACCAGAGCTTTTGGTTTGTGTTTCAGCCCTGCTACTTATTACTTATGTCTCATGGGCCTCAGTTTCCTCAAATATAAGATGGAGGAGTTGTATTAGATAATCTATGAAGGTTCTAGCTGTAAATGCTATAGAATTATCTGCATTAGAGCTGTCCTTTCCTCTTACAATGGGGATAGAGTATTTGCATTTGCATAACAATCTTTTTTTTGGTACAGTTTTGGTTAGGGCATTTTTTTTTCAAGTTGTCCACACACCTTTCTTTACTTTTTTGTTTTGTTTACTTTCTTTTTTCTTTTGTAATGTAATTTATTTATTTTGTAAATGTTTCCCAATTACTTTTTTCTTTTTGTTTTCAGCATTCATTTTTTTTATAAGATTTTGAGTTCCAAATTTTCCCCCTTCCTTCTCCCCTCTTCCCTCCCCAAGACATCAAGCAATCTGATATAGGTTATGCATGTACAATCATGTTAAATATATTTCCACATTAGTCATGTTGTGAAAGAAGAAGCAGAGCAAAAAGGAAAAGCCACAAGAAAGAAAAAAAAAGTGAAAGTAGTATGCTTTGATCTTCGTTCAAATTCCAAAGTTCTTTCTCTGGAAGTGGATAACGTTATCCATCATGAGTCTTTTGGAATTGTCTTGGATCACTATTGCTGGGAAGAGCTAAGTCTATCATAGTTGATCATCACACAATGCTGCTGTTACTGTGTCCAATGTTCTCCTGGTTCTGCTCACTTCACTCAGTATCAGTTCATGTAAGTCTTTCAAGGTTTTTCTGAAATCTGTCTGCTCATCGTTTCTTGTAGTTCAATACTATTCCATTACATTCATATACCGCAACTTGTTCAGCCATTCCCCAATTGATGGGCATCTCCTCAATTTCCAATTCTTTGCCACCAGAAAAAGAGCTGCTATAAATATTTTTGTTCATGTGGGTCCTTTTTCTTTTTATGATCTCTTTGGGATACAGACCTAGTAGTGGTATGCTGGACCAAAGGGTATGCACAGTTTTATAGCCCTTTGAGCATAGTTCCAAATTGCTCTCGAGAATAGTTGGATCAATTAACAACTCCCCCAACAATGCATTAGTGTTCTAATTTTCCCACATCTTTTCCAACATTTATCGTTTTCCTTTTCTGTCAAATTAGCCAATCTGAGAGATATGAGGTGGTATCTGAGTTGTTTTAATTTGCATTTCTCCAATCAATAGTGATTTAGAGTATTTTTATATGATTGTAGATAGCTTTAATTTCTTCATCTGAAAATTGTCTGCTCATATCCGTGGATGATTTATCAATTAGAGAATGACTTGTAGTCTTACAAATTTGACTTAGTTTTCTATCTATTTGAGAAATGAGGCTTTTATCAGAAATGCTTATTGCAAAAAATTCCCCCCAGTTTTCTGCTTTCCTTCTAATTTTGGTTGCATTGGTTTTGTTTGTGCAAAACCTTTTAAATTTAATGTAATCAAAATTATCCATTTTGCATTTCATAATATTCTCTATCTCTTATTTGGTCATGCATTCTTCCCTTCTCCATAGATCTGACAGGTAAAATATTCTTTGCTCTTCTAATTTGCTTATGGCATCACCCTTTACGTCTAAATCATGTAACCATTTTCATCTTATCTTGGCATGTGGTGTGAGATGTTGGTCTGTGCCTAGTTTCTGCTATACTATTTTCCATTTTTTCTAGCAGTTTTTGTCAAGAAGTTCTTATTTCAGAAGCTGGAGTCTTTGGGTTTATCAAAGAGTAGATTGCTATAGTTAATTTACTACTATGTCTTGTGTACTTAACCTATTCCACTGATCTACCATTCTGTTTCTTAGCCAGTACCAAATAGTTTCGATGATTGCTACTTTATAATAGAGTTTTAGGTCTGATAAGGCTAGGCCACCTTCCTTTGCATATTTTTGGGTTAATTCCCTTGATATTGACCTTTTGTTCTTCCAGAAGCATTTTGTTATTATTTTTTCTAGCTCCACAAAATGATTTTTTGGTAGCTTGATTGGCATGGTACTGAATAAGTAAATTAATTTAGGTAACATTGTCATTTTTTTTTATATTAGTTCGGCCTACCCATGAACAATTGATATTTTTCCAGTTGTTTAGATCTGACTTTATTTGTGTAAGAAAGTATTTTATATAAATTTTATTGTTTTTTTCATAGAACCAACCCTTAGTTTTATTTATTAGTTCAATAGTTTTCTTACTTTCAATTTTACCAATCTCTCCTTTGATTTTCAGAATTTTTAATTTGGTATTTAATTGGGGATTTTTAATTTTTTCTTTTTCTAGCTTTTTTAGTTACATGCCCAATTTATTGATCTGCTCTTTCTCTATTTTATTTAAGTATTTAGAGGTATAAAATTTCCCCTAAGAACTGCCTTGGCTGCAGCCCATAAATTTTGGTATGTTGTCTCATTATCATTCTATTTGATGAAATTATTGGATGTTTCTATGATTTGTTGTTTGATCCACTCACTCTTTAGGATTAGATTATTTGGTTTCCAATTAATTTTTAATTTATCTTTCCATGGCCCTTCATTACACATAATTTTTATTGCATCATGGTCTGAAAAAGATGCATTTTATATTTATGCCTTTCCGCATTTGATTGTGAGGTTTTTATGCCCTAATAAATGGTCAATTTTTGTGTAGGTGCCATATACTGCTGAGAAAAAGGTGTATTCCTTTCTATTCCCATTCAATATTCTCCAGAGGACTATTATATTTAACTTTTCTAAAATTCTATTCACCTCCTTATCTTCTTTCTTATTTAATTTGTGGTTAGATTTATCTATTCTGAGAGGGGGAGGTTGAGGTCCCCCAATAGTATAGTTTTTCTGTCTCTTCCTGTAACTCATTTAACTTCTTCTCTAAGAATTTGAATGCTACACCACTTGGAGCATATATGTTTAGTATATTATTACTTCATTGGCTATGGTACTTTTTAGCAAGATGTAGTTTCTGTCCTTATCTTTTTTAATTAGATCTATTTTTGCTTTTGGTTGTCTGAGATCAGGATTGCTACCCTTATGTTTTTTTTTTGTTTTTGTTTTTTACTTCAGCTGAAACATAATATATTTTGTTTCAGCCTTTTACTGTTACTCTATCTGTATGTCTCTGATTCACATGTGTTTCTTGTAAACAACATATTGTAGAATTCTGGTTTTTAATCCATTCTCCAGTTACCTTTTGCACCATCTTTTCCATTTGACCAATTTTACTTTTTAAGGAGTTATTTTCTTCAGTGGATTTTTTTTCCCCATTTGGCCAATTATATTTTTTAAGGAGCTGTTTCTTCAGTCAATTTTTGTCCTTTCTTTTCTAAACTATTGACTCTCTCTTGCATAACTCTCATTTTTCTCCCCAATTTTTCTTTCATCTTTCTTATTTGATTTTAAAATCTTTTTTGAGTTCTTCCAAGAAGATGTTTTGGGCTTGAGACCAATTCATTTTCCCCTTTGAGGCTTCACATGTAGGCATTTGACATTGTTGATCTTTTCTGAGTTTGTGTTTACGTTTTCCCTGTTGCCATAGAAGTTTTCTATGGTCAGGGCTCTTTTCTGATTTTGCTAATTTTTTAGTCTATTTCATGACTTTTAAAGTTGAGCTCTGCTGCTGGGGTACAGGGGGTACTCTCCCAAACTTCTTGTGCTGGAGGCCAGGGGCCTGGTCACTGGCTTTCTGCAACATGGCCTCAGGTGCTAGTGGCTTGTCCACTGTGCTGGGGTGGTCTAGCCTAGTTGTCCTTGTTGGGGGGAGGGGCACGGAGGTTCTGGGGCTGGCAGTTTGCCTTCTTTGTTAGGGCAAGAGGCCTTACCTGGCCTGCCATGCCACTGGCCTCAGTTGCTGATCTGTGCTGTGGCTAACAGCCTCTTGCTGGTTTGCCCAGACAATATCTGCACTGGGCTGCATTTCCCTTTTACCCAAGTGAGACAGACCTTTCTTGAAGTCCTTCTAAGTTATCTTAAGCTAGAAAATTGTTTCACTTTGTCTTTTTGTAGATTCTGTCGCTCCAGAGCTTGGTTAGAGGCTTAATTTAATGTTGTTTCTGAGGGAAACTGGGGAGATCTCAGGCAACTTCCTGGTTTTTCTCCACCATCTTGGTTTTGCCCTCTAGAGAATTTCTTACAGGTTCATCTTTTCTTCTAAACATAGCCTTACAGATTTGAAATTAGACCTGAGTTTGAATCCTGGATCTCTTCCTTCCTACCTACATGACCTCAGACAAGTCACTTAACCTCTACTAGGTCTCAGTTTTCTCATCTATAAAATGAGAAGTTTGGAATGGTTGACCTCTAAGGTTCCTTTTCACTCTAAACATATGATCCTATGAAATTATGAACTCCAACCATACTAACATACTAGATGACATTTTCTCATCTGTGTGACATAGTACATCAACATTCTCATACCTTTAATTGTCTTCTATTAATGACTCTCATTTTTATAATAAAGGTGCTACAGACTGGGATTTTGAAAGAGTCTATGATAGGTAGGGTTCTAAGGTACATTTCAAAGCATTCCATGAAGGCAGCCACCTGCTCTGTCTACCTGAGGTTGATGCTTAGGTCTATATCACCATGAAAGAAAAAAATTGGGAGTCTTTTCCTCCTGGTAGTGGTAGAGAGAAGGATCTCATAATTTAAATTAATATTGAAATAAATTAAATTTAGCTTAAATTAATATTGAAAATTTCTTGTTACAATGTCCAATACATACATTCTTATTTGTTCCTTTTAATAACCCTCAAAAACTGCATTGGAATATAATCACCCCCATTTTATAAATAAGGAGATAGGAGGAGCAAAGCAAAATGCCCAGGGTCATATGGCTAGTTACTGATAGAACTAGATTCAAATCCAGGTCTTTAGATCCTCCAATCCAGTTTTTGTCCTATTCTACAGTGTTGTCTTAGTGAAGTCTGAAACACTGCCTAATTAGGCCAAGTCTTCTGTTTTGCTTATTTCAGTCAAATGGAAGTAAATATCATTAGAACAAGATGGTGGTAAATTGAGTGGTTTTGTATTTGGGTCGTTCAGGAACAAGCTTGTTTTATTTCCACATGTCTGTTGCCTTATGGGAATACAGTATAGTAGGCTAGTTAGGAAGTTAATGCTGTGGCAGTTGTCCGAGAATGAAAGGAATGTTCCTTTTATACCTAGTAAATCTACCAAAGCGTATATTATCGTCATTATCATCACCATCAAGATCACTGCCATCACCGCTGCCACCACTACCACCACCACCACCACCACCACCACCATATGTAGATCAGGATCCATCGAGTTTGAAAGATAGGACAAGTAGAATTTCACTGGAACTCCTCCATGATGTCTTCGTTGATACCTCATTTGTGACAAATGAGGTTTGTCTCCCTCCGCAGATAACTTTGCATTTACATATATATGTATATGCTGTATTTTCCTTGCTAGTAGAATATAAGCTCCTTGAGAGCAGGGCCCGTTTTATTGGTTAGATAGACAAGTAATTAATGCTGGGAGAGGACAACAGAATTTTATTCCTTTTGTGCCCTGCTATGTGATTTCTTTGGTGTGTGGGGAGGGCGGGGAGGGAGGAAGGATTTTTTTTTTAATTTAGAGATAGGTTAGTTAGTTTGTTGTATTCATAATACAGACCAAAGAACTCTCACAGTTCCTATAGTTTCTGTTTTGTTAAATTACATTATAGAGGCAAGTTTATTAGGTAAATAAGGTTGTTGGCTTTCCCCCACTCCCTACCCCATTCATTGAAATAAGTGTAGCTTGACTCAACATTGCTGGTGCAGTGAGCCAAGAATGAATTAAGTAATAGGGTTATCAAGTGACATTCAAGGCTCAACTCAGTGTTGAAATGTTTTTGGACTTCATGGAAAAAAAAAAGACTCTAAACATATCTTGCATTTATATGGTATTTTTATTCCCAAGTCCTTACATGTCTCTCTCTTATCTTCATAGCATCCCAGGGAGGTTAATAGGAACAGGTATTACAATCACTGTATTACAGATGAGGAGGGGAAAAGCCCAGAGTGATTAACTAGCAAATATTTGTGTAGTACTTTTTGGTGCAAGGCACTGTGCTAGTTCTGTTAGATTTATAAGGAAGTGGCACACCCCTGTTCCTGTAAAGGAACTTTTAGCCTAGTCCAAGACACAAGACAACTATATATAAAAATTTTAATAATTCAAGAAGACTTAGATAACAAAATAATACATAACTCAAGACTATTACACTTAGTTCTCATGTCATGATGATAAGCTTAAGTGATTTGCTCAAAAGTCCCAAGCTAGGACTGGAACCCTGATCGAAACTTATAGCCCAGTCTGCTTCTCTGGCATCATGATGATCACAGCTCAGTATCACCCAAACTTGCGCATCTAGGTGGTGAAGTGGATAGAGCACCGGCCCTGGAGTCAGGAGCACCTGAGTTCAAATTTGGCCTCAGACCCTTGACCATTACTAACTGTGTGACCCTGGGCAAGTCACTTAATGCCATTGCCTATCCAAAAACAAACAAACAAACAAAAAGTATCTCTCAAACTTTGAAGGGAGAGAAGGACAAGTCTTGTCCATTTACTTTCTTGCAGTGTTTCTCATGTATTATAGAATTGAATGCAGGCCCTGTTTTGTATTAGGGTGGTGGGTGCTATGCCTTATCTGGAAATGGCAGATCCTTGGTTACATAACTCAGAACTGAGCATCAGGAATGATGTGAATCTCTTCAGAGAGACCAGAGATGAGCAATATAATTGAAGTTTAGCAGGCAGAACCGTAATGAAAGGTCAATGGAATCGAGCGGTGGGTGTCAGTGACAGCAAAAGATGACAGGTAGGGTGTGTGAAGAAGAGCTAGCTGACACAGCTTAGGAGAAGAGCCTGTCAAGCCTCCTTCTCTGGAGATTTCCTGGTAAGCAGGGCCCTGATATCTCTGCTGTCAGAATTTAGGGAAAGCTCACTTGGAAACAGGGAGGGGGTTATGGAGATATCTCCACCCCAGCGCCAAGAACAAATAGTATTCGCTCTTCCTCAGTGGGATGGAATGTCAAGAATTCAAACTGGTAGAGTCTAACTTTCATATAGATGAATATTTAAAATGGACTGCAATGTGACTAATATCAGTATCAAAATAGGGTGTTCATATTAGAAACCTGTAGTTTTCAAAAGGGCATTGGGATATAAGAAAGAAAATCCTGTTTGCAGTAATAGGAAATGTGTAATCTCCCTCTCCCTCTCCCTCTCCTTCTCCCTCTTCCTCCCCCTGTCTCTCCCCCTCCCCCCTCCCTCCTCCTCTTCCTCCCCCTGTCTCTCTCCCTCCCCTTGTCCCTCTCCCTCCCCTTCCTCCCCTTCTCTCTCCCTCTTCCTCTTTTCCCTCCCTCCCCCCCACTGGTGGAAAGGTAGTACAACTATATAACATTGACCTCATCAGCATTTCCAGAGTACCTGCTTAAAGGACTAAAAAGTAGTGATGAGAAGTGCTATTTTTAATGGGTTAGCTTAGATGGAAATTAGGCTAGGTAATGATGTTGCTTACCTGCATGACCACTTAACCCAAGGCTAAATTCCTTACTGCCAAAAATGGGACAGTTAATGAAGTTGTGGCTACAAACCAGAATGGTGTTTGAGAGATTAAGTGGGATTTTTTGGGGGATGTTAGTATTTACAGAACACCCAAACACATCATCTTTATGAGACATTCAGTGACATTTAGATTTCGACTTGGATAATTTCCTGGATGTTATTTTAATAGCTGCAGAGCTGATTTTGGCAGGGTTACCATTAACCAATTAAAAACATTTAAAAACATATTTTCAATGTTTGTTCCACTAATTACTTTCTTGTGACTTGTAAAAGAACTTGCCTTCACTACCTGAATGCAGTGGAGAACACATCAGCAGAGATTCCTGGGCTCTTGGAAGATAGAACTGCCTTGTGATACTTCTGTGGCAAGGCCCTTGACATGCTCCCAAAGTGGTGCATTAAAATCACAAGCTGATTTTATAATATAAAATACAGCTTTCTTTATATCTTCTGTTCTTATATCATCATTTCTGGACATATCTTACCATCTTCCATTCTCTAAGCACTGTGCAGTCTCCCAAACCTCAGTCAATGTTCACTTATTTAAAAAAAAAAAAAAAAAAGACCAGATTACAGCAGCTGTCCCAATCTCTCTAAGGAAAGAGGAAAGTGCATTTCCTCATTGATGATAACATCCGCCCCGCCCCCTGCCCCTTCACAGTTGAGGCAAACATATCATCTTTTTTGTTTAGGTTTAAAACAAAATTATATAAAATTTTTTACATTGCCAATATAGTTGGTTTCTTGTGGTGACATATAGCTATCCCAGCAATTATTATTGCATAGTGATTTCATTACCCTTTATTTTAAAGTGTGAGTATATGTAACCCTTTAAAATCATTTTTGCATGAAGCTTTGTGCCTCTATTATGTACTGATTGCTTTTATTTTTAAATATATAATTTAATATAATTTCAAATCCATCCTGTTTGTCTGTGATCATTTCTAGCCTTCTGTTCTCTTCTGCGCATTTAAAAAATATGCTTAAATAACCTTTTTCTTCTTCCCTTTTCATTTTAGCTACTGTATCCCTACCTCTCCCTTACCTCGTCTACCTGAACTCCTTCCCTATGAATAAAAAGAAATAAAAACAAAATCATAAATCTGTCGAGCAAAGTAAGTTCTCACATTGACTGTGTCTCAAAAATATACATCTTTTTCTGCATTTTGAGGCCATCAACTTTCTGTCTGGATGTGGATGGCATGCTTCATCATTGGCCCTTTGGAATCATTTCTGATAATTACATTATTGCATTAAGGCTGTAATTTAATTTGGGAAGTATGGTCATTTTTGATGCATTTGCTCATCCTAATTATTAGCAGCAGATACCGCCTTTTGTGTTCATTTCTTCCTTGGTTTTTGTCAAAATTATTTTCAAGTTGCCTTTGAATAAGTATATTTTGTACTTGGATGAGTCACTGTCCAAACTTTTGATTCATTTTGTATTGTAATGCATTAGAGGTATCCTGGTATAATGAAGAAAGGACCTGGGCTAAAACCTCATTTCTAACAACTGATAACTCTTTGACCTTGGGCCAGTCACCTAAATTCTCTGTGCATCAGACAGGGCCATCTTCAGTCATCCTGCTCTATATCTTGCCACTAGACCCAGATGGCTCCACAGCAGAAAGTGAGGCTGATGACTTTGCACAGTCCTTCCTCACTTAAATCCAATTCACTTCCAAATCATGATATCAACTTCCTGATGTCGTGGTTCTCTGTGAGAATGAAGGACAAACAACAACAACAACAGTCTATGTATGCATCAGGAAACTCCCTAGGACTTACCAACTTAGTCTTAGATAGATAGTAGAGGGAGATTCAACACTAGAAGTTCCCTAATGGAAATCACTCTTGCATACTTTGCATATTTACTTATTTCAATGTTATTATGTTACCATTTCAGTTTTTCTTAATTCTTGGTTAAATATAGAAAGGTATACAAATACCCAAACACACACACATATATTTTTCTTCCTGCTACTTTAGTGTATTCCACATGATTGGGTAACTTATTTGTTGTTGAAAGACTTTAAAAATGGGTTTATTCTTTTATAAACTCTTCAAAATTTGCCTCTCAAATATTCGGTTTTTGTTATACTTTGTTATACTATGGTTTGATGCTAAATGAACTCTTCACTACTTCTGGCAATATTATTTTTATTATTATTGTTGTTACAATTTGTAATAATAATTTTTGCTTATCTGCATAGCACTGGAATTTAACAATGATGTGTCTAGGCATGTTAAATTTTGGGTTCCTACTTATAAGAGTTCTGTGAGATCTTTGATTATTGAGTAAAATATAGATTCCAAAACTTTTGTTTTTCTGTATTCTCTAGGATGTCAGTAATTTATATCATGATCTTCCAGTTTTGTCAATTGTATCCACGTTTTCCTATATTTTGGACAATTTAATTATATTCTTTGTTCATGTAGAAGTAGCAAAATTCTCTACATTGTGTGGAATTCTGTTTTCTTTTATGCTAAATCTAGTTTATGGTCTTAGGAAAGGGTATTTATTCCATTGTATATATTGTTCATTTTCTTCATTATTACTTCTTATCCTTTTTTCTTACTACTTAAGTCTTACTTTCCTCATGGAATTTTTTTTTACTTGAAGGTTTTTGAAAAATTTGGTTTTATGCTTCTCCTAGGCTTGGCAATTCTTTACTAATTTCTGGGAATGTGCCATCTATCCATTTCAGGACGTATCTTGGTATATCTTATATGGCTTCTTCTTTTGTCTCTGTTACTTTTAGTGCTTTAGCAGATTTTATTGCTGTGTAATATTTTTATTTGCACCACTCTTCTTTCCTTTGCTATTTTTTAATTTGAGTTGAATTTTAATTTCTTTCGTGATTTCTTAAAAGTGATTTCACTTCTTTTTGATATTTGAGTCTTTCCTTGAAGGGTGGAAGAATACAGACCCTTTCAATTCTCTCAACCTAGCATCTTAAGTCATTCTCTGTTGTGAGTTATTTCCTTGTAACTATGGCATCTTGATACATTGCATCTTACAATAAGGAAAATCCATTGAGAACCATTTTATTTTGATTTTTTTCTCTTTTCTCAGGATTATTCAGGTCTCTATGTCCAAAAATAATGTATTTGTAGCAACTTATTTTTTTTTATGATTGCAAAGAACTGGATACTAAGGGTGTGCCCGTCAGTTGAGGAATAGCTGAGTAAGTGTGGTATATGAATGTGATGGAATACTATGGTGACATAAGAAATGATGAAGGGGACAATTTCAGAGAAACCTTGAAAGATTTATATGAAATGATGCAGCGTAAAGTGAACAGAACTAGAAGAATAATTTATAACAACAACATTGTAAACACAAACAACTTTGAAAGGCTTAGGAACTCTCACTGAAATGAAGACCAATTATGATTCCAGAGGACTCATGAAGAAACATGATACCCACATAGGTGGATGATAGACTTTGTGCACATTGAGACATATTTTCTTTTAGACATCTCAAATGTGGTAATTTGTTTTGCTTGAGTATACATGTTTGTAACAGGGATTTTGCTTTTCTTTTTCAATGTGGGAGAAGGTGAGAGGGAAAGAAGGAAGATTTTTTTCTAATCGAAAAAATAAAATTTGATTTAAAAAAAATGTCCAAGGAAGCACTTTGAAAGTTATCCTTTGAATCTGACTTACTTATGCTCTTGTCTTACAGTTCACAAGGGTTTGGATCCCTGATCCTGATGAAGTCTGGCGATCAGCAGAGATAGTGAAGGACTATAAGGAGGGTGAGAAGATTCTTCATCTTAAACTTGAAGATGAAACTGTAAGTGTTCTG
This sequence comes from Vombatus ursinus, assembly GCF_900497805.2. NCBI lineage: Eukaryota > Metazoa > Chordata > Mammalia > Diprotodontia > Vombatidae > Vombatus > Vombatus ursinus. Next base: position 68,448,008 of record NW_020954569.1, on the reverse strand, counting down.
GTTGTAAATGGCCTTGATTGATGATGAATGGAATCAAACCTTAGATTGAAAACTCTTCAGATGTTAAGGATTCTGTGTACATGTAGTTCCCTATAGAGGGAGTCTCTTAAAGTCCTAAGGCATAATTTGATACTTAGTAATTGCTTTTTTGTGTGGTGGTGATAATACATTGGAAGTAATAGGTGTATTTTAAGAAAGGGCTACCAGGAATATATTTATAAGCCATATTTCACCAGTACTCAAAGATATTCATGGTCAGAACTTTTTCCACCTCTAGCCTTTTTTTTCCTGTACCTCTCCTTCTGTAATATTAGGCAGAAGAGCAATACATATTTATTAGATACTTACTGTGTACCAGGAATTGTGCTAATTGTTGGGAATTCAAATACAAGCAAAAAGAAAGGTAGTCCCTTCCCTCAAGGAGCTTACATTCTAATGGGGGAAACAACACATAAAAAGGGGCTGAAAGGGGATAGGAGGAGACCTGCACAGGGGGCATGGTGGCAAAGTCTAGAGCAAGGGTGGGGAACCTGTGGCCTTGGGGTCACATGTGGCCTTCTAGGTCCTTGGGTGCAACCTTTTGACTGAATCCAAGTTTTACAGAACAAATCCTTTCATTAAGGAGATTTGTTCTGTGAAGTTTGGATTCAGTCAAAGGGCCACACTTGAGGACCTAGAGGGCAGCATGTGGCCTCAAGGCCACAGGTTCCCCAGTCCTGTTCTAGAGAGTTAGAGGTAGAGCTGGGAGAGGGGAATGAAACATGGCTTCACTGGGGGATCTGGAAGGAGCTCAACAATGAGAGAAGGAGACCAGATTGGCAGAGAGATGTTCTAGGGTGAGAAGACAGCTGAGTAATGGAGGCAGAGTCTGGAGAGAGCGCAACTAGGAGGGATCAAATGCAAAATACTTTGTTAGGTGTTTGATGCCCTTCATAATCTAGCTGCCCCTTCCCCCCATCTTTCCAATCTTCTTACATCTTATCCCCACTACATGCTCTTCAGTCCTCCTAGCTGTTCCATTAATATGACATTCCATCTGTCAGCTCTGGGCATTTTCTCTTTCTGTCCCCCATGTCTGGAATGCCTTTCCTCCTCATCTCTGCCTATTACCTTCCCTGGATTCTTTTAAGTCCCAACTAAAATCTCTTTTTCTACAGGAAACCTTTCCCAACCACTTTTACTTCTAGTGCCTTCCTTCTGTAAATTATTTCTTATTTATCCTGCACATAGCTTGTTTGTACACATTTTTTTGCTTATTGTCTCCCCCATTAGATTATGAGCTTCTTCAGAACAAGGGCCGTCTTTTTCCTCTTTTTGTATTCCCAGGAAAAGTGTCTGGGACATAGTAGGTGCTTAATAAATATTTATTAACTAACCGAAGGGAAGTAAATAAAGTTAATGGAACATTGATCTGCATGATAATATGGTAGACACTGGTCCATATTAAGTTATATGGACACAAGTCCCTTTCCTAAGGTTATGTGAAATAAACAGCCAAATGATGTAGTGAATTTTCATTTTTCCATGCCAACAGAAGGGAATGTTAGTTTAGAGTTTTGAAATGTACATATAATATCATCACAGCAAGAGTGTCAGGAAATGACTCCTGGATTACACAATGAGGTTAAACTGTGTTCGAGGATTTGACTGAATACTGAGATGTGATCACATGGTATCTTGTGGAGTTCTTAATTCCCTGGATCAGTTTATCTTCTCTTGTAGCTTCAAGAATCACAGATGACTCCCAAGTCAAGCATCTTCCAGCCCTGACTTTTCCTCAGTTCCTTATTTCCACCTGTCTACAGGACATGAGCCCTTACATATTTTCCCATCACCTTGAACTAAACAAGCCCCAAAGCAAAGTAATTATAACTCCCCTGTTCCCAAAATGGCTTCCTTTCTCCACTATGTCCCATTCATTGGTATCACCACCAGTCTTTCAGTCTCCCAGGCTAGACACATGTGAGTCATCTTTTACTCTTCCATCTACTTTCTAGGTCGTTAGGTAGTATTGTGGATAGAGCACTGGATTTGGAGTCAGGAAGATGTGAATTCAAATACAGACTCAGACACTTACTAGCTGTATGACCCTGGGAAAGTCACTTAACTTTTCTTAGCTTCAGTTTCTTCATCACTGAAATGAGGATACTAATAACACCCATGTCCCAGGTCTTTTATAAGGATCAAATGAGATAATCCTTGTAAAGCATTTTGCTAACCCTAAAATGCTATATAAACGCTAACTATTGTTGTTGTTGTTGTAATTTTTACTTTATGCCATGTAAGCAATCTCATTCTTGTAGTTTAGTATTTTGTACTTTGGCACCTATAGAATTCATCAGTGTTTGTAGTCCCTCTACCAGTTCAGATTCCAATCCATTAATGCCACTGAAAAAAATCTTGTCTTTTTTTTTTTAATGAATCTACCATTGAGAGTCTTTTCAAATGCTAAAGGCTTTCTTCTCATTGTTTTAATGTTTTTGGGAATATCAGTATACAACTTGGGTTGTCTGTCCATTATCCCATTTTTGTTATTTGATGAATCCATCTCTTTTTCCATTCAAACATTTTCTTTAATATTGTTTGTGCCACTTCTCATGTTCAGACTATCATTTGTTGCTTATAGCATTTGTTCTTGTCTTCTCTTTTGACTTACCTGCAACATCAATACTTCTGAGACTCAGCTGCTGCAGGATTCACAACCATGTCCAGTCACTAGGAAACTTTTAATGTTAACATGAAATCTGTGTGGCACTTTTTGGGGATATATCACTGTGAATGCTGTGTAGTTTCCTAAATCCTCTCCTCCTGCTCTGTCATTCTGCCTGGTTTTTCTAAAGTGTGCATGTCAATGAACTAATTCAATGGGCTCCCCTGTTATACTGCATATTTACATCTGTGTAATGTGAATTTCTCATATTCTTTAATTCTCAATATATTGAATATTCATTATAAAGCATTGCATACCTGGCGTTGCAGTGATACAAAAATGGGAAAGATCCAGTCCCTATCTTCACTGAGCAGAATATTATCTATTTGGGAGACAGAGAGATAAGGACCTAGAGTCATAGAGCATGAGGAGGTTGGCATTAGTTTGAAGAGGGGAATAAGGAAAGAGTTCTTGAGATCCAGAGGAGAGAGGGGTGGCATCTCTTCCTGTTGAGGACATCCAAGAAGGTTTCATCAAGGTCTGCATCTGTACTTGAGGGTTGAATTTGGGAGTTTGTGAGAAACAGAGAATCAGGAAGATAGTGTTCCAAGTAAATGGTATATGTGAAAGGCAGGGAAGCAGGAAAGTTGGAAAGCCTTAGGTATGTTTGAGGAGTAGTAGATAATCCAGTTTGCCATATTCTGAAATAAGATTGGGAAGATTGCCATTTGAGGTGGACCTTGAAAGCCACATTGAAGAGTTGGGGCAGTAATCTGTAGTCTGAGGAGCCATTAGAAGTTTTTGAGCAGTAGAGTGATATGATTAAAGCTCTGCCTTAGGAAAAAGAATCTGCAGCAGTGTGTTTGCTGAATAGTGCCAGGAAGACCAGGTTGGAGCCTTTTGCATTAGTCAGAGTGAGAGATGATGAGGGCCTGGATTAGGGTGAATGGAAGGGAAGGTGGTAAATAAGAAGTGTTAGAGAGGGAGAAGGGATAGGACTTCAGAAATTATTAGAGTTGGTGGGGGAGGGGGAAGAAGAAGAGGGATGAATTAAAGGTGACTTGTAAGGTTTTGAGCCTTGGGTGATTGGGAGATTGGAGGAACCATCCACATAAATGAGCGCTTCAGGATGATTAGTTAATTTGGGTCGCTGTTAGGACATCCAATAAGTAGTTGGAGATAGGATACTGGAATTTGGGGAAGAAATAGAGAGTTTCTTCCTTCTAAATAGCTCTGTTTTTCTCTTTAATGTCCACTTCCTTTACTTCACACTTGCATTATTGTTCCTGCCTTCAGCTGTCCTTGCCACTGATCCATCTGTTCTCCATTGTCCTTTCTCAAGAGAATCCAGGACCAGTTTGGTTAAATAAGGCATTCGGGAAGGAACTCTTTGTTGCTAAAATGTAGAGGAGATGTGTCTAATTTGGCAAACCACCTAACTTGCATGGATTTCCATAGTGGGTGGGGGATTAATTGCCAGATGGATCAGTGACCAGATGGCATCCATGAAACCATCCATTCCTTGGACCCAGGGAGCTCCAACGGGGAAAGGTATTGTTTATTGGATTGACTTGTCCAGGCCTACTCATTCTTTAAGACTCTTCTTGGGCTCCACTTGCCAGAAAGTACCCATTACAGCCACAACTTATTTCTCCCTCTGCTGATTTCTATTGCATTTGTTTCCTCAACTACTCTTCTGACAGTCAATCATTTATGGTTTTGCATGTGCCTTGTCTAACTGGATTGTAAACTTCTGGAGGGTTATATTTTATAAAACAGTTTGGGACAAATAATGAGCAGCCAATAAATGACTGAGTTGATGGTGAGTAAATTTGAATACTGATTTTGTGTCACCTTGATCTGATCACTTAAAGAAATTATCTGCCAGAGCATTTATTTGTGAAGTGGATATTACAAGAGGCATTCACACCTCCCTCACTTGGAGAAAAACTTTGATACTTTTGTCAGTTTTGATGCCTAACTCTGGGACCTTGGGCAAGTCACTTAACCCAGATGAGTATTCTTATCTGAAAAATGGGGATAATAACAGTACCTACCTCCCAGGGTTATTGTGAGGATAACATGAAAGTATTTTTAAAGTTCTTTGCAAACCTTTAAACACTATATAAATGCTAGTTATTTTGAGGCTTTGATAAGAGAAAATTCCTAGCAGATTGCTGTGATTTGCCTCATTAAATAATGCCTGAGACAAAATTAAAAATCTCTTACCCACTTGAGTGGCATTTATTTTTCACTAACAGATTTCATTTTTTTGAGTGGGTGAGGTTTTGTGTGCCTTTTTATTTAAATTGTACAGAGGTATTAGGGCGACTGAGCTGCTCTGTTGCTAAAACAGAACAGATGCCTGCTTTCCTAAGCTGAAAGTGGGCCAGGGACTGTGCATAACTCCTGGATGAGCTGCAGGGGAGCCCGTCTCTGCCCTGCTCTGGTATGTAGCAGGTTACCTTGTTATTGGACGGAAAGCCAGAAGACAAGGATTGAGAGTCCCTCAGCCCGCTATTTCTCAGAAGATCTGATTCACTGCGGGGCAGCTGAACTTGCCAGGGCCGCCATATGACTAGGGAAGAGATGCTCTAGGAGAGATACAATGTAACTCAGTGGCCTCAACAGAGCACAAGAGGAAGACAGCTTAATCATACTCTCCTTGTTGCTTTGTAAGTGGAGATCAGCCCAGCCTACCAGATGAAGCTACCTCTGTTTCCCAACAGCTGCCCACTCCCCATCCCTTACTCATGAAATGACATCAACAAAAAGGCCAAATAATTAGTTTCTTTTAAAATAATCATACCTTACTTTTATTATAGAGCATGTTATAGTTTTCTAAGCACTGTCATTCAGAGCCATGTAGGTTAGTTACTATTAATTCCATTTTATAGATGAGCAAACTGATATACAGAGTGGTCAGGAGGCAAACCGAAGGCCATATAACTAGTAGCAGATTCAAGTCTTACCCCCCCACTATGTAATGTTTACATGAAGCAGCACCCAATCACCTTACACAGCAGACTTCAAGAATCTATACCCCGCTCCCCCACTTACCGCCTAGTCGCTGGGGAACTTAATACCTTCAGCTTTGGAATTTGTAGAACATGCTATCCAGCCATTGGCTCAGGCCGCTTTACCATCTGCCATGCTGCTTTCCTTGTGCACCACCCCCTTTCTGGCCACACTGATCTAATCAATAAGTCACATTGCTTCTGGCAAGAACATTTCAAATGACTGCCCTATGTGTGTCTCACTATCCTTGTGACTCCACAGATAGAAATTTCTTCCTAGCCACCATTCTGCTGTAGATATGTTCTCACCTGTATTGAAACCTAAACTCTTTGAGGCCAGGGACTGTCTTCTCTTTAATATTTTTATCCACTGGCCTGATGGTAAGCGGCAAATAAATGCTGTTTCCTTCATTTGCTCCTTTCAGATTTATCTTTTTTTCTATAATCCTGCTATCACTGGCTTCATTTTGACCTTTATTTCATGGTTTGGGGTCTGTTGTAATAGCCATTTGACTGAGAGATAGTATTACAGTATATGGTACTCTGGACTGAGAGTCAAGAAGATTTGGGTTTGAATCCTAGAGTGGAATTTTACTATGCGGATGTCCCTCTAGCAGTTTTCTTAACATCTTTGGGCCCATTTCATTTGCAAAATGACAGGATTGGAATCATTAGCCTCTGAGGTCTCTTTAATTCATATCTAAATCCTGTCTTTCTTTCTGGTCTTATCAATCCACGAGCAGCATTAATTAAGTGCCTAATAATAATGACATTAATAACAATAATGATAGATAACACACACATGCTCACATATATATGTGTATGTGTATATATACATGTGTATGTATGTTTGTATATATTTGTATACTTGCACATACACATACACACACATATATGTATGTTTATATAGCACTTTATGGTTAGGTGGCTCAGTGGGTAGAGTGCTAGGCCTAGAGTCAGGAAGACCTGAGTTCAAGTCCAGCCTCAGACACCTCCTAGCTATGTGACCCTAGGCAAGTCACTTATTTGCCTCAGTTTCCTCATCTGTAAAATGGGGATAATAATAGCACCTCCCAGGAGTGTTGTGAGGATCAAATGAGATAATAATTGTAAAGCACTTAGCACAGTGCTAGGCACATAGTATATAAACGTTAACTATTATTATTAATTTAATCCTTGCAATAATCCTATGAGGTAGATACTATTATTATCCTCATTTTATAAAAGAAGAAACTGAATACAGAGAAGTTAAGTGATTTATCCAGAGTTGCATCGCTAGGGACTATCTAAGGCAGGTTTTGAACTTAGGTCTGCCTGTCTTCAAGTCTCACCCTCTATCCACTTGTGACCTTTCTGCCTACTATGTGCTTAAACAATAGGCTAAGCCCTGAGATACAAATATAAAACCAGTCCCTGCCCTTAAGAAACTTTCATGCGACTACAGAGAAGGGAGTAGAAACAGTAGATACACAAATGAGGAAATACTCAATGCATAGTCATTAATATGAACAGGGCCCTAGCCACTGGGAGTTGGTGGAGGACCCAGGAAAGGCTTCTTGTAGCAGATGACACTTTGTCTGGCTCCTGAAGTGAGTGTGGTTCTTGAAGAGGCAAAGGTAGGGAGAAAGGCTATTGTACGCATGGAGGGATGGTCTGTTCAAAGATGGAGAGACAGAATATGGAATGTTTGTACCGGGAAGAATAAGCAGGCCACTTTGGTTAGAATGGCATGTGTGATCAACTTAGAAAGACAAGCTAGAGCCAGATTGTAAAAGTTTCTCAAATCCCAGAGGAATTTGTGTTTTATTCTAGAGGCAATAGGGAATCTTTGGAGTATCATGAGCAAGAGCAGTGGTTATGAGGTTTTGGCTGTCATTTTACAACAATTGACTCACATGGCATTTACCATCTACCAGAAAATCTCAGGTGTGAGAATGTGTGCGTGTGTATGTGTGTAATATAAGCTATCGTCTAGACACATCTTTCCTATTCTGTACTTAGTTAAAAAAAATCAATTGTCAAAGTGCAGGACTTAACATTTATTCCTATTAAATTTCATCTTACTAAATTGGGCCATCACTCTAGCCTGTCAAGATGTTTCTGTATTACAATGCTGTCATCTAGCATGTTACCTATGCTTCTCAGCTTCATGTCATCCACAAAATTGGTAAGCAAGCCATCTGTCTTCATTCAAGTCATTGATAAACGTGTTGAACGGAACACACTCAAAGACAAGACCCTGTCACAGAGATCCTTCCCTCCAAGTTGGTGCCCCTAATTGCTTCAACTTCTGTTTTTTCTACCTTAGTGCTCCCTGACAATTTCCCTTATTTTGCCTCTTTGCCTAGTCTTGGACCCCAAGGGTTTCCCACTTTTTGTTAGCTGTTATTCTAGAAATCCTTGCCTCTTTGACCATCCTCCAACTTCCAAATAGATAAGAAGAAAATTCCTGGGCTGGAATCTTCATTCTGAGGTTCAATTTAATTCCATAAGTACTCCCAAGTAGGAAGAGTCATCCTAAAAAGCAAATGTTATCTTAGAGGACCTTAATTGAAGTATAGCATTCATGGTGACAGAGGTTATAATCTTGCCATCCTCTGCCCTAGGCAGAGCACATCTTGAGTGTTGCAATCAGTTCTGCAGGTCATTTTTTGTTTGTTTGTTTGTTTTGTTTTTTAAGCAATTGAGGTTAAGTGACTTGCCCAGAGTCACACAGCTAGTAAGTGTGAAGTGTTTGGTCTGAGGCTGGATTTGAACTCAGGTCCTCCTGACTTCAGGGCTGGTGCTCTATCCACTGTGCCACCTAGCTGCCCCCAAGGCCATGTTTTTTAAAAATTAACTTTTTAAGTTTTGTACTTAACCAAAAACCCATAAAAAGAGCATTTCTTGTATACAAAGTAGGAGATAAAAGAAGGTGATAGCATATGAAACCAATAATCACTATTCCATACATATTGCTTCATGCGTGTGTGTATGTGTGTGTGTTTGTGTGTGTGTATGTATGTGTGTTTGTGTGTGTGTGTTTCTAGTCTGTTCCGTGAATTTTCATAAAATATTTGATGACTGGGTGGCACATTTTAGAAAGGACATTGTCAAGGTGGAATCAGTCCAGGGGAAAGTAATTAGAATAATGAAGGGACTCAAAACCAGACTGCACAGGGATTCATTGGAGGAACCGAGGATGTTTAGCCTAGAAAAGAGTGTACTATGGGGATATGATAGTTGTCACAAAATATTTGAAGAGTCCTCCCCCTGGAAGAAAGATCAGGTTTTTTCTCCTTAGCTTTGGAGAATTGAGTTAGGATAAAAATTAAAGGGCAACAGATCTAGTTTCAATATAAGCAGATAATCTAATACATTTTAAATTGTTCAAAGAGCAAATGTGTTGCCTTAGGTGGGCAGTGCATTTTTGACTGTTGGAAGTTCTTCAATTAGATGACTATATTGGGCATGTGTTGTGGACAGAATTCATGCTTCAGGCAGGGAATGGATTAGGTCACCTCTGAAGATGCTTCTGCTGCGAAGGCTCTGTGATAACTTGCCTACTCCACAGCACTGCTTCTTGGAGCCACAGGTGAGATTTGGGTGACGGTACATAAGTAGCCCTCAAAAGGGCCACATCCCAGGAAAACCATCTCAGCAGTTGGGTTAACCAACCAGTCTTAAACCAGTTGGTGAGTTGGGAGATGTCTACCCCAAGCATGTGAAGACTTCCCCCAGCAGAATGGACACATGAGTACAATTTGTTCTAGAGGCCATGAAGGCAGCCGAAGCAGGTACTGTAGAGTGCTTAAAGCTTGGTCAGACATAGAAGATGCCAACCAAGGTCACCCGCTGTATCCTGGGACATCGCCAGTCATCTTGACTTTTGTCTCACCACTGGACTTCGATGACCCTGGAAGAGTGAGGCTGATGTCTGTGCAGCTCTGTCTCACTTAAATCCAATTCAAACACGAGTCAAGATATCACTCCGTGATGTCACTAGTCCTCTTTGAAAACAAAAGATGAACACCACGACAGCACTGTGATTGGATGGCTTAGGTGAAGTATCAACAGAGTGTTCTGTAATAACCAAACCAAACCTAGACTCTTTTCTTTTCCCTCTCCCTCCTCTCAATCTATTTGGAACCTAGAGAACCTTAGAATCAACCTCATCATGTATGTGGGTCTTTGCGTTAGGATTTGGACCTACTCTGGAAGAGAGATCTTCCCCAGGCATTGTTCCATAGGTCCGGATATGTGCTTATTGTCTAACTGTGTGACCCTGCATGAGTCATGTAATTGTTTTTGAGTCTCAGGTTCATCATTGTAAAATGGGAATGATAATACTTGTACTTCCTGCCTTATGGGATTAGTTCAGGGAAAAAAAATCTTGTAAACCTGAAAGGTCTGAATGAATGAGAACTGCTGCTAATATTACCACTAACCTGTATACCAGGGTTTCAGAAGCTCCTGAGCCAGGAATTAATCATATAATAGAGATAAATGTAAAGTTGTACAATTTGATTCAAAAATTAACCGTGCAAGTCCCAATGATCAGAACTGAGGGATGGGAGGGAGATATGGTGACAGTGCTAAACATATGGACTCCAGCACCAGGTTCAATGAGGTGACAAACATTAAACTCATACTATATGCTAGACATGAGGGATAAGAAGAAAAACAAAACAAAACAAAACATCCCCTCCCTTTCAGGAGCTTATATTGCATCATGGGAAACGATATGCAAACTTATAAGTAAATGCAGAATGTATACAGAATAAATCCAGGGTAACTTTGGAGATACATTAGCAACTCATGGGGATGAGGACAAGCCCCATATAGGAAATGGCACTTGAAATGAGGTTTGAGGCAACCTAGGGATTTTACAAGGTGGGGATAGCAGGGAGCAGGACATCACAGACATGGGTAAAATCATGCAGAAGGCAGAGAAGGGAGATGGAGTGTGCTGTGGGAGAAACTACAAATAGGCCAATTTGGCTGAGCTGTAGAATGTGTGTGTGCATGTGTCTATGTGTGGAATGTGTAATAAGTCTGAAAAGGCAAGACAGATTGTGAAGGGCTCTCAGTGCCAACCAGAGGAGTTGGGCATTTTATCCCAGAAACGAGAAGGAGGAGCCCCTGGAACTTCTGGAGTAGTGACATTGGCAGCTGCGTGGAGGCTTGATTGCAGAGGGGAGAGACAGAAGACGAATTAGGAGACTATTTCAATAGTCTAGATGAGAGGTGATGAGGTAGTATATTGTATGGGATCATAAAATTTCAGATGTGGGTGGGATCCATGGTAAGAGATCATTTGGTCCAACTCCATTTTAAGATGAGCAAAATGAGTCTCAGAGAGCATATTTGACTTGCCTAAGACCACACAACTTTACATTTACATGAAAGAATATTGAACTTAAATTCAGAGGACCTTGGTTTGAGTCTTAGGCCTAACCCTCAGTAACCATGACCTTGCAGAAGTGGTACCTCCCTTCTGAGCCAAGGTTCCCCCTCCTTTGGTATTACCATTAGTATTTACGTTACCACTCTCATAAGGTTATAGTGAGAAAAGCCTTTTGTAAAAGTTCAGGCACTACAGAAATGAGTTGTTAATTAGAGAGTAGCAGAAGGTCCTGGCTGTTCTAATTCTAATGTCCTTTTCACTGTGCTAGACATTTCTTCTGCAAAGATAGTGTCCCAGTAAAAATACACCAAGTGGTTATACAATTTCTAGATATTGATTGAACCCTGCTTGCATTTCTCTTAAATTCTCGTAGTCCCTGAATGGTTTGGGTGGCACTGCTCCCATAATTTACCCTCATGTTCCCCTGGAGAAGAGATTTAGAATTCTGGATTTGGGTCCTCTGATCTAAGTGACTTTGAGGACTAGTTCCTTTTGCCTCACGAAGGAATCAGTGTAGGCTACCCATTGCTGAAATATAACAGGATGGTTTAAACCGAGAGCCCATCAGTCTGAACAGGCAACATTCCAAGCTCCCTGCACTAAAATGGTGTTGGGAAGATGAGCTATGACTGAAGATTTTCATGCTCCTGTGATTCTGGTTATAATAAATTTGCCAGCAATCTCCTTTAGCCATTGCTTGATGGCCAGGCATTTTATCAGGAGTTTGCATTCATGGCATCTGGTTCTTTGCTGCTTCAGGATAATAAATAGAAAACACAGGGTTGAGAATATAGAAAAGGAAGACCAATTACTTTTCTGTTGGAAGAACTTATCAGTTTTGAGAAACATGGCAGGCATGGAAGTGTGGAGAGCACTCCTTCCTCAGTAACACTTTCGTTGTTTCCCTAGAAAACTGAGTTGGTGAGTGTTACTGCAAATGAGGAACACCTCCAAATCAGAAGGGCTGTATCGATCACCAATATGTAGTGCCTGCTATGAGCTTAACCTCCACTAAATTCCTGCTCTGATGCTTTTTTGGGTCTTTAAGGGGTCCCTGAATTCTAAAAGCCTATGCTGAATGCACTCTGGAACAGAGTATTGGTCCAGTGACTGTCTTCTGCTGGAACTTAGGAAAATGGGAATCAGGGCAAGGAACAAGCATTTATTAAGTGCCTACTATGTGCCAGGCACTGTTCTAAGTACTATTGTTTAGAGAGGCCCACCACCAGGAGGAGGACTACAGGGGAATGCATTTTTTTCAGCTACAAATAGCTGGTAAAGATAGCATAGTATAGTGGAAAGATCACTGACTTTATAGTTAGAACACCTGGGTTCAAATCTCACCTCTGATACTACCTGTTTAACTTTAGGTAAATAAATTAACCACTGGGGCTCAATTTCCTTACCCATATAATGAGGGGTGGGGATTAGATGACTTTTGAGACCTTTGCAGTACTAGGTGTTCCTACAGACTCACAAAGACATTCTACATAAAGCAGAGGGAGGAAATTGTGATCTGCACTGGTGGAGGAGTTAATCACAGTGATGAAATTATGGAGTCCAGAATTAAGTGCCCTGGCACCATGAAGGATAAGAGAAAAGATGCAATCTTGTGCTGCAGTAGTTTACGTAGTAACAGTGACTAGAGAGCAGGAAAGAAAAAGTGAGGAATCAAGAGCCAGACTGTAAACAAGTCATGTTCTCATCTCATTTTGGTCATCCATTTAAAGGTAACCTAGCACAACCCTCTCATTTGACAGGTGACTTAAGTGACTTAGGCCACTGAGCCAAGGTCACACAGGTAGCAAATTGCAGAGCCAAGATTTGAAGTTTCTCTGACTTCTAAGACACATTGCTCTTTCTATTGCCTATCTCAAATTGATTTAAAGTTACTCCCAGGCTGAGAGCTTCTGGAGAGATCAACCTTAGAGTCTTTTCCTGTTAACTGAGAGATTTCCTTTTTTTAGTTTTTTTCCCCCTAATTGATCACTTCTCTCCCTCTCCCTCCCTCTCTCCTTCCCTCCCTCTCTTTCTCTCTCTCCCCTACTTCCTCTTTCCATCTCCTTCCCTCCCTGTCTCTTCCTCCCTCTCTCTTTTCATTTCTCCTTCCCTCCTCTTTTTTCTTACCCCCCTTCCTCTCACCATTTCTTTCTTTCTTCTCCTTCCTTCCTTTCCCTTCCCCTTCTTTCCTTCCTCCCCTTTCCTTATCTCCCCCCTCCTCCTTTTTCTCCTCCCCCTCTTCCTTACACATAACACAGATACTCAATAACCATGTATAAGTAAGTTTAAAATGATAAAGTTATAGCTGGAAAGAATTGTAGAGTCCACTGACCAGCCCCCTAAAAACTTGTGACTTGTCTTAGGTCACATGGCAAATTGTAGCCTTATAAATACAGCTAACTCACAATTTTCTACACCAAAAGAAGTACAGAAACAGGCATGAAGAATTGAAAAATGTATTTGGCAAAGAGACCTACTCGGTTACATGCAGTGTGTGCCATTTCCTACCCACCTAACATCAGTGTTCCAGGAGTAGTAGGGCTTCCCTGAAATCTAGAGATAATAAAACTTTTTCTGGCTTTCAAGGCTTTCATCATAATAAAACAATAAAGATGTTTAAAAATAAAATGGAACACCTGAAACTAGCATAATTAGAAATATATATATATATGTGTGTGTATATATATATACCCACACACACACACATATTTTAACAAATGGTTTTCTAGCCTTAGTCTGTGAAAATTCACTTATTCATGAGGGAAAATTGAGCTTTCATGCAGTGTCATAGTTGACGTTAATATGATGAGACATCAATATGCTACCACTATAGTGGCAACACTAAATATTCTTATCCTATTGTTTAATCTATCATAGGCCAAATGTCCTTTCTAGTCTCTCTTCCTTCCTTCCTCTCTCCCTACCTTCCTACCTGTCTCAGAACCAGGTGGCAATGGAAAGGAGAAGGGATTGAAACCACTGGTGGATATTGAACAGTTTCTGGTTTTGTAAGTGTTGTCATTTAGCCCATTCCTCTAATTCCAAGGGCCGGATGATTTGTACATCTCAGTTCTCTTGCCTCTGACTCTTGAAAGTTCCATAGTACCTGATTATGTGATCATCAGTTATTTGAAAAACTCTGACTTTTCAAATAAGCTATATGGGCTGCAGATTTATAGCCGATTTAACTAGTGACAGTCTTGCAATCAATTTCCTATTAAGGAAAAATCTGTTCTTATGTCTTTTTTCTTTCTCCTCCCCTCCAGAAGAAAACCAAAAAATCTATAGCTTCATATGCTGAGTTGACGAGTTTTTAGCTCTTTTTAGCTGACTTGGACAGTTTTACCCCCATGTCAATTTGACAGAGCTAGTGACCCTAGTTTGTTCTTAAGCCCTGTTTTCATGAATTTGCTTGGGAATTTCCTCCTCTATCTGCTCTTGACGGAAGAAGGAAGAGAGACATCTAAGAAAAGACAGAATTATAGCTACCTCTACTCCCTAAACTCCAGGGTATAGGGATGGTCAGGTAGGAACCTCTAATCCACGTTCTGTGCTATGATCTGAAAAAGGAGAAACATTCAGCAAGGACAAATGGGAACTAGGGAAATCCCCTTCCCTGGAAGCCTTTTGTGGAAAAGTAGAGACCTTTATATCCAGAAAGACTTGGATGTAGACCAGAGTCCTTTCTGAAAAAAATCTACTAGTTCCAGAATTCTGTAGTATAAAAATTCCTCGCTTCACTGCCCTTTTCTTGTACTGAGGGGAAACAAGCCTACTTTTTATGCCAGTAGCTTCATCTGGATTTCCTGCTTTGTCAATGATGTTTGTTTTATATTTTTATTAAGTGGGTATTTTAAAAATATCATTTTCAGAAAAGCATTATGGTGGTGTGATGGTATTGCTTAAAGCTGATTTAGCTTAGCTTAGTAGCTTTGGTAATTTTGTAGAATTACCTTTTTGAGGATTCTATTTAGAGCAGGGCTTCTTAACTTGGATAGTTGTCAGGGAGTCTGTGACCTTGGATAGGAAAAAATACATCTTTATTTTCACAAGCATCTAACTAAAATTTGACATTTCCTTCAATTGTGAATATAGACCACAATCCATTATTATGAATAGGGTTCTATAGACTTTACTAGTCTGCCAAAGAGGTCCATGGCACAAAAAAGCTTAAGTATTCCTCAATTAGGGGGAAGCCATTCAGATTTCCCATGGATCATTCCAGAGTAAATATATGCAGTGGGCAAAAGGATGTGGTTTGGAAGTGGGACAGAGGAATCATGCATTTTTCTATTCAGTCAAAAATGAACAAGTATTTATTAAGCAGCATTTGTATATCAGACATTGTGCAAGGCATCAGAGGTGCATGTATGAAGAATGAAACAATCCCTGCTTACATAGGTCTTACATTCTACCAGGAAAGACAAGTACATATGTCTCTCTCACCATGCGTGTGTGTAAAATGTGTGTGTGTATGTGTATACAAATAAATACAAGTTTTATTCAAAGTAGTTTGAGAAGCAGGACACTAGCATTTGGGGGATAAAGAAAGGCTTCATATATAGAGAAGGTAGTGCTTGAGATGAGACTTGAAGAAGGCAAAGGACTCTATAAAATGGAGGTGAGGAGAGAGTGTATAGTGCAAAGGCAGAGTAGAGTGTTGTGTGGGAAAAACAAAGAGGAAGTCACTTTTTGCTGACTGGAAGAGCATGGGAGAGGATGCAGTGTCCAGTGAGGCTGGGACCACATTGTATAAGACTTTGAAAGCTAAATAGAAAATTTTTTATTTTATTCCAAAGGCAATAGGGATCGATGGAGTTGATTGAATTAGAAGAGTTAAGTGGTCAGATTTGTGTTTAAGGAATCACTTTGATGGCAGTGTGAAAAATGTACTTGATTGACTTGAGGCAGGGAGGCCAATTAGAGACCTTTGTCATCATCCAGGCAAGAGTTCATGTGGTCTTGAACTAAGATGTGAAAAGATACAGAGTCTGACTTGAGAGATGTTGTTGGGTTAAAAAAGGACAAGATTTATCGACTACTGTAATTAGATACATTGGTGAAGGTGAACTCTCGTGAGGAGTTAAGAATAACATCAAGATTGCAATCCTGGCAGACTGGAAGAATGGAAGGATGGAAAGATGGAGACTGGCAGGATGGTGTTGCCTTTGATGGAAATAGTGAAGCTTTCAATAAGATTCTATTTTGGGGGGAAGATAGACTTTGGTTTGGGACATGGAGAGCTTGAGATATCTCCAGGACATCCAGTTTCAATAGGCAATTGATGATGTGAGACTGGAACTTTCAGAGTAGAAACTACAGCTGTTTATATAGATCTGTGAGTCATCTTCACAGAGATGACAATTCAAACCTTGGGAGCTGATGAGGTTACCAAGAGAAAGAGTTTAAAAGGAGAAGACAAGAGGAGGGCCCAGCATAGAACTTTGGGGGTCACATACAGTTAGAGGATGTAATGTGGATGATGAATAAGCAAAAGAGGTAGAGAAGGAATGGCCAGATAGATAAATGAAGAACCAGGTGAGTTACTCTTTCAAAAACAGAGAGGAGAGCATCCAGAATGAGAGAGGGTGGTCAAAAACAAACAAACAAACTGTTCAAAGTATCAAGTGTATGCTACAGATTCTGTTAAGTGAGTCAAGTCATGCATCTCATGTACAAGTACCTCTGCCTCTGCCTCTGTGACCCTGGAACCATGTACTTGGATGCCTCAGCTTTCTTATCTTTCTTATCTAGAAAATGGAGAGGGCTGACTACCTTTAAAATAGCAGAGGCTGTGTCCCAGAGAAGACATGTTTTGGACTAAAGGTGAAAAGCGGCCTATGGTACTTAAATATTTTTAAAATATTCATGAATTTTTTCTAAACCTATCAACAACAACAAACAAACAAATAAAATGGGCTTTCCCATATATCTAGTAGAATTGAAAAGCAAGCCATATGTGAAACTGAAAATTTCTCTTATGTACAGCTTACTTTTCTTTTTAAGTGTGTACAAAATTCAAGCAGTAGCTCTCAGACCTGTCCTGCTTGCCTGCTCTTATCTCTGGCCTTCCTTCTGTCCCAGGGTGCTTCTTAAATGAATGTCATGCTTCCTGAGTTGTAGTCCTCAGTGATACCCATGTGGCTTTTCTCCAAGCTCTCTGTCAGCATTTGAAGGCTTCGCTTGGACTGGTCTCTTACGGCAGGACAGATGTTACTCGTCTTGTCTCTGGTTCCTCAAAACACGTTGCTATTGGTCATACAGATCACTTGTAATTATGTGAAGGTCAAGTAGCTGAGGTAGATAACTTAACAGGGCATCATGCTGTGCCTAGTGCCTTCCAGGCAAATTAATTAACTCCACTATTTCCTTTTCTGTGACTTGTGTTTCTTTAGATCCAAGAATACCCAGTTGATCTCAATACCAACCAGCTCCCCTTCTTACGAAACCCGGATATCCTGGTGGGAGAAAATGACTTAACAGCTCTTAGTTATCTTCATGAGCCTGCAGTTTTACATAATTTAAAAGTCCGTTTCTTGGAGTCGAACCATATCTACACCTACTGTGGTAAGTGGAGTGCCAGTATTTGGACAATGTGCATGCATTTGTGTTTGTGACTGTGTTGCATCATTAAAATGAGGAGTGTTAAACTCCAGCTTGGCAAGAATGCTAATTTTGCTGCTGCATTTGATGAGTGTCTCTCATCAGAAACCCTTGAATGTTTTGCAATCAGTGCACATTACTCAATTAACCTTCCCTGCATCCCTGGAGAATCATTGTCATTATAATTGCTCGACAAAGGAGGAAACAGGTCCATGCTGAACCAAATCCCACGAAGGGGTTTGCTCGAGTCCAGTACTTGAAATTGCAAGGAGAGGGAGGACATTGCAGGCATCTGCATAACTGTGTTTTTCTCCTACTCTAGCTATCGATCATACTTCTAATAGATTTGGGCTTTTTTTTTATTGGGGAACAGGACTGGAGGAAGACACCAGAAGATGGCAGTAACCATTCCCAGTGGCCCTTGGTGAAGCCATCAGACAAATACCCCAATACAAAAAGGATTCCAGTACTAGATACCACATGAGAAAGAGTAGGAGGGATTGACTTTGTTTTCAGTTCCTTAGTTTGCCACATTCTGGATTATAGATTCCTCTCTTTTTTCTTCTCCCCCTCCCCTTATTTTAATGAGGATTTTTCATTCACATTCATTAAATGCATACAGCATATAAAAACTATGTTAGGCATTGGGAAAAATAGGAGCAGGATTCAATCTGGGCCCTCATGGAGCTTAACATCAGTAAGCATTATAGAAGATGAGAAGCATCCATTGTGCTAAGTACGATAATGTAATCAATCTAGAGTCAAATAGTCCACATTCCTGATTCAATTCAATATATATTTACTAAAGTGTCTAAAGGCACTCAGGTGGCACAGTGGATAGAGTGAGTGCTGGACCTGCAAGCAGGGACACCTGCTTTCAAATCTGGTTTCAGACACTTAAAAACTGTATGATCCTTGCCAAATCACTCAACTTCACCTGCCTCAATTTCCTCATCTGTAAAATGAGGATAATAATAGCTAGCACTTCCCTTTCAGGATTGTTGTGAGAATAAAGTGAAATAACATGTGTATAGCATTTTGAAAACTTTAAAGTACCATATAAATGCGTAAAGTGCAATGTAAATGCATAAATGCTAGGTGATGTTATTATTACTATTACTATATGCCAGATACTATTTAATAAAGGAGATATCTTATGTGATATAGGCAATGTAAAGACAAAAAAAAGAGAGAAAGCAAAAGAAACAGTTCCTGTGCTCAAGGAGCTTTTTTTTTTATCAAAGTGGTAGCGAAAACAACATATACATAGAAATTTAATACAAATTATCTATGGAAGATCAGTATAGGCTTTCTGTAGGAGATGACCCTTGATCTGAACTTTGAAGGTAGCTAGAGATTTTGAGAAACAGAAGTGAGGAGGGGGTGTTGTTGTTGAGTCATTTGGTCCTGCCCATTTCAGTCTTCGTGACCCCATTTGGGTTTTCTAGGCAAAGATACTGGAGTGGTTTGTCATTTCCTTCACCAGCTCATTTTACAGATGAGGAAACTGAGGCAAAAAGGGTAAAGTGACTTGCCTATGGTCACACAGCTAGTAAGTGTCTGAGGTTGGATAATAGGGGATAGTCATAGGTGAGTGATTATAAATTTTCAAGGGAATAGAGTGAGGATTCTTGGTTGTTGCTTCAGAATCTTCCTCTTGCTTGACATCATGAATTACGCCTGAGCTTCTTCAGATTTTTGCCCCTTTCAAATTTTTTCGCCATGGTCTGAAATGACATCCAATTAATTAGGATGTTTTTCCTATGGAGTAGCTGTAATTAGATCTACATAGCCTGGCATTTCTAATGTTTGAGAAATGGCATTTTCCAAATGGTGAAATAAGATTTTCCCCAAGCTGACTGAAAGCTGATGAAGTCTTATTTCAAATACAATAACACACTACTATCCAATGCTTTCTATTAAGCATTTTTATTTTTTTCCATTTCCCCCTCTATTTTACACAGGTAGAGAGAAAGAGTATGGTATAGTCGGTAGAAAACAAGCCTTGGGGTCAGGGAAGACCTGAGATCAAGCCTCACCTCTGACATGTACTGTGTTATCCTGGGCAAGTCAATTAACTTTTCAATGATGCAGGGCTCTCTCTCAGGCTAAGTTAAAGAGCAGGCGCTGTCCTCACTGGTGGAGGGAGCTGCCTCCCCCAGACTTTTTACATTAAGTCCCCTGTTCAGTTACCTCTTCCTCCAACCCCACAAAAGATTAAAAAAAAAAGCAAATTAAAACAAAATGAACTGATGTCAGGGTTTTCATAATAACTTAAAATAAAGCAACTTTGAGGGGTTGTCCTGGAGTCACTACACTTGTAACCCAGGATCTTATATTTTTTCCACTTACAGTCCCATGTTGTAGTCATCAAGTTTCAGAATTATGAATCTGGGACACTATGAGGTCCCCATTCAACAAAAAAGTAGTTCTGTTTAGTGGTATACCTATCTTTTAAAGTTAGGAAAATGGACTTGAACATTACAATTTTTTTCATCAATTGCATCAGTTTTTTTCATTAATCAAAGGTGGAAACCAAAAGGGCTTTTCTGTTTAAACCTTATTTAAATGGAGTGCTATGTCCTAATTCTTTAATATTTCTGAATTAAGTCATAATTTTTACATCAGTGGAACATTTGAGGTGACTTGATGCCTGTCTATCTGTCTCTCAAAGACTGAAAAACTGTGTCAGCATTTCTCCTGTGTTCTGTTCTTTAGTCAAACAAGGTGACAATAGGGTCCAGGGAGAGACTTTGGTAAGCAAATCACTTGGAGATATCTGTGGTTATCGACTTTCAAGCCCCACCCCCCACTACCAATAACTGGGAATAGGAATGAAGAATAATGTTCCAAAAATGTACTTAACATGTGATTTTGGACAGTCACCCTTGCCTGTATACACTCACTTTTCTCACTCCCAGCTTCTGGGTCTTCTGAGATTCTGAGATAAAACTTTCATGATATGAAGAAAGAGACTAGTTTTTTCTCCTGTCTTGGCAGCTGAACTGACATTTATCCTCTTATCTTTTATCTCAATACTATCACCCCCAAAAGACACCAGGCCTGATACTTCACCTCATCGAGTCTTCTGACTTAATCAATAAAAATATGTTTGGGTTATACCTCTTAAGTTCCCAGCATGATGCTAGGCACTGGGGGGTAGAGGATGGGAATGGGGGTGGTGATAGTATAGAATACATAAAAACACAAGAAGTCAAGTCTCTG
The DNA here is from genome assembly GCF_900497805.2 of Vombatus ursinus. Lineage (NCBI taxonomy): Eukaryota > Metazoa > Chordata > Mammalia > Diprotodontia > Vombatidae > Vombatus > Vombatus ursinus. The sequence continues at coordinate 68,427,127 of NW_020954569.1, read as the reverse complement.
CCCATAAGGAGTTCATTATGTAACTGAGAAGGCATATACATGCAAAACAATGATTGCCTTCCTTATTTTGAACTCTGTGGAGAGACTGAATCTCATGCCCTGACATACCTGGATAAAGCCTTGAAAAGTTGATGCCGGCTCTCCCTAATCCCAGTTGCTTTGTATGTTTGCAGGTATTGTGCTTGTTGCCATCAACCCCTATGAACAGTTGCCAATCTATGGACAAGATGTCATCTATGCCTACAGTGGCCAAAACATGGGGGACATAGACCCCCACATCTTTGCAGTGGCAGAAGAGGCCTACAAGCAGATGGCCAGGTGAGGGTTACAGCAGTCAAAGGTGTGATCTTCTTCAGTGCTGAAAACACTTAATAATTTTCTACTCATTTGATGCCCTCTACTTTATTCTAACATCAGGGCTCAGGATGGAAGGAGCAGAAGAAAAACAATTTGGAAGTAAAAACAATTAAATTCTTAGTCCTTGTCAACCCCTCCCATTTTTTAGCTAGGCTGAGGACAGGTTGGGAGATCTATGGTTGTCTTTCCCAAAGATGTGAATAAGTAGGAGGGTCACCAAGGAAGTAGTATACCCCTAAGATTTTACCTCCTTTCTTTCTTGTTGACTTTTCCCCCCAAATTTCTAGTCTAAGGGGACTCAGTTTCTAGGGGTGTGATGTTTGATGTTGTGCTTTCCTCAATCGACCTTTTCGACTTACCATTTTTCTTTTAGCTATGGCAGCTCTTGGAGATAACTATTGGATTATATTCTCAGGTTGCAAGTAATTTGGAAAATCCTGGGGTTTTTTTGTTGTTGTTGTTTAAAAGTAATGGATAGATGACTTGTGAATTCAGGTGGGCCTGAAAGAAAGAGCCCCCCACTCTGCCCCCGATCTCCTGTGGGTAGCTGAATTGTCTGCTCCTTGCTTGAAGGATTGACATGATTCTTCAATGGAAAAGGACCTCAATTCTTGTCTCAAGCCTTCTGCATATGAAGTAGAACACTTATCTCCATTAACAATTTATCAAAAGTACCAATTACAGTTAAAACTCTGAGGCTGTATCCTTATGGCCAGTAGCACTTAGTGCTTCTTGAGTGGGTATCATCCATTGATATGTCTAGGGTGGGGAGGAAGGGATTGTAAGGGAGAAAATATCTTATCTCACCTATGTAAGCTCATGCTTTTAGTGGTTCTGGGTTTGTGATATTCATACCAACAAAAGTTTCAATTGGGAAAAGGTCATTTTAACATTTTTCTTACTGATTTATAGCATGGTATTGTAAGTTGTAAAGCTGGGAATATAAAAGTCTGTTTCATTATAGTAATAGAATGGTTAAATTAAAAACCAATAGCAAGATCCAGATAATCAGCCTAATTGATAGGAAGATTTACAGTCATTTCATTTTTATTAAATGTGGTAAGGGTAAGACTGAGCCAAAATGACTATAACCTTTGGTCTCAAATGGCATAATTAACAGTAAATGTTGTATGAATATCTTACTGGAGGTGGGACCTAAAGCCACAAACATATGCTATCCCAGAGCTTCTCAATCAATACTTAGCCAAAATTTTTTTTTGTAGAGAATAGCACCTTATGTTGCCAAATGTAACCTGAATAAAGTAATACTTAGATACTGGGCAATTAGCAAGTATTTATTGAGGACTACTATGTACCAGTCCTGGTACAGATTTTGTCCTCAAGGAGCTTACATTCTATCAGTGGAAATATACATATATGTATATATATTTCCACGTAATTTTACGTGGTGATGGTTGTGGGGGAAGTAGTTGGGGGGGTGGATAAAGACTTTTAAGTAGTATCATATACTACCTGAACTGAGCTCTGAAGGGAGCTAGAGATGTCATAGAGAGGATATAATAAGGGAGTCCATTCCAAGAAGGAGAGGATACCCTGTGCAAAGACACAGAGACAGGAAATATAATTATGTCAGCCAGTTACAGCAAATAGCTGAATTTGGCTGGAACTTAGAGTACTTGGAAAGCAGCAGTATATAATAATCCTGGAAAAGTAGGTTGGGGTCAACTTGTGAAGGTCTTTAAATGATAGGTATAGGAATTTGTACTTGATGGTAGGGGCAAGTAGGAGCCAGGAGAATCATAGACTCACAGAAAGTCAGATTTGGAAGAGACCTCAGCAACCACCTTGTTTAACCCATACACAAAAGGGATCCCCACTAGAACATAACCAACAAATGGTCAGGCAGCCCCTGCTTGATAGACTCCATGGAGAGGGAGAAGGGACCAACTCTTGAGGCCGGCAGTCCATCCTATGTTTGGACAGCTCCAATTGTAAGGAAGTTTTTCCTGATGTTAAGTCTGAGCTTGATTTCTTTTCACTTCTACTCATTGCTCTTGGTTCTGTCCTCTGTGGTCTAAGTGAACAAGTCCAGTCCCTCTTCCCGTATGGCAGCCTTTAAAGGCAACTACTTTGTTTCTCGTGAGGCTCTTTTTCTTCAGATTAAAAATATCTAATTCCTTCACCAGATTCTTATGACACAGACTCAAGTACCCTTACATTTTGGGTACCTTCTTCTGAATACTCTTTGCATTATCAGTCTCCTTAAATGGTGGTGGTGCCTGAATCTTACTGCAATACTCCAGACAAGGGCAGAATACAGTGAGACTCTTGAGTCTGCAAGTCCAATCAGAAAGCATTTATAAAGCATCTACCATATTTCGGGTTCTACGAAAAGCCCTGGTAGTACAAAGGCAAAAACAGTACCTGCCTTCAAGGAGCTTACGAATTAATGGAGAAGACAACATGCAAATGGCAATGTATAAACAATATTTTTAAATATACATCACACAAACATGCATATGCATATGTATATATTCATACATGCACATATGCACACATACATATGTACATGTGTGTATATGTGTGTGTAGAGAGAGAGAGAGAGAGAGAGAGAGGGAGAGAGAGAGAGAGAGAATGAGAAAAGTAGAAATAATCTTAGAGGGAAGGTACTAACATTAAGGAAGACTGGGAAAGACTTCTTCAAGAAGGTAGGATTTTAATTAGACTTAAAGTAAACTAGAAGGCAGAGAATTCCAAGCATGGGAGGGACAGTCAATGAAGATGTCCAGACTTGGGAGATAGAGCTTCTTGTACAATGAACAACAAAAAGATCATCAATGCTAAACTGTTGAGTATGTGTAAGAAGACTGACTGGAAATGTAGAAAAGGACAGGTTATGAAGGGCTTTACCGAAAAGTCAAATTTATGCTCTTCTTTGATGTAGCTCAAGATTACAATGACACTGCTACCTCATATTGATGCTGTGGTCCCCTAAAACCTCCAGATTTTTTTTCCTTTTTTTTTTCCTTTTTTTCAGAACTGCTATGTCACCATGCCTTCTGTAGTTCATACTTCTGAGGCTAGATTTTCTTCTCACACCCAAGTGTAAGACTTTATAGTCAGTAGTCAAAGAGGCATTTATTAAATGTCTGCTTTGTGCCAGGCACTATCCTAAGCACTTTACTAAGCATCTCTATTGAATTTCATCTTGTTAGATTTAACCCAGTGCTCTAGTTTCTTAAGATGCTTCTGGGTTCTAGCTCTGTCATCCAGCATGTTTGCTGTCTCTCCCTGTTTGATGTTATTTGCAAATGGGATGAGCATATTATTTATGCCTTTATTGAAGTCATTGACAAATATATCAAACAGCAAAAGCCCAAACACAAATCGCTTCGGTTCTCCATCAGAGACCGGCTATAATGATGCTGAACCATTGACAATTCCTTCTCTTTCAATGTGGCTCTTCACCCAAAGTTTGAATCCACATGACCATATAGTTGTCTAATCCACATCTCTTCATATTTGCCACAAGAATAGTATGAAATACTTTACCAGCGTCGTTGGTATCTAGGTAAACTACACCCACAGCATTCATTCCCCTCACCTACTGATTTATTTTTGTCCAAAAAAGAAATCAGGTTAGTCTGGCAGGACTTGTTCTTGCTGAAACCACGCTGGCTCTTTGATATCATTGTGCTGATACAATGTTGAGAGTGTTGAACAAGGAAGTCCATGGCCACGCATGTGCTTTTGGAATATTACTTTGTTACCTGATAGATAAATTATCAAACAGAATGAACAAACAGTTCTCAAAATAAGAATTGCAAATTATTAACAACTATATGAAAGATGACTCCAAATCCCTAATAATAAGAGGTTTTTGAATTGGCATAATTGAGGTTTTGCTTCATACCCAGAAAGTTGGCAAAGAGGAAAAAAAGGGAAAAATCTTGGAAGGGCTGTGGGAACACAGCCACACAAATGCCCTTGATGAAGCTGTGCATTGTTCCAACCGTTCTGGAATCAGTTTTAGAATTATACTTAGCTAAGTGCTGGAGATACAAAGACAAAAGTGAAACCTTTTCTCCCCTTAAGGAGCTTATTTTCTAATGAGTGAGATAACATGTACATATATAAGTTATCAGGATAAGGACAGAGACTGGATGTATGGCTTCATTTGTCTAGCGAACTTTCCAATATAGTAACTTCCTTTATCTGTGCACAACAGCACCTGTTCTGCAAATTATGATCTTAGAGAGTTGTCCAGAATACTGAAAGGGCTCTGGGTTACAGCAACAATAGGGATCTGAGGCAGGGTTTGAACCCAGGTCTTCTAGCTTTGAGGCCAGCTCTCTATCTACTTTGCCAACCTTGCTCCTTTGTATATAAAATAAATACAAGTTATTTTGAGAGGGAGGTGTACTAACATCTGGGGGATGATCATTAAAGGCTTCTTATAAAAAGTGGAACTGCAGTAGAGTCTTTTAGGAAATCAGGATTGCAAAGGCAGAGGTGAGGAGAAGTGCATTCTGGGCATGAGGGACAGCCAGTATTAAAGGGGAGGAGATGGGAGATGGAATGTCATGTGCGACAAACAGTCATACTTTTTCACAGAGGTCCCATTACTAGACTTATATGCCAAAGAGGTCAGAGACAGAAAGAAATCCCATATAGACCAAAGTATTTGTAGCAACACTTTTTTTGTGGTTAGCAAAGAACTTGAAACAAAGGAGATGTCTACCAGTTGTAGAATAACTGAACAAATAAGGTATACATTATAATTGAATATTATCCACCATAAATATGAAGAATTCAGAGATGTGTAAGGAGCTTATATGAATCAATGCAAAATGGTCAGCAAAACCAAGAAAACAATTGACACAATGACTATAAGATAAATGAAAAGAAAGCAAACACTGTCATTGTAATTAAGGCTTTTGGATACAGAATAGAGTGAAGAAAATGTGCTACCTTCTCTTATTTGCAGAGGTGGGGGATTATGGGCATGGGATATGATATTGTATATAATATCAAGCACGGTTGATTTTTTTTTATCTTTCAGTCAATGAGCAAGCATTTGTTAATCAGTTACTTATTATGTGCCAAGCAGTATACTAAGCTCTGGAAATTCGAAGACAAAAGTGAAGCAGTTTTTACCCTCAAGGAGCTTATATTCTGATGAGGGAGGCAGCATGTCTAATTATAAGTATATGTGTATGTGTGTATGTATATATATGTGTGTGCATATATATATACATATGCACATAATATATATGTAAAATATATTACATAAGTGTGTATATAATATTTACAAAGTAATCCAAGGTAGTTAGGGGAAGCTGGGTGTCACAGTGGATAGAGCATTGGTCTGGAGTCAGGAAGACTTCTCTTCCTGAGTTCAAATCTAGCCTCAGACACTTACTAGCTATGTGACCCTGGGCAAGTCATTTAGTCCTGTTTGCTTCTGTTTCCTCATCTGCAAAATGAGCTGGAGAAGGAAATGGCAAACAACTCCAGTATCTTTGCCAAGAAAACCCTAAATTGGTCATGAAGAGTCAGACACAATTGAAAACGACTGAACAACAAGGTTGTTATTATAAAGAAGGTGGGGGGAGTCAGTAAAGGTTTTTTTTAAATAAACGGTCGTGCTTATGTGGAGTCTTGAGGGAAATTGGAGATTCCCAGAGGCAGAGACGATGGAGTGCATTCTAACAGACAAAGGCATGAAAATGGAAGATGGAGTGTTGTTTTTGGAGGACAAGTAGTCTGGTCTGCCAGGGTTTCATAGTGGATTGAGGAACAATCGTGTATAAAAAGTCTGGAAAAGTAGGAAGGAGCTTGTAAAGAGCTTTAAATTCCAAACAAAGGAGTTTATATTTGATTTTCAAGAGAAGAGGGAACCAGTGGGATTTGTTGAATGTGTGTATGTGGGAAGAAGGGAATAAGATGGAGAAAAATGTGCGATGAAAGCTTCTGCACTTTAGGAAAAATACTTTGGTGTCCATGTGGAGGACACTAATGACGAGTTTCTGTGAAGGGATATATTTGGAAATGAAGACAATATGAAAAGATACTATATCAATAAACTGATATATGAAGGAGGAAGAGAATGTCTCTGGCAGCTGTGTGAAGAAAGACTTGGAAAAGGAGAGACTTGAGACAGGGAGATAAACTAGGAGGCTACTGTAATAGTGTACGTGAGGTGAGGAGGGCATGAGCTGGCATGGTGGCTGTGTGAGTGGAGATATGGGGCAGATGCTAGAGATTTTGTGGAGGTAGAATGGGCAAGACCTGGCAATGGTATTTGAGGCCACAAGGCAAGATTCATATAGTGAATGGAACACTGGTCAACCTTCACAACTCCTGAAGGCTAGATTTGTCTCTCCAATTAAGTAATTGGGTGACACTAAGTAAGTAATTTCTGTTCCACAACACAATTTTCCCCATATGGCAAGTGGGGATGACAATACTTTGTCCTATGACCACTAGAGAATTATTCATTTATGGCTAAATGCTCAATCAGAAGGTCAAAGTGACATGGTTCTAATATAAACGATGGTCATTTCCTTTGGTTCTAAAAACAATTCTCAAAGTTCTCAAAGGATACTTCCTATTTTTGGCTATCAGTAGACACCTTTAATATCTCATTAAATTTTGTTACTTCTTCCCCTCTTAAATTGATCTCATATCACCAGACGTAGCAGATTTTGTGGCATTTCATCAGTATGCATTTAGTCATTATTATCTTTATCTGGCTAGCTTGAGCTGTTAACAAGATCAGTTTTGGGGCTTGGGGTTTGGGTTTCATTTTTTCAGTTTTCAGCTAGTACTTCTGGGATCTTTTGAAGGAAAGTACTGGCATGGTAAAGTACTGGACTTAGATCTGGGATCCCATTCTTTCTCTGGTGTTTGCTAATGTTGTGATTCTGATAAAATCAGTTAACTTCTCAAAACCTCAGTTTGTCTATGTATGAAATGGAGATAATTCTTATATCACCTATATCACAGGGTTATTGAGACTGAAATGAAGCTCAGTTTATGTAATACATTTTGCAAACTTTAAAACACTATATAAATGTCAGTAGTTATTATTCATAGTATGCCCATAGAGTATGATTGGTGGACTAAATAATGTATTCTCAGGCCTTAGTCAAAAGAGTAGGGACCACAGAAAAATGCAGTAGTCGTGAGCTGTCATCGTGCTCTTAAATTTCATGTCTGTGTTTTTATTCCATTCCTTTGGTAATAGCTGGCTTTCCAGAAGCTACTGAGGACTGAGCTTAGGGAAAATTTTCACCTTTGTTAATAATAGGAAATGGTCATATGATTAGACATCTAATTCTTTATTGAACTAGTTGCAGGGTAGGAGGGTAGATTTTTTACTTTTGCCTGGGTGGTATAGGGAGAAAGGTGGTGGGGGAAATAGGAAGTAGCTTTAATGTAATTACTGTGCTTTAAGGTATGTTATCACATCCATGCCCACCCCCTCTATCCTCCTCATACCCATCTGTCCTGTGTTGCTTTGTGCTTTTCTTTTCAGCTGTGACTAATAGGAAGAGATGGGAGTGGGAATTGAGAGGTGGGGGGGAGAGGTTGTCTTTATGTTGGTCTTCAGCTTGAGTGAGGTATGGAAGGCAGTTTTAGTGCAGAGGCACCTAGTAATGAGGCCTGAGATTTGATTCAAAGCAAACCCCTTTCCTCTACCTGTAGTATTGAGAGTTGGTATGATGCTTTATATGAAAACTGAATGACTATCTTTCTTTACAAGTATTCTGTACTCAGTAACTATCATCAAAAACAAGCATTCAGTACATATTCAAAAAATAAAAATAAGATTGTTTATGAACCCATTAGCTCTGTCGTTTACTGCTTATATTTTTCAATCTGCATATTAATTTTAACAAGATAACAAAAATACCCTTTTCATTTTCAAGGCTTCTAAATTCATATTTTGAGTGTAGTTTTTTTTTAAAGTTTTTATTGTTATCTTTTTTTGGAAGTTTTTATTGTTATCTTTTTTTAAAAAAAGAAAACATAGTTGTGGCTCTGGATTGGTCTATTTCTGCTTTTTTTTTTTTTTGAGAGGGATTCTTTTTTGATCAAACTCACCATAAGGTATTTTGCCTTGTTTGGGCCACCATGGCAGAAAAAAAAAAGATCTGTAAAAGACTTGGGGAAATTCCAGGGTAGAGCTCTGGAGTGACTGAAGGTCAGAGAAGAAGGAACTTGTCAGATAAAGGTAGAGGCACTAGAGATGTTAAATTGGAACTGAAGAAATTGAAACCCAGAATCTCCAGAGTTGGAAGAGACTTTAGTGCCTTCACGTCTAACCCATTCCCGAATAAGATCCCCCTCCACAAATTCTCATTCCGTCTTTGCTTCAAGACATGTGGGGATGGGAAACCCACCAGCCCTAGAATCAGTCCTTTCTATCTGTGGTTAGCACTAGCTTTTATTTTATTTTTTTTTTGCATATATATATATACACTCACACACACATATGTCCAATGCATTTTTCATTTTAGAAATCTATAGGCAAGGGAGTGGGAAAGTGCGTTCCTGGAAGTCAGGCAACAGAGGTTCTAGTCTTAACTCTTGTCACTTTGGTTTTTTTTTTTATTATTAATTTATTTTGATTTATCAATAATCACTTCCATATGCTTTTGAGTTTAAAATTTTTCTCCCACTTCCTCCGCACTACCCTCCCCAAGACGGCACATAGTCTGATATAGGCTATACATTTACATTCATATTAAACATTTTCACATTAGTGATGTTGTAAGTAGAAATTAAAACCAATAGGAGGAACCACCAGATAGAGGAAACAAAACTCAACAGAAGAGAAAAAAATTAGCAATTTGGCTTCCATAGTTCTTTCTTTGGGTGTGGATAGCATTTTCCATCACTAGGCCTCTGGAGATGTCTTAGATCCTTGTATTGCCAGGAAGGGTTAAGTTTATCAATATTAGTCATCATGCAACTTGGCTGATGTTGTGCGTTCTCTTGGTTCTGCTCACTTCACTCAGCATCAGACCATACAAGTCTTTCCAGGTTTTTCTGAAGTCAGTCTGTTCATCATTTCTTATAGCACAATAGTATTCCATCACATTCATATACCACAACTTGCTCAGCCATTCCCCAATTGATGGGCATCCTCTTAATTTCCAATTCTTTGCCACCACAAAAAGAGCTGCTATGAATATTTTTGTACATGGAGGTCCTTTTCCCGTTTGTGTGATCTCTTTGGGATACAGCTAGCACTAGCTTTTAGAAGGCTTTCCCTTACCAGAAAGCTATAGCTTCCTTTTTGCATCTTATACTCATTGCTCATAGTTTAGGGCCACAGAGAAAAATTCTAGTCCCTCTTCAATGTGGTAGATGTTCAGATACTTGAAGAAAGATAGAATATCACATTTCCCACCCAAATCTTCTTTTTTAATCAATCAATCAATAAACATTTATTAAGTGCCTATTATGTGTCAGACACTGTGCCAAGCACCGGATAATAATAGCTAACATTAATATAGCACCTACTGTGTGTCAGGAACTATGCTAAGTGCTTTACAGTTATTATTTAATTTAACTCTCACAACAACCCAGGGAGGTAGGTGCTTTTACTATCTTCATTTTACGGATGAGGAAACTGAGGCACACAAGGGTTACATGACTTTTCAAGAGTCACTCACCTAGTAAGTATCTGAGACTCCATTCACAGTGGTTTATGGATTGCTAGCTAGCAAATTAATTTGCCTGCTTCCTTTCTGATGCAAACTTCAACCCAGCTTTGTTAATTGGAAAATTAAATGCCTCTAGATGTCAAGCTTCATCTAGCATCTAGCATGAAGCTATTAAGGAGAAACCTGAAGTTGTGTTAAAAGACCAAACAGATCAATAGGAATGACAAGAGCATTAACACCTATACCATACCTGGCTTTACATGTATTTTTGACATGATAAAATGGAAGACAATGGATCTAAACAGTGTCCAAACAAAATCCCAAACATAAGTGTTTATCACAAGTCTAGAAGGATGAATATTTCCTCATCAGAAAGAAGAGAGAAGATTGAAGAATGTACTCAGCTCAACTAGTGGGCTAAAATTTTGGTGAAATGTTTTTGGAAACACATTTCATAAAGCAATGGGAAAAGCAGCTAGGTCGCTGTGGATAAAATGCTAGGCTTGGAATCGGGAAGACCTGAGTTCAAATATATCCTTAGAAACTAACTATCTGTGTAAACCTAGGCAAGTCACAGTTTCTCCCAGCTTCAGTTTCCTTATCTGTAAAATGGGGATAAGAATAATACCTACCTCCTAGGATTGTTGTAAAGATGAAATGAAATAGCATATGTAAAGTGCTTTGTGAACCTCAAAGTGCTGTATGAATACCATCTATTATTATTAAAGGCTAACAATGGTCTTTGTCATTGGGTTTGTGTAATGTAACCCTAAGTGGTTTATCTCTGGACAAAGATGATGAAATGACTCAGATTTAAGAGTACAGTAAAAAGTCACTCCATGGGCAATATCCAAATGAACTGAACCATCAGTATGTCAGCACAAAAGATTCAGACAAATGACTGCACTGAGCAGCTTTGTTTACGAAAACAGAGGCTTTATGATAGCGATCCAGGGTCAGGTCATTGCCATGAGAAATTCCAGAAAAAAATTATCCTTCAGGAGCCTAGACTTAATGATACAGATTACACAATGAAAGGATGAAATATATGCAACATATCACTGCAGAGTGTAGAAATTCAGCATCAAACTGGCAGCCTAAAAAGATAAGATCAGTTGGCTAAAATTACACATCAAAAGCTTATTCTTTATAAACTAACAGGTGATCAATCCCTATACTACAAATGCAAATCCTCAGATGGCCTGGAGAATTAAGCAAATAAACTCTACTGGGGCTAGAATGTTATTACAGACAGAACAGGGGCCAACAGCTCCCCAAACCTAAGGTTAATTCAAAAAATCTAAGAGTGATTTTAAAAATTTATCTCATTCTAAATACACAAAATCTCCAAGCTATATGAAATGAAAAGCTTTCAAAATGTAGCAATCCAGAGGAAGAAAATAAAGTCATGTGGGAAGAGGATGAGGTATTTGTTATCCCTCCTACCCTATCCCCTACTGGAATTGTTCTGAAGAACCAGTGAGTCTTCAAAAGATGAGCTTGTATCACAATCATCTTAATCCATAACAAAAAACATCATTTCATCCACCTATTGAAGAATCTGCAGAACTTTAAATGCAAAAAAAAAAAAAAAAATAGGATAGCAACTTGTCATTGGACCATTTCTGTTGGTATCCCATGGAAAAGATGAGAAGACTGAGATAAGTGTAGCTAACATTTGTGTTACATTTGTAATATATTAACATTTGTATATTAGGGCAGCTAGGTGATGCATTGGATAGAGTGATGGTTAAGACTTGTTTTTTTGGGGCAGCTAGGTGGCGCAGTAGATAGAGCTCCAGCCCTGGAGTCAGAAGGACCTGAGTTCAAATGAGGTCTCAGACCAGACACTTGACACTTACTAGCTGTGTGTCCATGGGCAAGTCACTTGACCCCAATTGCCTTACCAAAACAAGACTTACCTTCCTGAGTTCAAATTTGGCCTCAGATACTTATTAGCTGGGTGACCCTGGGCATGTTACTTAACCTTGTGGTTCTCAGTTTCCTTATCTGTCAAATGAGTTGGAGAAGGAAATGGCAAACCATTTCAGGGTCTTTGCCAAGAAAACCTCAGATGGGATCATGACATGACTGAAAATGAGTAAGCAACAACATCTGTATAGTATTCTAAGGTTTGCAAAATATTTTCCTTATGTTGTTCCATTTGACATAGGCAAATAGTGATGGGTAATTTGTTTCCATTTCCATTAAGAAACAAGAGAATTAATGGATGTTTTAGCAGGAAGAATTTATGACGCTTGACAAATTTGCCAGTTGTTAAGACTATATATTTTCTCTTTCTGAAATTTTTTTAAAAATAAAATTGACAGCCTTCTGTCCATAGTTTCTATAGTACTCTGTGGAAGCAGGAAAATGTACACAATGACCTTTCAAAGCCCTTCCCTAAGTGCTGTTTTGATGAAACATATGTCCTTTGGAAAAGAGTCTAAAAAAAAAAAAAGAATTCCTTGAGGAAACCATTCTTATCAAAATCCCTGCCTCCTCTTAAGAACTAACTAGATTTGACTCACTTTCTTGGAATCCTCAGCTCTTCTTTCAGAGAAAGTTGAGAATGACTTTGCTTTCTCCCTTTCATCTTACCATAAAGTGATTCCTTTAAAAAATATTGCTTTAAAAATATCTGATTGATCCTATACTCGAAGTGAGATCCCACAGCTTATTTATTTATTGGATCGAATCAGGTTTTTTTTTTCCTTTGCAAAAACTTATGGCAAATTGATACAGTGTCCAGTGAGTGCAGGATTTTGTAGTGTTGAGTCTTATCACAGTTCATGAATGCTTTTCCTGACACAGTTTACTTGTTTATTATGGATAGGGACAAGACTTGTGATTTCATAGAGAACTCTGAGGTGAGAAAATCCCCTCCGATTATGCAGACTCCTATTTTCTCTGCCACTTACAGTCTTAGAGAGTTACCTAAAGGTTAAGTGACTTGCCCAGGATCACAGCCAGTAAGGAGATGAATCTAGGACTTCCTGGATTTGAGGCCAGCTCTCAATTTACCACACTGCCTTTCTGGTCTGTTAAATGAGGATAATCACACAGTATCTTCTCTCTCTCTTTGATATATAGTCAGTCAATTAAGAAGTAAATTAAGCACCTATTATATGCAAGACATTGTATTAAGTGATACAAAGACATGTGTTGGTCTCTTCCTGTACTATAGTACTATATGTACTATGAGTCCCCTTCCTATGTGCTTACAGAACTTAGATCATGACCTGAGAATGGAGCTTTAGTTTAGGAGCAAAAACCAAGGATTGTCAATAGAGCTGTAGGGAAGTAGATTATGGTATCCTTTCCAGTAATTCTGTTGATATTAATTTAATTATAGTTCCCTGAATAATATATGGAAAGTTGCATTTGTGAGGAGTATGCATGTGTATGTTTGTATATATTCATGTGTACATACATTCATGTATATATAAATATATGTGTGCACATACATGTATACATACCCATATGTGTGTACATAGCTATGTATGTGGTGGCAGGTCACGTGGTAAAAAGCCCTTGCTAGCTTGGCTCTAGTATCCTATTGGATGAATGTAAGGGATAAAAGCATGATCCAAAGTCAGCTAGTTATAGAGGGCTGGAGTAATAGATTGAAACAAAAAAAATGTCAATGTCTTCTTTTGTAAAATTTTATTTTATTTTATTTTTCAAATGAACAAAAATCTATTTTCTCTCCCTCACTTCCCCTTCCTCCCACTGGAAAAAGAAAAAGAAAATAAATATAAAGAATTGAGCAAAACAAAATCCTGCATTGGACATGTTGAAAAATATTTGTTTCATTCTACACCCTTAGTTCATTGCTTCTTTTTCAAAAAATGGATACCATCTGTCATCATCAGTCATCTAGAATTGTGGTCATTTCTTCTATCAGAATTCTTAAGTCTTTCAAAGTTATTTATCTTTATAATGATATTGTGATTGTTTTATTGTTCTCCTGGTTGTGCTCACTTCATTTTGTATCACTTCATACCACTATTTCCAAATTTCTTTGAAACTATCCCTTTCATCACTTTTTATGGCACCATAGTATTATTCCATCACATTTATATATCATGTTTTATTCTGAAATGTTTGAAGAGCAATATGAATTACACATTATTATTATTATAGGGAATTTGAGATCTGACCACTGAAAAAAATGAATTTTAATAAGATGAGGACACCAGAGTAAAAAACTGATATCTTCCTGTGACTGACCTTTATTTTGCTGGGAGACATTTTCTGAGAATAGGTGGATGTTTAGATAATGAATCCTACATTCCAGTTAATCAATACAGGAAGTACATGTACTAAACATATGCTTTATGACAGGCACCGAGCTGAACACTGGGGGATACAAAGAAAGGCAAATACACAAAACATCATTCTGGCCCTTAAGAAGTTTACATACTTGTAGTAAAATTTAGATTAAGGCCTGTCATTGTGCTTCAGGTGTCTGAGAAGTGAGTAGAGGAAAAGGAACAACTTGTCACTGTTTTCCTCACCTTATCTTCTACTATGACCTTCTAAAGACTATTGTGCTATAGTGAAATGGTCCTACTTACTGTGCTACAAACATGCCAGCAACCTTCCCTCTTCTAAGCTTCTGTTTTCATCTTCCTGTTTCTCACCTTTGTAAATATGCAAAACCATGCTTGAAATCACCTTTTTTTCAGAAAGTTTTTAGCTTTTTGGCCCTTGGCAATCTTGCCCTCCTTGAGACAGCCAGAAAACTTGTGATGTATAGTAGTTATCAGTAATCATCATCATCATCATCATCATCATCATCATACATTTTATAATTTCTGTTGTTGTTCAGTTGTTTCAGTCATGTCTAACTCTTTATGACCCTATTTGAGATTTTCTTGGCAAAGATACTTCTCCAGCTCATTTTACAGATTTGGAAACTGAAGCCAACAGGGTTAAGTGACTTGCCCAAGGTCATACAGCTAGTAAGTGTCTGAGGCCAGATTTGAGCCCAGGTCTTCCTGACTCCAGGCCCAGTGCTCTATCTACTGCACCACCTAGGAGCTGTTTAAAACTAGGCAGGTTCAATTGATATAGGGCCCTTAAATGATTTCTGACATTAACATGTATAGCAAAGGACAACTGAGTGTTCTGTAAGTGAAAAATGTGTTAAAATGAATCAGAGGAACCTCTAACTTGATTGTCTTGTGAATCAACTGCTAGTCAAGGCTACATAGATTTCAATTATAATTTTTTAATGTATCTCACCTAATCAAGTATTGTGTTTTATTGTTATTAAATTTTCATTTATCTCTAACAGTGCATGAGAGAACTCTTTCAGCCTTCCTGGTGTCCCCAATAAAACAAAAACATTATCTGAATTTATTGAGATGAGGCAAAAGCAGAGGTGCTCAGTGATTTTCATGAAGTCACAGAGAGAAAGTACCTGAGCTAGAGGCATGTGGTCCACCTGCGTCCTTTGTCAACTGACCAGTCTTTTTTTGTCCACATTATCAAAATTCCACAGTGAATTTCTTTTTATAAGAAGGTGAATTCAAGGATAAACATTTAGCTTAGTAAATGGTTAAAGGTTCACAGAATCATCATTTCTTGAGCTGGGAGGGATCTCAGAAGGTATCTAGTCCAAACCTTATCCAAATGATTAATCCCACCTGAAGCATCCGTCATAAGTATTTGTATAGCCCTTGCTTAATTAGCCCTAGTGATGGATAGACAGCTCAATACCACAATAGAAAGCTCTTTTTATTTTTGGACAACTCTAAATGTTAAGTGCATTTTTTTTGTTGTTGGTGGTGATGTTTGTTTTTTGTTTTTAAGAACCAACATTTACCTTCTAAATTTCACCCTTTGACCTTTATTCTACCTTTTAACTAGAATGCTTCATTCTTCCATGTGATAATTCTTCAAATAGTTAAAGAAATCCATGAAGTCCCACATAAGTCTATGGGAAAGATTTGGCTAGAAAGCATTTCAAAGGTAAAGAAAGCTTAGGGGTTTTAGTGGGCTGAAAACTCAACATGAATGAGTAGTGTAATGTTGCAGTCAAAAGAACTAATGTACCCTTTGTTGTTGCCTGACTTTTTATGTGACTCCATTTGAAGTTTTCTTGGCAAAGATACTGGAGTGGTTTGCCATTTCCTGATCTAGCTCATTTTACAGATGAGGAAACTGAGGCAAACAGGGTTAAGTGACTTGCCCAAGGTCACATAGCTATTAAGTGTCTGGGGCCAGATTTGAACTCAGGAAGATGAGAGGGACAGAGAAGAAAGTGAAGAGGGTCCAGCTCTTGGTGGTGCTCCATATTTAATGGGGAAGAGGTGATCCAGCAAAGGAACCTCAGAAGGTATGGCAACATAGGTAGGAGGAGAATCAGGATAAAGTAGTGTCATAAAAATCTAGAAAAGAGAATTTAATCTTGGTAAAAGGGAGTGGTTCACAGTGTTAGCAGCTTCTAAGAAGTCAGGTTGAATGAAGGGGGTGGGGATGGGGGTGCAGGAAGCCATTTGAGTTAGCAGTTTACCTTGGAGAGAGCAGTCAAGGAGTGGGGTCAGAAGCAAGATCTCAAGGAGTTTGGGAGGTAAGAAGATATGGAGATGAGTATAACTCCTTTCTAGGTCGTGTTTGACATCTTTCTATGTTCTGTCCTTTCACCAACTTTCTATGTTCTGTCCTTTCACCAGCTCTCAAAGGGATGTGTTCTATTCACCACATACACAGACCAAGTACTCAACAAATATATGCTGATGGTGACATTCCTAATTTAAATGAAATAGCTCATAAACATAGATTATAAGCTCTCTTTTAAATAATAAGCTCTTAGAAGGCAAAGGCCAGATCAGTGGAATTCTCTTTTTATAGCTCCCAGAACAGCTGCTACCCAAAAATAGGTGGTAAATATTCCTAGTCAATCAATCAACTTGATCTAAGATTCTGTCCAACTTAAGAATTATCTGACTTTCTCCAAAATATTTACTGTCTCCCAAGTGCTCAGCATTGTGATTGTTAATTTTCTTTGCAAAGAAGATTAACTTTGGTTAGAATGTTAGAAAGATGCTGGAAATGGACCTTAGAGATCGTCCATTCTAACCTCTTCATTTTTGTATGCACTTATACAATTTTGGAGTCAGACAGGATAGCAACTAATCTGATTACCTTCCCAATTCGGGAACCTCCTGAATAAAGTCTCAGATAGATGGTTATCCAATCCCTGAATGAACATTTTTTAAAATTTTTTAAATAAACATTTTTAATTTTTTCTTCTCCATTCTTTTTTTAAATTAATTTATTTTGAATTATCAACAATCACTTCCATAATCTTCTGAGCTTCAAAATTTTCTCCCCTTCCCTCCTTACTTCCCTCCCCAAGATGACTTGCAATCTGATATAGGCTATACACATACATTCCTATTAAACATATTTTCACATTGGTGATGTTGTAAGTAAGAATTAGAGCCAATAGGAGGAACCACCAGAGAGAGGAAACAAAACACAACAGAAGAAAAAAAATAGCAAATAGTATGCTTCAATCTGCATTCAAACTCTGTAGTTCTTTCTTCTTTGTGGATAACATTTTCCATCATGAGGCCTTTGGAGATGTCTTAGATCCTTGTATTGCTGAGAAGGGTTAAGTCTATCAATATTACTCATCACACAATGTGGCTGTTACTGTGTACAATGTTCTCCTGGTTCTGTTCACTTCACTCAGCATCAGACCATACAAGTCATTCCAAGTTTTTCTGAAGGCAGCCTGTTCATCATTTCTTATAGCACAATAGTCTGAATGAACATTCTGACTGATAGAAAACTCACTATCTCACAAGGCAGCCCACCACAAGGTTGGACAGCTCTAATTGGGAAATTCTTTATTGTGTGAGCTCACTTCTGTCTATTGGCAGTTACATCCTCTGGAATTGCGTAAAACTAGTCATGCCAATTCCATATGACAACCCTTCAGATATTTTTCAGGCCACTATTATGTTCCTCCAAGTCTGTTTTCCCACAGGGTATGTCCTTAGTTTCCTAAATTGGTTCTTACATGACAGTCTTCAGAACTTCGTCCTTTTTGTCTTCTGGGCAACTCTGTTTTCCCTTTTAGAATATAGTGACTGGAACTAAGCACAACTCTCCAGGAATGGTCTGAGCAGAGAGGGTTCCCTATAACTAGTATCTCTGTTTGAATCACTGCAAGCAGAAACCGTCATGTGAGGGCTACAAAACCATGCATACTTTTGACCTAGCAATGCTACTGCTAGGTCTGTATCCCAAAAGAGACCAAAAGAAAAGAAAAAAAAAGGAAAAGGACCTATATGTACAAAAATATTTTTAGCAGCTCTCTTCTAGTGGCAGAGAATTGGAAATTAAAAGGATGGCCATCAATTGGGGAATGGCTGAACAAATTGTGGGATGTGATTTTGATGGAATACTATTGTGCTGTAAGAAATGATGAGCAGGATGCTCTCAGAAAAACCTGGAAAGACTTACATGAGCTGATGCAAAGTGAAATGTGCTGTGTACAAAGTAACAGCAATATCGTAAGATGATCGATCAGCTGTGAATGACTTAGCTGTTCTCAGTAGTACAAATGATCCTAGGCAACTCTGAAGGACTTACGATGAAAAATGTCATCCATCTCCACAGAAAAAAACTGTGATGGTGTCTGAATACAGATTGAAGCCTAGTTTTTTTAACTTTATTTTTCTTGAGGGGTTTTTTTTGGTCTGTGTTTTCTTTCAAAACATGACTAATATGAAAATATTTTAAATGACTACACATATGTAATCTATATCAAATTGCTTGCCTTCTCAATGAGGGAGGTGGGATGAGGAAGGGAGAGAATTTGGAATGCAAAGTTTAAAAACAAATATTAAAAAAAAATTTTTTACATGGAACTGGGGAAAAATAAAGTACTAACTAAATTTAAGGAAAAAAGAAAAAAAAAGAAACTGTCATGTGTTTAAGGTGATTTCATTTAAACATAAAAACTAAAAAAAAATAGAGGCATCTGGACCATCCATGGACTCAGCTAATGTGCAGTCTTCAGTTGCCAAGCAAAGCTGAGCTAATGGACTAATGGAATTCTGTGACTCGCTTGCTTTCTGGTCTGTGATTTTTATTTTTATGCATGAGATAAGGACAAAGGAATAAAACTTAAGATTAAATGCAGTATTGAAATGGAGAGATAAAATTTGTTATCTGTAGCTGTGTTTTATGGAGAACAGTTGAACTTCAGGTATGGCCCATGAAATGTTAGCAGCTCTGGAAGACAACCTATTGAGTGGAGTTAACACAGACACTTGGGAGGAAAGGAAGGAAACAGGCATTTATTAATTACCTACTATATGCCAGGTACTATGCTAAGCACTTTACAAATATTATCTCATTTGATTTTCACAATTCTGAGAGGTAGGTGGTATTATTTTTCCCATTTTACAGTTGAAGAAGCTGAGGCAGACAGCAGTTAAGAGACTTGCTTAGGGTCACACAGCTAAGTGTCTGTGGCTGGATAGGTTAAATATTATGAAGTAGTTCTCATCTGATGCTTGTGTCTGGTGGCTGAGTTGGTGAGCTCAGCTCACCTGGATTTTTCTTTATAGTCACTTCACATGGGTTTATCTAGGGATGGCAGGGATGGCAAAATACAACTAAAACAATACTTTCCAAGGTATCTGAAACCGTTTTCGACGAGAAAGGCTAATGTAATGTGAAATTTGGGGGCAATAGATGATATTTCTATTTTCATGCAGTTTTCATGTTTTTCACACTGTTTATCATCTTTCCAAACTCTTTATATTTCTTTGGTGAGTAACACAGACATTGACTGATTGCCGACTGATTGATTAATGGAGAGTAGTGCTAAGGCCACGGGTTTAGTCCTTCTGTGGGCCAAGCAATCTTTCCACAGAGATAAAAACTCTGTCCCTCGGCCACAGACTAGATGGCTGAACTGGGTCAACCATCTCAGAAATGTGTGCCCATGGCACTAAGGAGAAAATAGAGGATAGAATGATGATGGCTCATCTGAATTCATGGAGACAGAGTCCAGAAAGCATTCCCATCTGGCCCAGAGTCAGCACTATCTCCAAATACAAAGACTGGAGAATAGTGCTTCATGGATGATACAAATAGACACGAGCAACTCTGAGGCCTCACCATCGTTCTTTGTCCTTTTCTAATTTCTAGAGGCTGGTTCCCCACATCGCTCACCCCTTCTTCCTCTCAGCAACCTCACAATCTTTCCCCTTTCCCTGCCAAGAAAACCCTCTTGCAGAAATCTAGTCACTTTAAGATACAAGGGATAGCAAATATAGCAAATATGTTAAAATTATTTCTCCCAGAGCTTGTTACATTTTGACAGCTATCAAAGTTTAGCTTCATAACATTCTAGAATGTTGCAGCATGAAGGGTGCAGACCTGTTGTCTAGACCAAAGGGATTAAGCTCTACCAGAAAAGATTTAGGGCATCTAGGTGGCACAGTGAAGAGAGTGCTCGGCCTGGAGTCAGGAAGACTCATCTTCCTCATTTCAAATCTTCAGACACTTACTAGCTGTGTGACTATGGGCAAGTCACTTAATCCTGTTTGTCTCAGTTTCCTCATCTGTAAAATGAGCTGGAGAAGGAAATGACAAACCAGTCCAGTATCTTTGCCAAGAAAACACCAAATGGGGTCATAAGGAGTCAGATATAACAAATGACTGAATAACAAAGAAAAAATTTAAAGGCCCACAGAGAAGCTAATGGGGAATTTCAACACCACACCTAAGACTCCCTAAATCACACCTACTCATCACCTGCACCACCCATTAACAAGGAGAGTCCCATACAGGAATAAAAGATTTAGTGGATTTCAATTTTTGTTCCTCTTTATCCTAATTATAGTGGATACCATTATATCTTCTGAAAAATCTAAACACATATACCATCTACATTTATGCATAAATACAAGATGTCCCGAAAAATTTTAGAGTATTTTAAGCTTTCTAATGCACTTAAGACTTTTGGGACACTTTGAATTTTAACTTAAAGAACTACACTTTAACTTGTATGGACTGATGCTGAGTGAAGTGAGCAGAACCAGGAGAACGCTGTACACAGTAACAGCTACATTGTGTGATAACTAACTTTGATACACTTAGCCCCTCCCCAACAATGCAAGGATCTAAGACATCTCCAAAAGTCTCATGATGGAAAACGCTATCCACATCCAAAGAAAGAACTACGGAGTTTGAATGCAGATCGGCACATGCTATTTGCTGTTGTTTTTTTTCTTCTGTTTTGTTTTCTCTTGTGATTCCTTCTATTGGTTCTAATTCTTCCTTACAACATGACTAATGTGAAAATATGTTTAATTGGAATGTATATGTATAGCCTATATCAGATTGTCTTGGGGAGGAAAGTGGGGGGAGGGAGAAATTTTAAAACTCAAAGGCTTATGGAAGTGATCGTTAATAAATCAAAATAAATTAATAAAGAATTACACTTTATTTTAAAAATACTATTCTTCAGCTGCTAAGTCCTGTGTAATACTGATTGTGACTCCCTGATATTTGAATTGTTTATTTCTAATCACTTGCAGCATTTTTTCCTTGATCTGACAGTTCTTTAATTTGGCTAAAATGTTCCTTATAATTTTATTTTGGGATCTCTTTCCTGAGGTGATTGGTGGATTCTTTCAATGCCTATTTTGTCCTCTGGTTCTAGGTTATCAGGGCAGTTTTCCTTGATAATTTCTTGACAAATGCTGTCCAGGTGCTCCTTTTGATTATGGCTTTCAGGTAGTCCAACGATTCTAACGTTGTCTTCCCTGGATCTGTTTTCCTGGTCAGTTGTTTTTTTTTATTGAGGTATTTTACATTTTCTTCTGTTTTTTTCATTCTTTTGGATTTGTTTAATTGATTCTTGATGTTTCATAGAGTCATTAGCTTCCATTTCCCCAATTCTAACTTTTAAAAAGAGTTGTTTTCCTCAGTTAGCTTTTGTACTTCCTTTTCCATTTGACCAAGTGCAATTTTTAGGGAGTTGTTTTCTTCAATGGATTTTTGTATCTCCTCTTCCATTTGGCTACTTGTGTCATCAGTGAAGCACTAAGGGTAAGTAGAGGGATTGGGGAAAAGTCAGGTCATCACTGCTCTTTTCAGAATTTGTTTGTACAAGTGAGAAAATTCTTCCTTGCAGTGGGTAGATCACAGGGGATAGGTGGCAAATGAAGTACCACAGTACAAGTGCTCTAAAGTAGTTTTGTTCTGAAAATCTTCTCTCAGTTTTGAGTTTGGTCTTCAGCAGTTCGTGGGACAAAGCAGAGGGTCTCTCTGAGCTCCTTGGCAGCCCTTTATGCCTGCCCCTCCTTACCCCTCTCCCCCACCAAAAGGCAGTCTTTACCATTGGAAGCCCAGAGAGAGGAGCCCTTACACACCCAGTATGTGAGAAAAATTAATGTTGTCTCTTGTATTCCTAGAACCAGAGAATAAAAAGCTTTGTAATTGATGTCTTGTGTCTAAAAAAATGTCATTTCGGGTTATAAAAGGAATTAGCCTCCCCTTGAATAGCAAGTACTGAGAGCAGTTAGAATTATGGGATGTCGTCTTTTAGAAAATAACTTGTGCCTAACTGCAGAGATAGGAAGGGTGAAAAAGCCAATCCTCAGTGACTTCTCTCTGATCTCTCAACTCACTGATTACTCACCCTGGGCACTCACTAGTGGAGAATAATTGCCCACTCAACTATGCTTTTGCTGAGGCATTAATGAGGGAAAATGAATATAGGTCTTGAAACTTTTTAAAATCTATCCTGAAAGCATTTAGTTTGAATGTGTGGTGTTTATCCTTGGGATGTGATTGAGCTCCTTCCTTCCTTCCTTCCTTCCTTCTTTCTCTCCCTCCCTCCCTCCCTCTCTCCCTCCCTCCCTCTCTCCTTTCCTTCCTTCTTTCTTTCCTTCCTCCCTCCCTCCTTCCCTCCCTTCCTTCCTTCCTTCCTTCCTTCCTTCCTTCCTTCCTTCCTTCCTTCCTTCCTTCCTTCCTTCCTTTCCTCTCTCCTTTCCCTCTGTCCACAGAAGGAATCATACCTTTACCTGCAGGTGCTTTGCTCAAAGGAATATAAATTTTGATCACTGAAACCTAGCAAGATATCTTGGTGTTTATGGGCTAGATTCCTTTTTTAAACCCAAATCACTCTGGCTCTCATTGATTGGCCCACTATAAGTCCCTGCCCAAGCCTCACATTGGTCATTGTTTGGATTCTGATGGCTCAAAAGTGAATCTAAATAGCAATTGTTTCTGTTTTGGCCAGAAACCCTGAGGGTCGTTCCTTCCCAGATGGATTTTTTTTTTTGACTAGGTAATGCTTTACCTCATTTCTTAACTAACCTTAATCACTGAATGGGTATTGCCTCAGTCGAACTGAGACCTGGGAAAGATCTTAGCTTAAAAAGGACAAGGCCTCCCAATGCATCTGGGACCATCCCCAGTTGGCCTGATCTACATCTTGCCAATGGACCCAGATGGCACAGCCCTTCCTCACTTAAATTCAATTCACTTGCAATTCATGGCATCACGATGTCATGGTCCTCTTTGAGAGTGAAGGACAAACAACAACAGCTAGAAAGTAGACCTGGTTTACTCAGTCTACAATTATTTACTAAATTACTATGTATCAGATATTGTGTAAGCTGTGGGACTACAAAGAAATACAAAAACAACAACAAAAAACAAACAAACAAAAAAAACCATTCCCTACCATGAAGGAGCTCTCACTTTTATGGGGGAGACAAATTTGTGAACAACCACATGTGTACAAAATATATGCCAGATAGTTGGAGTAACTTCAGAAGGATGGTACTAACCATGGGAAGGGAAAGGAGGAAAGGCTTCTTGCAGAAAGCAGGATTTGTTTGAGAGATGAGAATAAGAAATGGACAAATTCTTGTCTGGTAGACCAGAAGAAAAATGTTAGAGTCATCTTTGCCTTTTTTCTCTTTTAACAATATTGTCTTCCAAATTAGAGCATTTTCTCATCTGCTCTAGAGAATTATAAAATCTTACTGTTAAAAGATGCCTTACAGCTCAAGAAGTTGAATCCCACCCCCCCACCCCACATCCCCACTTCAGGAATCATTTCTAGAGCACTACTGAGAGATGGCTGTCGAGCCTCTGTTTGAACACTTCCAGGACTGGGAACTTTACCAGTTTACAGAGCCGTCCCCATACTATAGAACATCTCCCATTGGATAGCTTTGTTAGAACAATACTTTCTCCTGATGAGCCAGAATATGTCATTTCATAAAGTAGATTGGATTAGAATGATAGAAAGAACCTCAGGGCTTGCTTACTTTAATGCTTTTATTTTCTAGATGACTCAACTGAGACCTAGAAAGGGGAAATTACTTGTCCAAAGTCACAGCAGAACCAATGTTATCAAGTAGGTCTAGTCCTTAGGCTGTTTGAAGAATACTGTATCATGTTTTGTGTTAGTTTTCTTTAAGCTAATCCAAAGTTCTTCCTATGATTACTCAAATGGCCTGTTTTGAAACTCCTAACATTCCTCTCTGAATCTTCTACTTGTTTAACAACATCCTCCTTAAAATATAGCATCTAGAAATGAGTGTAACAGACAATGAGATTAATATTTCCTATTGTGATGCTTCTATTAATTAACACAGCCAAAAATTGAATTACATTTTCAAGCAACTAATGTCACACTGGAGCATCATTGAGTTCATAGATAAAATTCCTATCTTTTTTTCCAAGTCAAGTAAATAAGCATTTTTTAAGTGCCTGCTATGTGCCCAGCACTGAATACCTGCCTCAAAGAAATTCAATCTAATGGGAAGGACAGCATGCAACAACTATGTACATGTAGGACATACACAGGATTGATTGGAGATAATTTCAGAGGGAAGGCTAAAGTCTTAAGGAGGATTAAAAAAGGCCTCTTTCAGAAGATAGAATTTTAGCTGAAGTTTGATGGAAGTCAGGGAAGCCAGGAGGTGAAAGTGTGTTTGTCTGTGTGTGTGTGTGTGTGTGTGTGTGTGTGTGTGTGTGCGCGTGTGTGTAGGTAGGTAGATTTTTCCTTTTTGATTGGTGACCAGCAACTCCCTTGGCATCTGTTCAAAGTAAATGTGTTCCCCATTTCCAAATTTCTTAGAACTTTTTGTGGAATTTTTGTGTTGAATCAATAATAAAAATTAGGAGGGGGGCCTGACCAGCCCACAAAAGTCCACTTTAATCCACAGGGTAATTGAACTGCATACCTGTTACTGTATTTTATTCCTATGAGCCAAAGCACTCTGAGATTCAAACAAGCTAAAATGCTGAGAATAAAAGCCTTTTGTAAGTTGCTCTTACCTCTGCATGCCAGTGATCTTGATTGAGAAATCGTAGTAGTTTCTAAGAGACAGAAGACAAGTAGTACTACTGTGAGGGTGAGCTGTAATCTTTCTAGAAAGTCAGAGCTTATGTTGCTCAAAGTATTTTATTAAGGACAGGAAACCATAGCGTGGTTCCTCATAGTGAAAAGAACACCAAACTTGTGAGTCAGTAGACCTGGGTTTTAGGCGTGAATCTGCTAAGTTCCTTGTTTACAACTTAACAAAATGCCTGGTACATGATAGTGCTTAATAAATGCTTGTTGACCTTGGATGTTTTAATTCCATTTAACTAAGAGTAAGTATTTCAGTTCGAAGGAAATGTGCAGTCTAAGAAGAATAATATGTGATAAGGTTGGAGCCAAACAGAAGAAGTCGTTGCATGGCAGACTAAGGAGTAAGGATGGGAGCCACAGAATGTTTGTGAGCAGAGGAGTGACATCTTTTGATCGTTCGGTTAGCAGTGTGGAGAATAGACTGGAGAGGGCAGAGATCAGAGATGGATGTACCATTTGGTGGCTATAGCAGGTCAGAGGTATAATGAGTGCCTGAACTATTATGGTGGCCATATAAATTGCAAAGAGAGGAAAAGTAGTTATTGCAGAAGTAGATTCAACAGGATTTGGCATTGATTGATGTAGGGTTGATGGACAGGGAAGAGTCAAATGTGACTAAGGTTTCAGGCTTTGGTCACTGAGAGAATGGTGGTGTCCAAAAAAGAATTAAGAAAGTTAGGAGGAGGAGGGAAAGAAGTTCAGTTTGGGACAGTTGACAAAGCTGTAGGAAAGCTAAGTGGAGACTGCCAGAAGGTAATTAGAAACAAGAGAATAGAGATTGGGGGAGGGTTCAGCCCTAAAGATATGAACTAGGAATTTTCTGCATGGAAGTGGTAGTTGGAACTATGGGAATGAGGTCACTGAGTGAGGGAATATAGGGGATGAAGAGGATGCTCTCTGGACCTCAGTTTCTTTATCTGTAGAATTAACACTAGAACCAGGCATGTCAGTTGAAGCAAATTACTATTTTTTAAACACTTGAAACTTGATAAAACTTAGGTATTTCTACTTCATATTTCCTGAATTTTTCTGTATCTTTGTTATCAATATTCCTAAAATCTTTTCAAATAATGAATGAAATAAAATATGTTGTTCTACCCATAAGGACCAGATGTGTGGGATGATGCAACTTGGTCCTTTGAGGAATTCTTAAATTCTGGTCCTTTAAAGTTGATGAGATGATATCCAAAGTTCTTTTCTTCTTCAAAGACCGTGATGATGGTAATGGCATGTCAAAGCAGTTGATATATCCAATTTACAGACAAAGAAACTGAGGCCCAGAAAGGGGTTCAAGTGATTTGCATAAGATCACTTGGCTAGTAAGTAGTTATAGCCATGACTAAAACTTTCAACTCCTGCTCTACCACCCTTCTCACAGCCCTGTGGTGCCTCTCTTCTCTCATACTGCATGGAATGAGCATGAAGAAGACCATTTCTTGCTCCTGCCTTTAAGTGAGCAGACTTCTGCATAAACAAACTGAAGGCTCTAATAAGCAGTAATTCCTCAGTACTTGGGGTGGTAGTGGTGGTGATGGTGGTGGTTCCAGCCTGGGATGGTGCAAGACTAGAATTAATTAATTAGCTCCATCTAGTGGGAATTTTCTGACTTCAGAAAGACTATTATCTGATTGGCCTCATGCTCTGACCTCTGTGTTGACACTTAAATTACTGCTCCGTGAGTAATATCAGGGTCTGGTTTAGGAGATAATAGCATATCCATTGTGAATAATAGTATACACATAGAAGATTCAGGACTAATGTAGCATTAGAATTAGAATTATACCATTGAATTCACCTTAATTGGGCATTTTTTAATGTTTTGTTTTTGCTCCCTCCTCCCCCATGCCTTAGTATCTGCTACAAGACATAGCACTTGAGAGTGGCAGCAAAATGTGAATCTCAAACAACCTATCAGGTATCAAGTCCCTGCCCAATGAGCCTGATAAACTGTCTCAGTCAACCCTATGCCTAGACAGAATAGGTGATCACCTACTTGTTATCAAAGATCTGGGCACACTATGTAGGTTACCTTACTATGGCTGCTTTGGGCTAGCAATTGAATTAAAATGCATGTGATTATCTGGGAGAGGCAACACATTAAGATATTATAGACCATTTAACTTCTCGGTATAAATTAGTTGATTCAGCTAGCTCTCATCACCCAATAATAAAGCCCTTGGGGTTTGAGGAGGAGCAGATTAACTTGGATGGGGTTCTGGAAAGTTAAGAGTGTAAAACAGAGTTTTCTAGCCACTGGGGACAAGGTGCTAAGAAGATGGAGGGAGCCGAGCACTAATTTTACCTTCTCCCTACTTGATAATTTTATTGGACAGCCAGTTCAAAGTAAATAAGGTGTGAGAATGAGGAAGAATGAGCTAAAGCTAGATGGACTCTGATTTCTCTTCCAATTCGGAACATGCTGTGACTGATTCTATGAGAAATACATTTCTCTTCCTGATTCGACAACAAAAGCAAAGGTCTATAGGTGACTGGTTGACCTTAGAGCTTATTAGAATGTGTTAGCAGTTGGGAATGGTACTCTCTGCTGAATTTATGGAAAGTTATCACACCTGATTCTAGCACTTAGCACAGTACAGAGCATATTGTAGGCCCTTAATAAATGTTTATTGATTAACTAATTGGTGTGACCTTGGACAAGTCTTTGGGCATTAGTTTCCTCATCTGTAGAATGAGGATCTGTATAGTCCCTTCTGTCTCTAAACCCAGTGACCTTAAATTTAATGGTGCTTTTGAGGCTAGCATTATCGAATCTTAGAGTATTAGGATTGAAAGTGACCTTAGATGTCAGCTCCTTTAACCCATGAGAATCATACGATCATAGATTTCTGATGGGAAGGTACCACAGAGGTCATTTAATTCAATTTGCTCATTTTACGGATCATGAAGATAAGGTCTAGGTCACACAAATCGAGTTGGGACTTTGACCCCAGGTCTTCTGATGCCAAAGTTAGCGCACATTCTATTATCCCATGCTGAAAGCTGTTGTTATTATTATTGTTCAGTTATTCAGTCATGTCTGACTCTTTGTGACCCCATGGACCACAGCATGCCAGGCCCTTCTATCTTTCAGTATCTCTTGAAATCTGTCCAAGTTCATGTTCATTGTTTCCATGACTCTTATCTATCAATTTCATCCTCTGCTTTCCCCTTCTCCTTTTGCCTCCAATCTTTCCCAACATCAGGGTCTTTTCTGATGAGTGCGGTCTTTTCATGATGTGGACAAAGTATTTGAGCTTCAGTTTCAGTATTTGACCTTCCAATGAATATCCTTAATTCAGGATTTCTGTAAGTATTGACAGAGAAATCTCTGACCACATGAAACTTATTTGTGATAGAGACAGGACTAAAACCCACATCTGCTCATCTTGGGTTTGGTCTCCATATTGACCAGCTAGTTTTGCTCAGATCCATGGCCATAAACAATATTTCTAATTCTGGCCATCTTGTTCTTGATTGTAGAGAGACTGAAGAGAGAGTGAGGATGGATCAGCATTGAGTTCATTCCCTCTGCTAGAGCTGCAACAATAGGCTCATGGGTTAAAAGGTCCTATTTTATGTGACTAACATTAACCCCCAGATGTTGTTACAAGGAGGAATTTGAATATATGTGTGCACATAAGTACATACATGTGAAAGGGAATATTTTGTTGATATCTTCTAATGTTTCATTGTAAGTCTGTTTAGTGGGATGGGGTCAGAATGGAAAAGTTCATCACAGACTAGAGAGGCAACAGGAGTAAGATGACAGAAGGTATGCTTCTGAATGTCTTGAAACTAATGACAGAGTAAGATGGGAGTTAAGTAGTCTGATATTCTGAGTGAATAAGAGGAACAGTGTTTTAGAGTTATTAGAGGGGATTCTATCTTCTTTCTCTGTATCTCTTTGTTCAGATGAGGAAATCAGCGATCTGTGGGTTGCTGTGCCTTATACAAGGCGACGTGACTACTCAGAGACCATTTGGGATTAAAACAGAAGACTCTTGACTTGTAGTTTTAGAGCCAGAAGGTACATTACAGGGCTTTGGGTCCACCTCCCTCATTTCACACCTGAGTAAAAAGGTAGATAGGCATAGGTCGGTGTATGAAGTAACTGCCCAGGGTCCGACAGCTAGTGTTTGTGGTAGGCTTTGAACTCAGGTTTTCCTGACTCCAACTCCAACTGTTCTTACTCTGTAGCATGTAAGATCTAACATTTTTGATTGACTTCAAAAAGTGGATGGAGAATCCCCTGGAGGGAACTGAATGGGGCTGTAGTGTGTTCCTAGAACATAGGAAAAAATTGTAACATTGACAGAGGGGCTTTCGAATGTTCCATGGGGAACAGGAATTCAGAGTTTAGAGAGCCCCTATAATAAGCCTTCTCACATAACTCAGACTTTTTATTCCTTATAAGATTCCACACTAACTTTAATTTGAAGTATCTTATAGATAGCAGCAGAGTGGGCCCTATCAAAGGGAAGGGAAAGGGGCTGATTACATAGACAATAGCTGGTTGCTTTATATAAAGCCACATCTATTGTTCCTTAGCCAAACATTTTCCCAGACAGAATTTGGAGGGGTGAGATCTGGGCTGATAGAGGGAGCTTTGGGAGGAAGAGAAATATCCAAAATGTTGGTCAATGTAGAGCTAAATCAGCTCTATCTGCCTTGCCTGCGACTAAGTAGCAGCTTAACTGGATTTGTCAGAAAAATTAGCTTTTGTTATTCTTAAGCAGTGGTCACTGAGCACTCTATCAGCAAAAAAATAAAAGTTAGATCACACATCCCCAGTATATGTATGTGTGCTTCTTTATAAATTATATGCCTGTACTATTGTATTGATATATTATGTATCTTATAAAACACACAAATAGAAATTTTTCTAAGGATTGAATAAAATAAACTGTCTTAAAATTATTTTAATTATCGATGGTACAAAACACCTTTTTGCTCTTGAGATGATTGTGATTAAATATGCTTAATAATTTGCAATGTGTATGTCCTAGGGGGTAGTGTAGACTTGTAAATAATAATTAGTTGTTAGCAATTAATTATTTAGTTGAATCAATGTAGCTAGCCAAGCAAGTATATTTCATTTTTAGATCCTTCTTTTTTGAAAAATACACAACACAGTAATGAAATAATAGGTCAGTGTAGTCACTGAACATAATAGCTTTTCAGCAGGTCATGTTTGTGAGATTTTTAATGTATACAATACAAAAACAAGCAAAAGTGAGTGTCCTCTAATTTCAACTTAAGAAAAGTTCTTTAATATAAATACATTTTTATAGGATTATGCTTAATGGGTGGGATCTTACCTTAATTTCCTGTTTATATTTGGATATCTAATTTGTTGTTTTAATATGAGTATGACATGCAGCAAAAGGGCAGTTTAATTTTACCATAGAGTGGATAGAGGAGAATAATATATAAAAAGAAGGAAAGGTAGATTGAGGCTAGATTGTGAAGGGCTTTAAAAGCTCAACAGAGAAGAAGTTTATATTTGGTCCTCGAGGTAATAGGGAGTCACTGGGGCTTAAGGAGTAGGTTGGGGCGCAGCTGGGTGATGCACTGGCCTTAGGATCCAGAAGACCTGAGTTCAAATCTGGCCTCAGACATTTACTAGCTGTGTGACCCTGAACCAGTCACTTAACCCTGATTGCTTCCCAAAAAAAGAAAGAAAGAAAGAAAGAAAGAGAAAAGAAAAGAAAAAAAATCAAGGAAGAAGTTGGTGACATGGTCAGACCTATGTTTGGCAAGTGTGTGGAGGATGCGCTTCAAAGAAGGAGACCAATTAAGAGGCTTTTTCAGTAGTAAGGAGGAGTGGTAATAAGGACCTCATCTAGGCTGGTAATTGTGTGAATGGAGAGAAGATTTAAGTGTGAGATGTGGAGACAGAAATGGCAGGATTTGGCAGTTATTTGATTAAGTAGAGTTTGTGAAAGTGAGAAGTCAGTGAAGACACCAACTTGGAAAATTTGAGAGACTAGAGGGATGGTGTTATCCTCAATAGAAAGAGTTAATTTTAGAAGATAGGTAAGTTTGTGGGGATGGGGAGAAGAAAGGTAATGAGATCTGTCACACTGATTGCAAACCATCTATATCTCCTAATCTTGCACAACTCACTCTGTCCCACCTAAAACAAAAAGACTGGGGTTCTTAATCAGTCACTTGTTGGCAACACAAAGCTCTTCTTCCAAAGGGTTGTCATAGTCCCAGGGGTGAAATTTGGGATTTTCCCAATGATACCAGCAAAGCTGTTGCTATGTGTCCCTAGGTCAGTTAGGTTATAACTGCCCTGATGGGCCAACACTCAGTGTCATGGACAGGGTGGGGCATAACCCTTCTTCCCGTCTTCTCTTTGATCATACATCATACAGGGTCATGGCAAAACTCCCACTTTGGAGATCACTACTTTAGGGAACCACTAGGATTTTCCAATGATCATATCCAAGAATGTGAATAAGACAGGTCACGTCTGGTTTTACGTATTTCCAATTTACAAATAATCTCTATTTTATATGCCCTTTCACAGCTTGTTTTCTTGGGAAGTACTTTAGTTCCAATCGAGTCACTGCCACCTTGAAGATGCTGTTGATTGACTTTTTTTTTTATCTCTGTTCATTCTTATTAATTTTAATTGACCCCAGATTCTGAGAAACAATGGAGTCATTTTTTCGTTTGCTTTGTTTTGTGACTTTGGCCAGTCTATCTGAGGAATCACTTAGCTACCAAGTTAGGATAAGTAATCAATTAACTAATTCAAGAAACATATTGATAATTATATTTATTTAGTACTTTATACAAAGCACACTCTCCTCAAAATAACCCTTTGAGAGTAGATAATACAAGTTATATTTACCCCTTTTTACAGATAAAAAAATGAAAAAGAAAATCAGAAATTAGCAAGCAGATCCGGGACTCAAACCCAGTTCTTTTGTTTGTTTTTTATTTTCCTTAATCAATCATTAAACTTTTTTAAGCACCTTCTGTGTACCAGGCACTGTGCTTAGTATTAGGGTTACAAAGAGGCAAAAACCTTTAAAGAGCTTACCATCTAAAGGGGTGGCAGCATGTAAACAAATGTATACCAACCAAGCTCTATATAGGATAAATAGGAAATGATTAATGGAGGGAAGGCTCTAGAATTAAGAGGAATTGGGAAAGGCTTCCAGGAAAAGATGAGATTTTAGTTGGAACTTAAAGGAAGCCAAGGAGCTCAGCAAGCAGAGGGGAGGAGGGAGAGTATTCCAGGCATGGGGGACAGCCAGAGAAAATGCCTGGAGCTGAGAGATGGAGCTTCTTGTTTGTGGAACATCCAGGAAGCCAGTGTGATTGGATCAAAAGGTAAATGCCAAGGAGCAAAACGTAAGAAGACTGGAAAGATAGAAGGGCGCTAGCTTAAGAAGGATTTTGAACACCAAACAGAGCACTTTGTATTTGATCCTGAATGCAATAGGGAACCACTGGAGTTTATTAAAAAGGTGACACCATCATACCTGCACTTTAGGAAAAATCACTAAAATGTTTTATACATACTGTAGTTATTTTGAATGGAATTTATCTAACTCTTCCTGCTGGGTTTCATTGGTAATATAGAGAAAAGCCA
Source organism: Vombatus ursinus (assembly GCF_900497805.2). Taxonomy (NCBI): domain Eukaryota; kingdom Metazoa; phylum Chordata; class Mammalia; order Diprotodontia; family Vombatidae; genus Vombatus; species Vombatus ursinus. Next base: position 68,394,108 of record NW_020954569.1, on the reverse strand, counting down.
CTGATTTATGTGGATCAAACCCAGGTCTTTGTAATGCTTGACCAGGGTTCTTTGTAGTGTTCCCAGCTGCCTATTCTGGAATGGATCATAGCATCATAGATTTAGAGCTGGAAGGGACATCAGAATTCATCTACTCCAACCCCCTCTTTTTAGGAATGAGGAAACTGAGGGCCAGAGAAGTGATGTCATTTGTCCAAGGCTAGACACATAAAAAGTCTTAGAGCCAAGGTTTGAACTGAAGCCCTCTGATTTGAAATCAAATGTTCTTTCAACCATACCAAGTATAGATAGAAGGCAAAACAAGATGGTGATCAGTCTGATAATAGGTCATGTTAGAAATATTTGAAGGAGCTGAATTGTTGATCCTGGAGAAGAATATAAGGGAGGTAAGAGAGCTATGGACAGATCATTAAAGACCTATAGTGAGAGTACAAGTATGACTATTCCCATTTGAGAGATAATTAAATGGAGCAGCATAATATAGTGGGGGAAAACAAAAACAAAACATTAAATTTAAAGTCTGAGGAACAAGATTTAGTTAACAATCAGTCAAGAAACATTTATTAAACACTATCTCCTCATTCTACTACTTTACTACCTGTGTGAGATTAGGGAAGACACAACTTTTCTAAGACTCAGTTTCTTTAGCTATAAAATAAAGAAATTGGACTAGGTGGCCTACAAGGTCTGTTTCAGTTCAAAATATGGAATGCCATCTCCCTCTTGGATATATGAGCTAGATGTTCCATAGACATCTTAAACTCAACAAGTCAAAAATTGAACTTACTATCTTCCCCTCCCCCGTGACCTTCCCCTAATTTCTCTAGTACTGTTGAGGCCACTACTCTCCTTCCAGTTACCAGGCTCACCACCTAAATGTCATCTTGAGTCTCCTCTCACCCCTCCCCCCACTTCCAGTCTGTTTCCAAGTCCTGTCTAGTCTATTTTCACAACATTTTTTGTATACACTTGCTTCTCTCCTCTGACACTACAAACCCTCATCCCCTTATACCTGGAATACTGCAATAGCCTTTTCTTTTTTTTTTTTTTAGTGAGGCAATCGGGGTTAAGTGACTTGCCCAAGGTCACACAGCTAGTACATATCAAGTGTTTGGTCTGAGGCTGGATTCTAATTCAGGTCCTCCTGACTTCACGGCTGGTGCTCTATCCACTGTGCCACCTAGCTGCCTCTGCAATAGCCTTTTGGTTCATCTACCTGTCAACAAGTCTCTCCTTGCTCCAGACCATCATTCACTTATCCACATATTAAAATGATGTTGCTAAAGCCCAGATTTGACCATGTCACTCCCTTATTTTATAATTCTAGTGACCCATTATCACCTCCAGCACCATATATAAGGTCCTCTGTTTGACTTTTACGTCTCTTTGTAAACTGGCTCTGCACTACCTTTCGAGTCTTCTTACACCTTGTTGTTGTTGTCGAATCTTTTTTCAGTCATGTCTGCCTCTTCATGACCCCATTTGGGGTTTTCTTGGCAGAGATACTGGAGTGGTTTGCCATTTCCTTCTCCAGTTCATTTTACAGATGAGGAAACTGAGGCAAACAAGGTTAAGTGACAGGGTCACACAGCTAGTAAGTGTCTAAGGCTAGATTTGAACTCAGGAAGATGAGTTCTATTTCTTGTGCATAACACCCCATCTCCTTTCTCTGGACATTTTCACTGAATGTTTCCCCACATCTAGAATTCTGTTCCTCCTCATCTCCATCTCATGGATTCCCTGGCTTCTTGAAAATGTCAGCTAACATCCTACCTTCTGCAAGAAGCCTTTCCCAGTTTTTTCCAATTCTGGTACCTTTTCCCCTATTGGTGAATCCAGTATATATCTTGTTTGTACTTAGTTGTTGACGTGTTGTTTCCCCCTTTCCCCCACCCTCCGATAAGCTGGGAGCTCCTTGAGAATGGGGACTTTTTTTTTTCCTCTTTGTATCCTCCAGATACAAAGTGCTTGGCATATGGTAGGCACTTAATGTTTGTGGAGTACCTACACTGATGCTCCTCCAGGCTTAAGTCACTTAACATAGTAAGTGGCAGAGCCAGAAAACAAAAACCTGGAACTTGGGCCTCAAAACTCCCAGGCTTAGTACTTTCTCTATTCCACCCAGCTATTCTAAGGGGAAAACAATTGACCAGACCTTTTGAACAGGCCTCGCCGTAAAGAAGTATTAGGAAGGCCTGTGATTTCTGCAAGGTTACACAGTGGCCAGCCAAGTTAGTTCCTCTTCACTGAGTGCTTGACATCAGCACATTTAGAGTTGAGCTGTGCTTTATATTTTCTAAACCGATCCATTAAAGCATAAAGATATTTCCCCTTTTCAAGTATCAGTCTGGTTATTTTCTGGGGTGTGTTGTAACTCACCACGTGCCTGTGCTATTGCTGTCTCCCCTCTCAAGTGGTGGAGGATGGATGGCCCCTGGAGTGTAATACGGCTTCACATCACTCTTTCTTGAGGCAGGAAAAGTACAACAAAGCAAGCCTGGCGATCTTAAAGCTCAGAGAATATATCTTCATTTAAGCCAGTTGGAGAACACCTATTACCTCTTCAATTAATTTGGCTGAGTCTTTCTTGACTTAACAGGATTTTAAACCTGTTATGGTTGTTGGTAAATTACTTAAAAAAAAAAAACAACTCACCTTTTGGGAATTTCCAGTGTATGAGAGAACTCTCCCAATGTAATTACTGGAGTCTTCAGATTTTGGCATCTGTAACAGAGACTGTTTAAAGAAGGTGTGTATGCACACACACACACATATTTAACATATACCTATGCGCATATATGTGTTTATATGTACATGTCAAAACACATTTTACTAATCTAAGGACTCAGAGGTTTCTAATTACTCCACTCAGAGGTATGCAAATGATTCATGGTCCCAAATCTCTCTTCCAGAAGAGGTGCCACTAATCATCATTAAAGTCCTGACAAGTTCTTCGTAATGATCCCTACTTAGATTAATCTTGACAAATGTGGGAAATGTTTTGTTTTAGTAGAAAGGGCCCATTATTCAGAGGAGGAAGGCATATGGGCACATTCATTTATACTTCAAAGTTGCCCTCCCAGGTAAAGAACAAAGTCCTCTAAAAGCCTTGGGAACCCAGAGAGGTCAAGCCAAGAACCAAGCAATGCTGGTTTAGATCTCTTTGCCTTTGCTAAAATTGTTCCCCTTACCCCCTCCTCTAGACCTAATGAAGCTCTCACTTTTGTTGTTGTCATTGTTTAGTTACTCATCTCTGACTCTCTTTGACCCCATTTGGGGGTTTTCTTGGCAAAGATACTGGAGTGTTTTGCCATTTCCTTCTCTAGCTCATTTTACATTTGAGGAAACTGAGGCAGAAAGGTTTAAGTGACTAGCCTAGGGTCACACAGCTAGTAAGTGTCTGAGGTTAGATTTGAACTCACAAAGATGAGTCTTCCTTGACTCCTGGCCTGGCACTTAGGAGGTAGTTGGATTAGTCCAGGTAAGAGGTAATTTAGGCCTGGACTATGGTAGTTGAAGCAGTGGAAAGAGGTGAACTAGGGAGATTTTATGGATTGGAGGTGGTGGTGGTGGTGGGGGCTGTGAATCAAAGACTGAGGATTTGAGCATTTGTTTCTGTAGGAATAATGATGGCATAAATAGTAATGATCTCAAGAGATGGGACAGAGATAGAGAGTTTTTTGTTTGGGCTGTTAAAATTTTAGGTAGCTACAGGCTCTCCAGGTAGAAAATGTTGTATAGCAGGAAGCTGGAAATACAGATCTAGGATTTGTACAAATAGAGTTTAGATAGATAGATTTGGGAGTCACCTGCTAAGAGATAATAGTTGAAGCTGTAGAAGTGAAGGAGATCTACCCTAGAAGCCTAGAGAAAGGAAAAGGAGCTTTAACATACAGCTATATAGTAGAAGATAGGAAAAAAAAGAGGAGCCAGTGAAGGGGAGAACAAGAGTGATTGAAAAACTAAAGAAAGTAGCTTATGAATTTGATAGATTATGAGAGCTGGAAGGGATAGTAGCTGATCTTAATCCTCTCACTTTTACAGATGAGAAAAATGAAGCCCAGAGATGTGGAATGATTTGTTCAAAGTCACACAGCTAGTGGGTGTTAAAATCTGAATTAGAACCCAGGTCTTTTAATTAAAAAAAAAAAAGGAATCAAATGCCTTTTTTTTCCCCTTAGGATTTGATGCTTTTTTGATGCATAAGCCAAGGGAAGAAGAGAGACTTTCTAGAAGGAGGATAGTCAACAGTACCAAAAGCTGCAGTGAAATAGCTAAATTAATAATGTAGAAAGGGAACATTGGATTTAATCATTAGAAAGTCATTAGACAGTGGATAGAGCTCTGGCCTTGGAAGTCAGGAGGATCTGAGTTCAAATCTGGCCTCAGACACATAACACTTACCAGCTATGTGACCCTGGGCAAGTCACTTAACCCCATTGCCTAACAAAAACAAAAACAAAGCAAAAAAAGAAAGTCATTAGGGTCTTCTAATGAGGGCAGCTGCACTAGTGTGGAGTGAGAGTCAAGTTCAAAGGGACAAAGGAATGATTAAAGAAGTAGCTGCATTGTGTGTAGACAGTTCTTTCAAGTAGTTAGGACAGTAAAAGGATAGAGATTGGATATTAGCTTGAGGAGGCAACAGGGTTTAGAGATTGTTCGTAGAATACAATGGATTTGGAGCCAGGAAGAACTGAGTTCAAATCCAGCCTCAGACACTTATTAACATGGTGACCCTGGGTAAGTCAATGGACCTTTGTCAGCCTCTGTTTCCTCATCTGGAAAATGGGGATAATAATGATCACACTTCCCAGGGCAGTTATGAAAATAAAATGAGATAACATGTGTAAAGTGCTTTGCAAACCTTAAAATACTAGTTTATTATTATTGAGTTTATTATTATTATTGCTAGTTTATTATTATTGAGAGACCTTAAGTAAGTATATGTCTGAGCTTAACTATTTTAAAGAACTCAATACCTGTTTCATAGTATTGCCACAAACTGTCAGACCTACTCTAGCAGTACTATCCTTTCTGGCCCTCAGAATCCCAGCTCCTTCATTAAGCTTAGCATTAAAGCCCTCTCCTTATTGGCTTCCAGCTTCAGAAAGCTTCTCAGAGAGAGATTTAATCAGCTCTAGTCTCACTGCCCATACTCTCCTTACTCAGTTTCCCAAAGGCCCAGAGAGGTCTCCAAAATCATTCTTCTGTTCCTAATATGACAAATATCCCTCTATTCATGGGTGACTTGAAAATGATTGAATTCCCCACTTCCTTTTCTGCTTCTGGATGTTTCCACAGCCAGACCCATTTGTAAATATTGTTTGCTTAGGGAATATCCAAGATTCCTGGCATAAGCCAGTCATTAAAAGTTTCCTGGAGACCCACCTGGCAAATTCAGGCTGAAGGAGAAGATGAAATACTTTAAGGGCATTGAGCAAGGGGTGAGAAATTTAAAAAAAAAATGTAAAAATGATAATAATCCCTCTCATCATTTTCTAAAAAGGAAAAGTCATGTTGATATAATAGTGTTTCAATTATATGTATTAATAGGTGTTGTCATCTCCATTTTAAAGCTAGAAAATGGAGGTGATGAGAGTTTAGATTAAGCTTGGTCTGATACAGAAAAGCGATGGCGAAAGGTTTACTTCTTTGGTTCTTCTGAGAGCAAGGACTTTTTGGAAATAGACTTTGCAGAGACAGTATTCCAGCTTATTATTGGGGATATCTGGATTGGCACCTCTCTGATCAGTAATGACCTCTCAGTAAAGCATAGAATTTCAGAGCTGAATGAACCTCAGAGGTCGTTTTGTTCAAGCTATATTTGAAAAAGAACCTCATTTACCTTCTACTTGACAGGTGGTCACCCAGACTTGCCTTGTACCACTGAAAAGGGGATCCATTACCTCCTAGCATAGCCTGCTCCACTTTGGATTGCTCTCATTATTATAAATTTCTTTTTTTTTTCCAGGCAATTGGGGTTAAGTGACTTACCCAGGGTCACATAGCTAGTGTGTGACAAGTGTTTGGTCTGAGGCCAGATTTGAACCCAGGTCCTCCTGACTTTAGGGCTGGTGCTCTATCCACTGTGCCACCTAGCTACCCCGATTATTATAAATTTCAAGCCTAAATTTGTCTCCATGCTACATCCACCCATTACTCCTAATTCTGCCACTTTAAGGAATCAGAGAAAGTGGCATTTGAGTTGGTTTGTCAAACAGTTCTGATTATCTTGCCCTTAAACTGCCTTTCACACAAGCATTCTTCTTTCTGATGAAGGCCTCGCCATTCTTCCAGTGCCCCAGGTTCCTTAACTCAGAGTCACCTGTGACTCTCCCTGCTCTCATGCCTAGCATCCCAGGCCATCGCCAGTCATCTTAACTTTTGTCTTGCCACTTGACTGTGATGACTCTGGAGGAGAAAGGGAGGCTGATGATTTTGCACAACTCTGCCTCGTTTAAATTCAGTTCACGTACAAGTCAGACATTACCCCATAATGTCATCGGTCCTCTTCGAGAACAATGAATGACCAACAACAACAACAACAACAACATCTCATGCCTACTACCTCATCAGACTTGTTGATTCTTCTTCCACAACATCTTTTAACCTGGCCTCTTCTCTCCACTGATATTGTCCCTGCCTTAGATCAGGACCTCATTAGTTTTCTCATGAACTATTGCAGTCATCATCTAATTAGTCTCTCTGCTTCTAGCCTGCCCCCATTCCAATTCCCTACACAACAGACAATCTAATCTTCCCAAGGCACAGATCTGACTGTCACTTCCCAGCTCAAAAACTTTTTGTGGCTCTCATTGACTCTAGAATAAATGAAAACTCCTCCACCTAGTATTTATGTCCCTCTATAATCTGGTTCAGACTGTACTTTTCCAACCTTGTTCTATACCAGGAGTGGGGAATCTGCAGCCTGAGAACACATGTGGCCCTCTCGGTCCTCAAGTGCAGCCCTTTGACTGAATCCTCACTTTACAGAACAAATCCCCTTAATAAAAGAACTTGTTCTATAAAACTCGGACTTAGTCAAAAAGCTGCAACCCAGGACTTAGAAGGCTACATGTGGCCTTGAGGCTGCAGGTTTCCCACCTTTGTTTTTTACCATTACCCTTCATAAACCTCTTAGCCTCTATTAAGAGTTTACTGTGCCTCAGACATTGTGCTAAATGCTTAAGGATTCAAAAAGAGCTAAAACTAGAGTTCCCTACCCTTAAGGAGTTCAGATTCTAATGAGGGAGAGAACATGCAAAAAATTGTGCATACAAGATATATGTGTATGCATATATATATATATATTGTTATTGTTGTTGAGTTGGTTCAGTCATATCTGACTCTTAATGACCCCATTTGGGGTTTTCTTGGCAAAGATACTGGAGTGGTTTGCCACTTCCTTCTCCAGTTCATTTTTCAGATGAGGAAACTGAAGCTAACCAGGTTAAGTGACTTGCCCAAGGTCATACAGCTAGCAAGTGTCTGAGGCCAGATTTTTGAACCCAGGTCTTCCTGACTCCATGTCTAACACTCTGGGCAGTCCCAGACTGCAGTTGCAGTCCCCACCCCAATCCCATGCCTTAGTTTCTTAGTTTCAGGGTCAAAACTATGGCTAGCAGTCTGATGGTGGGTCTCTCTGAACTTAGCTAGATTGTTTTTCAGATGACAGACTCACAGTCCATCCTAAAGCCTTCATATCTTGGTATAAGAGATACCACAACTTTTGTGTTGCTAGCATAGCCTGTAAGAACCCAGGGTCTCATCCAGGTCACAATTTTAGTTGAGGTTTTGCACTTTGTAGGTGCTTAATAAATAGTGGTGGAATGAATAAATATGCAGTCTTGGTTCTCTTTCCCTTTCCTCCATTATCAAGTAAAACCTACCATTGGAATGTGGATCTTATACTCTAAACAGATATGTGAGTGGTGGTAGATTTGGCTCTGGATAATTTAGAAGCAAGGTCTTGGCCAGCGCTCTTTTTTTTTTTAATGTTTTCTTAATTTCATTTATCTCTTCTTTGATTTTCTGAAGGTTTTTTTTTGAGCGGGGTATTAAATAGAGATTTGTGATTTGTTACTTTTCTGTATTTTTTAGTTGCATAACCAATTCATTGGTCAGTTCTTTCTTTTTTGTTTTTTTTATATATAATATTTTTTCCAATTGCATGTTAAAACAATTTTTTTAACATTTTAAAAAAATTTTGCGTTCCAAATTCCATCCCTCCTTTCTTCTTTTCCCTTCCTCTTCCCTGAGAAGGTAAGCAATCCAATAAGTTTATACATGTGCAATCATATAAAACATTTCCATGTTATTCATTTTGTACAAGAAGACTTGAATAAAAAAAAAGCAAGTAAAAAAATAGCATGCTTCAGTCTGTATAGCACTAACAAATGAAGGAATCATTTTTTCTTCAGTTGTTGCTCCCTTTAAAAAAAACAAACTTTCTGTATCATAGTAGTTTGGGTCCTGATACCAATATAAAGATGTAATCCTTGTGTCAGAAACTTTAATGAAGCAAAGGACCCAAGGGGTTCATTTAGGACTGGTGTTCTTAAACTTTCTTTTTCAGTATGTTGTTAACTATCTTTCAATATAATTGGTCTTCCTCTGTAATTCTATGCATTTTATTTTATGCATTTAAAAATGTTATTCTTAAAATGGGTTTATGGATTTCACCAGACTGTCAAAGGATTCCATGACACCCAAAAGGCTAAGAACTTCTAATGTAAAGGAGATTGTGTCATTCTCTTAAGACACAGCTACTGCACAGAAAACCTGAGAAAATGGAAAATGTGTGGATGCTGCTCCTCACCTCCCCCATCCCAGAGTGTGATAATCAACACTCCACCTCATGGGATCATAATCATGGAGCTGGAAGAGACCTCGGAAGCTGTTTAGCCCAAACTTCTTATTTTGTCAGATGAAGACACTGAGACCCAGAGAAGTGGTCATGCACGCAGTGGGTGGCAGAGCTGGCATTTGGACCTACATCCTCAGACCCCAAACCCTCTGCCCCTTCTACTGAGGAAAACAAAATGGAAACCCAAAGAGAGCTCTGGAGAATGGAAATCTTCTAATGAGCAACTCTGTTCCAAAGATCCCTAAATTCCTTTTCAATTAGGGTCCCTGAAACGCAATGCTGAGCTTTTCAAGAATTGGCTCTGCTCAGCAGAGGTTTCTCTGATTCACTGTAGTTTCCTTTTTTTTTTTCTTTGCCTAAGGCTAGCATGTATCCCCATATCCAATATTTAATGGAGCTTTGGTCTCCCTTGCCTTAATCAGGCTAAACTTCTAATCCATTAAGCTTGTTATCCTATCAAAAAAAAAAGGGGGAATTAAATTAAGGTGGTACAGTTTTCTGCTGGCCAAACTCCACCTCATCTTCTTTCTCTCTGTCATGAAAAATCTGACTGTTTTAAGTGAAATCTTTTAATAGAGAGGCAGCAGGTGTAGTCAAAAGCATTGGATCCCAAGTCTGAAATCTTGGTTTCAAGACCTGGTTCTTCTACTTCCTAGTTATGGGACCTTATGACTCATTCAACAAGCATTTTTTAAATGCCAGCCTCCAGTGTCAGTCTCCTCATCTGCAAAATGAGGATAATAATACCCACTTTACCCACCTTCTGGGGTTGTAAGAAAACACTTTGTAAACTGGAAAGGTACTATATATATCATTGTGTACTATTATTATTATTCACATTCAAATGGAATTTTCAGATATGGGATTCCCTTTCTTTTCCCTGAAGGATAAGACTAGGTGGTACATGGATAGAGTTCTGGACTTGGAGTAACGTAGACCTGATTTTGAATCCTGCCTCAGATTACTTTACATATGACCTTGGGCAAGTGATATAATCTCTCTCAGCCTCAGTTTTTTCATCTGTAAAAGGAATGAATTGGCCTGGATGACCTCTAAGGTCTCTTTCAGTCCTAACTCTATGACCCTATGATCTCAAAAGAGACCAGAGCAGAAAGGGCAGTGGTAAGGAAAGCCACTGGATAGATGGTTACTTGGCTTGCCTCACCCACTATTTAGTGGCTCACTCTGTATCCTTGACCAGTGGTCCTGGTATTATTTTATTTGCTGGTGATGTTATTTCAGGGAACTCAGTCTTCACATTGAAGACTGAGCATAGATGTATGGAGTTAACTATTAGAATCGAATAAAACTTTTACCAAAGTTATATTGTGCCACCTGGTAATTAGACATAAAGGTAAGCAGGTCACATAAGTAACTATAATTACTATTTACTTTGATACAGACCACATTTTTGGTTTTTTCTCTCCTCATTGTTAGTTCTTCAGTATCTATAATCAGTGTATGCTCACATGTTTAATTTTTAATTATAATCTTCCCTACTAACATACCTGCTGGTATTCGTGTTATTAGACATCTTATTCTCTTTGACCTCCTCCTACTCACCTCCCAGTGCTGAGATCCTGAAACAACTGTCCCTGCTCCCTCCCTAATTCCCTCCCTTCCTCTCAAATCCTCTTTGTGTGTTGAAAGACTTAAGGATTCTGGCAGCTATTCCCAGGATATGGACTGTACACGGAATGGGAGTGGACCTTGGCAACAGTGGGTTGTGAAGAGGAGGGTCATGTCATTCCTATTGCCCTTTCTAGCCACCTTCCCCTAAAAAAGGAACCCTAAAATGACTGAAGAGGAGGTTCTATTCAAGGCCAACCTTGTATGACGATTTCAGGGGCAAGGAGAAAAGAATTCCATACCTAAAAGAATAACCCTTCAACCAACCTACTATCTTCTGAAGTTTCTTCTAACACAGAGGCAGAGCTTTACATTAAAAAGTGGTATTATAGTTCTAGGATTAATTATATAATTAATACAATTATATTTGTATATAATTATAATTAAGAGAGAAAACTTAATCATGTAAATGTTTGGAAGAAGTAGCACATTGGTGTGAATGAATTACATTTTGTAATGTAAGTGATACCCTGACATCCTTTCCTATTCTGATTAAAGTAGGATCATAGATTTAGAATAGAAGAAAAAAGGAACCCTAAAGGTGATCTAATTCCCTCATTTTGCTGATGAGAAAACTGAATCCCAAAGAGGGGAGGTGACTCAGTTTTGCAAGTCTTGCCAATACTACCTCCATAAAAATCTCATAGACCCATTCCCTTCTCTCTACTCACAGATTTACCAGCCTAGTTCAGGCCCTTTCTAATCTTCTCCCTTAGGGTAATATCTCCTGATTTGTTTTCTTGTTTCTGCTTCCTTTTGTCCAATCCATCCTTTCTAGGGAAGCTGCCAACGTTCTCCATCCTAATCATCAGTGGCTCCCTGTTACCTCTAGGATCAAATGTAACCACCTCTGTTTGGCAGAGGTGGTTATAACTTGACTCCCATTTATCTTTCCAGGTTCATTATACATTGTTCCCTTTCAAGCACTCTTTGTTTGTTTGTTTGTTTTTGGCTAGGCAGTGGGGTTAAGTGACTTGCTCAGGGTCACACAGCTAGTAAGTGTTATGTGTCTGAGGCCGGATTTGAACTCAGGTCCTCCTGAATCCAGGGCCAGTGTTCTATCCACTGTGCCACCTAGCTGCCCCCCCCCCCCCTCAAGCATTCTTGGTACTAGCTGACCCAGTGTGACTAGGCTCCTTGCTGTTCTTTACATGCAACACTAGGTACCTTTATGCAGGCTTCCTTCATATCTGGAATGCATTACCTTCTGGACAATTAGAATCTCTAGTTTCCTTCAAAGTTAAGCTCAAGCACTTTCTCCTACGTGAAGATTTTCCTAATTTTACTCCTTCCCCTCCCCTAAGCTGCTAGTCCCTCCCCTTGAAAAATTACCTTACGTTTATTTGATATGTATTTTGTATGTGATTATATGTGTCCTCTCTCTTCTCAAAATGTGAGAGAATGTTTCTTTTTATGTTTCTGAATCCTCAGTGCCTAGTATGCTATAATTTCATAGTGAGTGATTGATTAATGAAGGTCATACATGTGGTAGATACAGAGCTGGGATTTGCACCCGGTTCCTGAGACTCCAGTACCCATTTTATTGTGCTACTTTTGGTAAGGGTGAGTAAGATTGTACTAGGCCCCAGTGTCCTGGTCCCTCAGGCTCACAGCTAGGATTCATCCTAGACTCTTCACTATCTCTGACCCCATCCCCCCCGCCATATCCAAGTTATTGCCAAAGCCTGTCAACCTCGCCTTTGCAATATCTCTCAAATACACCCCTTCTCTCCTCTGACCTTGTCACTACCCTGGTGTAGTCCCTCATTACCTCAAGCCTGAACTGTTGTAATAGCCTCCTGATGGATTTGCCTGCCTCAAGTCTCTCCCTGCTCCAGTCCATCCTTCCTTTAGCCACCAAACCTTTTTTCCTAAGTGCCGGCATGACCATGTTATCCTCCTACTCTGTTAAATTCCAGTGATTCCCTATTATCTCCAGGGTCAAATACAAAATTCTCTATTTGGCATTTAAAGCCCTTCATTACCTAGCTTCCTCCTACATTTCTAGTTTTCTTACACCTTACTCCCCACAACATACTCTTCAACCCAGTGACACTGGCCTCTTGGCTGTTCCACGAGCAAGATACTTCATTTCTTGGACTAGTCCCATTCTTGGCATGCTCTCCCTCCTCATCTCCACATGTCCATCCATATACTGGCTTCCTTGGCTTCCCTTTAGTCTGGACTAAAATTTCATCTTGTCTGGGAAACCATTCCTAACCCCTCTTACTTCTAGTGCCTTCCCTCCATTGATTATTTCCTATTTATTAAAAGTATATAGCTTTTTTTGTACATATTTGTTTGATTTTTTTTGTCTTCCCCATTAGCTTGTGAGTTCCTTGAGGGCAGGGACTGTCTTTTGCTTCTTTTTGTACTGCAAGTGTTTAGCGCAGTATCTGGCACATGCTAATTGTTCATTGACTGACTGGCAGAGGCAGGGAAAGGAGGGGTATAACAGGAATGTCATGAAAAAACAAAAGGGAATAGAAAGAGGAGTTTGGAGAGGCCAGAGCACTTCCTCAGCCTCTCAGTTATGCCTTAGCTGGCCCAGTTAATTTTTATTTGTGTTGGGACAAATAGAAGCTAAGGGTAAAGGTGCTTCCCTGTGGCCAAACAGGTATCCATTTTCACGGTCAGCATGCCTCAGAGACAGCTCAGCTGTTTAGCAAGCAATAGCTGCTGTCTGTATGATATTTTGGAGAGTTTCCCAGATGTTTTAATATCTATGACCTCATTTGACCATCCTTCCCACTGTATGAGGTAGGTTAGACTGATACCATCTCCATTTTTAAAATTAGGGATTCCAGAGCGGGAAGAACAGGATGTAGGGAGGAGTTTTTTGGAGAAATTAAATGTCATGAAAGTCAATTACAGCTCATTAGTTGTTAGCACACTGTCCCAGATAGAAAAAGCCAAATTAAAATCCAAGGCTTAAGGTCACAAGTTAGTATAGAATGATGCAGTGGGAAGAAAACTGATTGAATTCAACAGACCTGAGGCTTCAACCCTGCCTCTCATGTGTAGAACGTATTACCTATCTATCCTAACTGATCTCAGGCTCTTTGCCTTTACATGAAGGGGTTAGGCAGGAAGACCTCAGAGGGCCCTTTTAACCCTCAATCTATGATACTGATTCACTGGGACTAGAATCCTGGTGTTAGTGTGGCTAAGAAAGAGGATAAGGTCCTGGGGCAGCTAGGTGGTACAGTGGATAGAGCATCGGCCCTGTAGTCAGGAGGACCTGAGTTCAAATCCAGCCTCAGACACGTAACACTTACTAGCTGTATGACCTTGGGCAAGTCACTTAACTCCATTGCCTAGCCAAAAAAAAAAAACAAAAACAAAAAACAAGAGGATAGGGTCCATCTACATTATATTGGAACATGCCCTCAGCCAATGGCCTTGCATTTTTGTATAGGAAAGACAATAACATTCACTTACTTACCTGCCAGTCTCATAGAACAGAGAGTCTGCTCAATTGTTTTTCAGTTCTGTCTGACTCTTTGTGTCCCCATTTGGGGTTTTCTTGGTAAAGATACTGGAGTAGTTTGCCATTTCCTTCTCCAGCTCATTTTACAGACAAGGAAACTGAGGCAAACAGGGTGAAGTAACTTTCCCAGGTTCCCACAGCTAGTAAGTATCTGAAGCTGGATTTGAACTCTGGTCTTCCTGACTCCAGGAACAGGGCTCTATCCATTGTGCCACCTAGCTGTCCAGATAGAAATGAGGGACCCTTTTCATCCCTCTGTGGACTAATTTCTCATGGTCACCTGCTTTTGGAATGATTTGCCACCATGTTGCTAACTACTATTTTTTGGGATATCATAGAACCCTACAACTTAAATTGATTTAGAGAGGTCAACAAGGCCAATTCCATGTCTACAGACAAGTACACAGCTAAATCATCCATAATCAGTGAATGTTTGTCATCTAAAAAGATTTCCTAGACCCATAGTCCATGACTTCCCATGGTATGTACAGTAACATTTTTCTTTAAAAAAAAAAAAAGATTGGTGATTTGCCCTACTGTGTTCATGGACTTTCATTTTCAGTATCATTTACTCAGGTTAAGGAATTTTTTATATTTATCCATGTTATTTGACTTTCGCTGGTATCTGATGAATGTGGTATTAGCAATTATTCTCAAACAGAACTGTACTGAAGACTGGTAAATTAATCAAATTCTCTACCTTGGACTACTCTGTTTACAGCCTCAGCCAGTGGCTCTTGGTCCCTCAGAGACCAAAGTTAGGAGAGGGGAGAAATCATTTGTCAGAAGAAATTAATTAACTGAAATGAAAGCCTATAATATCACAGCACTTCTTATTCTACAAACCTGTAGAAGACAGACCAAAAAATCCCCCCCTAGCCCAACACAACCACCACAAAAAAACTTGAGCAGGGTACTAGGCAGCTATGTTGTCATTCTTTTTGATTATATATTTGATAATTTACCCTGAATGGGAAAAAAAATGTACTTAGAGAAAGAAGGGCCATTGCTTTATATTGATTCCTTAAATTTCACTTAACTAATATTTTTGTGACTCTGCCAGAAATTTCCCTCAAGGGACTTTAAATTTTTCTGCCTATTGTCACAGATTTCTAACTATGTCACTCCAATTTGATTATTAGTATTAAAGTATTAGCCTTTCTAGGAGTAGTGGCAGCTTTCCCTAGATGTTTAATTTATTATTTTATGACAGATGTTCGCAATTGTCTTCTTTCATCCCATTCCTGCTCACCATATTCTCTGATCCAGTTTCCTAGTGGAACGTTACGTAATTTTAGCATTTTAAGGTGAGTTTTTAGGTTTTAAGGTGAGTCTAGAAACATGGCCCAAATTTTGACAGACCCATACCTTAAGCCAGGATAACTCTCAGTAGAGCTGTAACTAGGGTGAGGTAACTAGGGATTTCCTCTAAGATGCCAAATATAGAGGGGGCCAACAACTCTTGGATTCCTTCAGCAATGTAAGAACAACAATGTAGCACCAAATTGGCAAAAATAAAGCAGATAGTGGGATGGGATGGATGATTTTTTTCTCCATCCCACCCCAAACTGTTGAGGGAATACTTTGATGCCCTGTGTCAGCTTGGGTATTTATTGTTGTTGTTCACTCGTTTCAGTCATGTCCAACTCTTCATGATCCCTTTTGGGGTTTTCTTGGCAAAGATACTGGAGTGGTCATTTCCTTCTCCAGCTCATTTTCCAGATAAGGAAACTGAGACAGACAGGGTTAAGTGACTTTCCCAGGGTCACACATCTAGTGTCTAAGGCTAGATTTGAACTCAGGTCTTCCTGATTCCAAGCCAGGCACTCTATCCACTGTGCAACTTAGCTGCTTGGTTTAAATGTTCCCAATTAGGGCTCTGGCTCAGAGTTTGAGTTTGTGTACTGACTAAAAAAGATGGAGAGTAGTGTTTTGCCCTTTCCCAAACCACATCTTGAATCTGCCTTCATCTGTGGCTCCCTTATTTCCCCTTTCTAGCCAGACTGATTGGTGGCTTCTGAGATCCTCATATCCTGGAACTGATTCCTGCTTAATCAGAAAGCACACTAGGCTTCTGGATGTGTCAGAACCTTGCCTCCCTCTTAGGTTCACCTGAAAAATCTCCTAGTTTTCGATGGCTCAGGATGATTTTTCTGTCTATTGTCACAGATGTCTAACTACGTCATTGCAGTTGGAGAATCCCATCTTCCTTCACCCCGTCTGTGTGCCTGCCTTCCTGAGACATTCTTTTTCAATGATCTTTGGTGTGTGTACCTTGCTTCAGTTTACCCTGTTGGAACTCTGACAACCTTACCTTGGCCATTGACTATCTTCTTGCTCTGCCCTTTGGTGCCCTCATTTTCATATCTCTATTTGTCAGCCTGGTTATAAGCCTATAGTTTCCCAGGACTGTCAATGCCCATGGGCTCTGTAACCATTGCCTATTTCGAGCCTCTGCTTTCTCTATAGCCTCACATTAGCTCTCTCAGTTTCAGTGCTATGTTGTGGTTTTTTTTTTCTCATGATGCTTATGATCTAAATGTGATAACCCTACTCCTGTGAATTCTTAGGCTTAAGCGAGAGGAGATAGAAGCAAGATCCCCATTGCAACAACCTCTACTAGTCTTTAGATGCTTCCCTGGTTTATACACATGAGGATTCAGTATGGAACTGAATTCATAAAGTAGAATGGACTAATCCAGAAGATTCTAGGCCAAAGGTTCTTGACCTGTGGTTTGTGAACTTGTTTTGTTTCTAAATATTGATAACCACATTTCAATATAATTAATTTCCTTTGTAATCCTTTGCTTTTTTAATTTGCATTTAAGAACATTATTCTAAGCAGAGGAGCACAGGCTTCATCAGACAGACAAGCACATTATGCAAAAAATGGTATGAACCCCTACTCTAGGCCCATTGCTTGAAATTTCAGAGGGGGCAATAAGTTCATATAGTTTTCATGCTCCTGCTGAAATAAGTCAGTGCTTGGTTTTCCCTTTCTGATGCAAATTGCAACTCCCCTGTGCCTTTGTTAGTAGAGTATAGGAATTGCTCTAGCCAAAAAGCAAACAAACCCAAAATTAAACAATTCTATAGCAATATTAGCCCCAATGATGAACCTCTCCAACCTTAGCTAAGTTTCTTGAACCACAGAAACATAGTTCGTTGCTGCTCCCATGATCAGAGCTTTATCAACTTAGCAGGACTTAGCAGGACCCAATAGAACTCTTGTTCTTCCTTAGATAACCCAAGATCACCTCTGCGACATAGTGAGGTTTTGGAAAAAGACTCCAATAGAAAAAACACCCCCTGGAAAATGCAAAGGCTACCATTGGTCCCGATTGCCTTCTGGAACAACCAGACCATTCTGTGGCCCCAGATTGACCAAAGAAGATATGTTCAGATACTTTCACAGTCATTGCCAAATATAAGCAGGATTATCCTGGCCTGGACTATAAATATGGTAGCTGGTTAATTGACATTTAAGGAATCAAAACAATGAGCCCCTTCTTTCTCCATGCTCAATATTTTTCCCTTCAAGGGGACTCACTGTGGTCTCTCCAAATGAGTGTTCTCCTTTCCAGACTAAATTTTGTGTAAACTTCTTCCACCTACAGCACTAGGTGTTGAAAATTTGAGCATTGTCATGCAGCAGATTAAAGAGCAGCTGTTAAGATTAGGCATGTTTTCAATTTGTCTAGATCACACTAGAATAATTAGGTCTTGTTGTTCTCCATCCCACTAACAAAAGTCTTTATCTTTTGTACATGTTTTAGCCCTCACCTCTGTCATAGAATGTCTAATGGGAAAATGCAGAGTTCTTCATTTGTAGTTCTTATGTGTAGAACCATGCTGGCCTAAATGGATAAAAGGAATTCTGTCTTCTTTTATTTATGAAGCCCTTAAGAAAATATAACTACTTTTCCCCTAGCTTTTATTTCCCATCAAAAACAATGTAGATTTCTCTAAAATTACTGCTATTAAATTTCTCTTTGAATTACTATAGTTTAAAATGTGGAGATGAGATCTGAATATCTCCAGGTATTAATAATGATACCTGAAGAAGAAGAATATGTGTAATTGATTCCCAAGGTTGAACTTTGTTGTCATTTACACTTGGATCTAGAGGGTGTTTTTTGTTTCTATTTTGTTTTTATATAGAACTTTTGTGTTTCTTGACTTCCTGTTATGAAATATAGACATGAAATTCAGCGGGAACTTGCAAAATGCTAATGTGATTTAATAAACTAATGCTAAGCATGTGTTAGGTGCATGTGGAATCTGGGTAATTCATGGCTCTGTTACAAATATTGGTAGGCAGTGCCATTTACTTGATTTTTTAATATGTGTACATATGAGAGAGACATCACTTAAGAGAAGCCTATGTGAAAAAGATCTAGGAATCTCGGTGGAACACTAGATCAATATGAGTCAGTGTTACAAGCTTGCCCAAAACAACCCAAATGGCAAAAAATCAAAGAAATTGATTTTATCTATAGTGATGGTAGTACCTGCAATAAGGTTAGGGCCTCACGGGGAGGGTCATAGGTCCAACTTGACTGTGTGCAGGTCAGACCACTTTTGAGTATTGTTTGGTTTTGAGCATGGCACCTTAAACTCATCTAGAAAAGAGTATACTGGGATAGTGAAAGGACACTCAGTGATGTCACTCAGTAGAAAATAGATTAAATTTGGGATATTTAGCATAGACTGCGTAAGAGGGATGTTATTGTCTTCAAATAAAGGACTACCATCTAGAAAATTAGATTTTTTTGTGTAGCTTGGAGCTCTTAAAAAAACTCTTTATTGGGTTTGTGTGTTTTTTTTTTTAAGACCATGAGATAGGTTTCCAGAAGAGTAGACTTAGAGAAACTCAAAGAAGAACTTACAATTGGAATTGTCCAGGGAATGAATCAGCTGCCTTGTGAAGTAGTAAATCTAAAAGCTAAAAGACTGCTTATCAAAAAAAAAAGATATGATTGTTTTTAAATATTGGTATCACTTCTTACACTTCACCCCCCTGCCATAGAGCCCTCCTGTGTAACCACAAAGTGTAGTCAAGTATTGTTAAGTACTGTAGTCAAATATTACAACAAATTAAGAAATTGGCCATAACTGATTAATTAAGAATTTCTAAATTAATTCTAAATTACTAAATTAAGAATTTCTCATCCCACTCCCATAGAACCCTCCCTTATAACAACAAAGTATAATCAGGCATTGTTAGATATTGTAATAAAATATTAAAACAAATTAAAACATTGGCCATAATTGTGTGTGTGTGTGTGTGTGTACCTTCATTCTGTACTTATAGTTCATTGTCTTTCTACTAAGAACAGGTGGTCTGTGTTAATTTTAATGTTTTTTTCCATGAATATTTGGGGTCCTGAGTGAATCATCATATAATTTGCAATTAGAGATTATTTTATCTCCTTTTTGCCCCTGATTATGCTCTCAGTTTCTTTTTTCTTATCTTATTGTTAAATGGCCATTTAAGCAGAATCTTGTAGAAGATATATATACACACACATATATATACACATATACAACCACTCACATTTTCACACATATATACATGCATACATACACACACACACACACACACACACACTTCATTCTGAACTTACAGTTCACTGTCTTTCTGCTAAGAAGAGTCCAAATTAACTGCTGCACTGAGCAGTTTTGATATTTTTTAGTGCTGCTTTCCTTTGAATTATTGTGTACTTTTTTCTCTTGGTTCTGCTTACTTCATTCTATATTAACTCAAACATATCTTCACATATTTCTCTTAAATTTTTCATATTTATTATTTCTTATGATGACATAGTAATAGTCCATAACATACCATTTGTCTAGCTACTCACCTTGTTTTCAGGCTTTTACTTCCTCAGAAATTGCTGCTATAAATATTTTGTTACATATGATAACTTTCCTTCAGCTTTTGTTATCCCTAGAGAATAAGTGCAGTAGCGGTATCATTGAGTGAAAGAATATGGTAGAGTTCTCTGATTTTCCTAGAACATTTCCCAACTGTTTTCCTGAATAGTTGAACCTATTTACTGCTCCATCAGTCAGTATGCTAGTGTGTCTTTCTTCCTAAGAGTTCTTCCAATATTTCCACATCTTTGCTAATCTTTTGGGTATGAAGTAGAAACCTCAGTTGTTTTCATTAGTGTTTTTCTCTTTGGTGCTTTAGAGCCTTTTTTCATGTGATAATTTGCATTTCTTCTTCTGAAAACTGCCTGTTTGTATCCATTAAATATTTATATGTTAAGGAATTATTCTCTTTTTAGATATTCAACTATTTTCTATAAATCTTAGATAGTTAATTTCTTTCAAAGATATTTGGTATAAAGATTATTATATTCCTCCTTTTATATTACCTGCATTGATTTCATTCTTGCAAATTTTTTAACTTCATGTAATCTCAGTTTATATAAAATAGACATTTTCTCTTTTATGATTTCTGTCTCTTGTTTAAGAATTTTCTCCCAACCATAGATATAGCCTTTTCTTTAAAAAAAATTAACTTTTTAAAGTAAAGTCATTTATCTTGATACTAATTTGGGTATGAGTGTATTAGCCAAAGTCTGCCAAATTACTTTTTGTCTGATAGGGAATCTTGGTTTAGCAGTTTGTGTTCTTGGGTTTATCAGACATTATGGGACTGTGTGATTGCTTCTAGATCTTGTCTATTCCATTCAACTTTTCTATTTCTTTTAATAATTGATTATTGGTATATAAAATAGTTTGAAGTCTGGTAAAGTAAGGTGTCCTTCATCCCTACTTTTTTCATTATTTTTCATTCATCATCACATGTTTTTCATTTATTATTCAAAAGTCCTTCTGGACTTTCTTTTCTAGAATCTTCTAGAATTTTGTATTATTTTGATGTATCATTAAATCTGTATATTAGTTTAGGTAGTACTGTAATGTTTATTTTATAGTCTCAGTGCAAAACTGAATATTGAACATCTCTCCATTTATTTGTCTTCCTTTATTTCTGTAATTGTTTTGTAGTTGTATTTTTAGTCCTGAATGTGTCTTAAAAGGTTAATTCCCAGGGGCAGCTAGGTGGTGCAGTGGATAGGGTTCTGGCTTTGGAGTCAGGAGGACCTGAGTTCAAATCTGGACTCAGTCACTTGACACTTACATGCTGTGTGACCCTGGGCAAGTCACTTAACCCTGACTGCCTTATGAAAAAAAAGTAAATTCCCAGTTATTTTATGTGTTCTTTAGGTTTTTTTAAACAATGAATTTCCTTTTCTATCTCTTCTTGCTGGGTTTTGTTAATAATACATAAAAAGGCTGATGATTTTGTGGATTGATATTATCATTTCATATACCTCACCCCACTCCCGGAGAACTCTCCCTTGAAACAACAAAGTGTAATCAGGTATTGATAAATATTGTAATAAAATATTAAAACAAATTAAAACATTGGCCATAATTGTGTGTGTGTTTATGTGTGTGTATGTATGTATGTATGTATGTATATAGATAAATAGAGAGATAGATAGAGATCTTTATTCCATACTTACAGTTCACTGTCTTTCTACTAAGAAGAGGTGATCTGTGTTAAATTTAATGTTGTTTTGTTTTGTTTTATTTTTGCTTTTTGGTGAGGCAATCGGGGTTAAGTGACTTGCCCAGGGTCACACAGCTGTCAAGTGTCTGAGGCCAGAGATGAACTCAGGTCCTCCTGACTCCAAAGCCAAAGCTCTGCACTGCACCACCTAGCTGCCCCAATTTTAATGTTTTTTTTTCCTTGAATATTTAGGGTCCTCTGAGTGAATCATCATAACATTTGCAATTAGACATTATTGTATCTCCTCTTTTGCCCCTGATTATGCCCTCAGTTTCTTTTTTCTTATCTTATTGTTAAATGGCCATTTAAGTAGAATCTTGTAGAAGAGATTTTTGTATCAGGTAGGAGGTTGGACTGGATAAGCTGTAAGATTGTTCCTATTTTAGGATTCTGTGATTCAATGTGTTAAAATCTGATTTCTAGTTGCCTTTAACATTTTTGCTAGAGCTACCCCAACATCTTAGACGCCTAAGTGGAAATTTTCAACATCATTAATTTAATAACATTAAAGCCTATCATTTTAAATGTGTAGGTGCTTTACCTGAAAGATCAATTAATAAGGAGTTTGTCCTGTTTTCCCTGGAAAATTTAACAGTTATAATCTTGGTGTTAACCAGAGTTTCAAATACATACATGTCTGTCTGTGTCTTTCTGTCTGTCCATCTATATATCCTGAATACACAAAAAAAATTATCTTTGTGAAGAATAACTAGCAGATTCTTGAATTAAAACTCTTCCAGTCTCTTTTTAAATTTTAATTTTTGTTCTTCATTTTAAATAAAATATTCTATGCTGATTAGAGAATATTAGCCATACATATATTATTAAACTGTATTTGAATTTCTACAAGCACAGAGTACTGGTATTCATTAATGTATGTAATATGGTCAGTCAGTCAGCAAGCATTTATTAAGCACCTACTATGTGTCAGGCACTGTGCTTAGCTCTGAGAATACAAAGAAAGGCACTCAGAAAACAACTATGTACACAGTACAGACAGAATGAGCTGGAGCTAACCACAGAGGGTTATTGATATTAAGAACAACTGGAAAGGCTTCTTATAGAAGGTAGGACCTTAACTGAAACTTGAAGAAAGCCAAGCAAGCTAGGAGGTGGAGATGAGTAAGGTGAAAACTTGCAGAATCAAGAGATTCCAGGCCAAACATCAATGAGACCAGTATTATTGGATTGCATAGTGTGTGAAAGGGAATAAGATACAAGAAGAGTGGAAAAGTAGGAAAGGCCCAAGTAATGAAGAGCTTTAAAAGCCAAACAGAAGATTTTATATTTGATACTGAGAGTGATAAGAACCACTGGACTTTACTGACTAGTGTAGTGATAAGGTCAAATCTGAACTTTAGGAAGATCAAAGTGACAGCTGAGTTGGGAACGAATTGGAGTGGGAGAGACATGAGGCAGGGAGACCAAGCAGCAGGCTATTGTAATAGTCCCAGGCCAGGGGTGGGGAACCTGCAGCCTCGAGGCCATATGTGGCCCTCTAGGTCCTCAAGTGTGGCCCTTAGACTGAATCCTTAGACTTTGTTCTGTGAAGTTTAGATTCAGTCAAAGGGCCATACTTAAGGACCTAGAGGGCCACATTTATCCGTGAAGCTGCAGGTTCCCCACCCCTGGACTCCAGGCATTAAGTTGTGCAATTATGAAATGTCTGGTCTTTAGCCTTAATACTGATAAACTTACATCTACATCTTGAATTTACACACAGAGTTTCCCAAACTTATTTGGCCTATTGTCCCCTTTAAAAAAAATTATTCAAGTCCCCCACCCCCAGAAATCTACTTTCTTTCACCCTTTAACATTTTTTAAAATTTGCGTTATTTCAAAAAATACATATAAAATATATTTTTTTAAAAATGACGCATCTTAAATTTAATAATGTATTATAAATTTGTGGAGTTTTTTTCTGCATCGAAATTTTGATGATGCAATATAGGATCTGGTTGCAAACAAGTCATTACACACATATTCCTGCCAATGCATGCTGGACTTTCTGACAATACACGAGAATATGTGGCTTGCCTGCCGACACTTGCTTGCTAAGACCTATTGGCAGACCTGACCACTGATTGGTTATAACTTGTATTTTGTGTGTTTATTTGGAAAATAATGTAATCATTATGACTTTAACTCTGTTACACAACAGATGAAACATGTTTTTTCAAAAGTTTCTTCTCCTCTTTCCTTAAGCTTCCACTGCCTCCTTATTTTTATTCAAAGCCCCCCAATTGCACCTGAGGCTACTACTGCCCCCTCATTGTTCCAGTGCCCCCCAGGAGGCAATATTGCCCATTTTAGGGTCTTATGAATACAGCATAAGAAAATTACAGTAGTGTATGTTACCTTCTTGGTGAATTATAAGAAGAAAGTATCTCTGAGCTAAAGTATCAGGTTGACTGTGAATCCAAGGGGAAGAATCATAAATAGCATTTTAGTAACAGTTACAACTGAGAAGAAACAGACTAGCATTATGTGGCAAAGCCTGATGATGACTTGCATCGTAAGCTACATCTGTGCCCTCAAAGAGAAATCACTATGAATTCAAATTAAGGTGGGAAGGATTAATGAAACATCTAATGTCATCAGTGCTGTTTTCTTGGATACAGAATAAGTAGAAAGCATGATCCTTGACCTTGAAGAACACTAGTAACTAATCATACACACAAACATAAATATAGCTAACATACACAAATACTCTGCAAACCAACAGCTATCATTATTGTTATATAGATGAAAAATGGGCTACGCATCTGGTTATATTTCTGCATATGTATGTGTAGGTATATCTATATAAATATGTATAGGCACACACATAAATATATTTGCATGTGCATTTATAAAGTAAAAATACTATCAATTATTGACCACACTCCAGGTTTTATATAATCCAGACTGAAGTAGGGATGAAGGGATGTACCCTATATTTGGACTAATATAGTATACATGTTAAAATTCAATGCTTATGGTACAGTTGATATATTTCTGTACTTAGAATTGGGAATGACATGGTTTAAATCCTGCCTCTGAAATATGTTCATGGTGTGATTGTGAGCAGACCATTGTACTTCTCTTAGACTCAATTTTATTAGCCTGTAAAAAGGAGATTATAAAACTAGTAGTAGCTTTCCTCATAGACCTGATGTGAGGCTCAAATGAAGTAACCTATATAAAGTGCTTTGCCAACTTTAAAATATTATATAAATGTCAGTTAATGCAACCAGTCAATAGTATTAATATATTGGTTAGCTGATATCCAGAAACACAGAAAAAAAATTATTCCTCATGTTCATCTTTACCCAGACTCACTGAATTCAGAGGTGCTGTGTTGTTGTTCAGTCATTTTCAGTGTGTCCAAATCTTCATGACCCCATTTGTGGGTTTCTTGGCAGAGATAGTGGAATGATTTGCCATTTCTTTCTCCATCTCATTTTACAGATGAGGAAACTGAAGCGAACAAGGTTAAGTGACTTGCCCACAGTCACACAGCCAGTAAGTGGCTAAGGCCAGATTTAAACTCAGGGTGTTGAGTCTTTCTGACTCCAGGCCCAAGACTCTATCCACTGTGCCACCTAGCTGCTGCACTTCAATATCGTCATCATCATCATCATCATTATTGTTCCTAACTTCATTATTATAAGATAGCTGACTCATTCGACATTAGCTGAAAAATGAAGTTAATATGGAGATGAGCCATGGCCTGACTATATAACACATACTTACTCTCTACTTGCCTATTTGGAGATCATCCAATGTACTCTTTAATTTCATAGATGAGGAAGTGAAGGTGGTCTCTCTCTATAGACAATGTCCTAAGCCATGGTCTAGATGAGGAAACCACTGTGAGGTGGCACACATCAGTAGTTTGTACTAGTGCAGTGTTTCCCACCCAAACTATACTATGCACCAATATCAAGAGTTCTACGTTTTCCACCATAGCTCTCTAGGACATTCAGAGCCCTGAAAAGGAAATACTTGCGATCTTTCTTGAAGGGATAAGGGTGGGAGGTAGGGGTGGATGATAGAGTGGAAGACCCAGGAGCCTAAGGGAAAAGCAGAATAGGATATAGTTTTGAGTTAAGGAAGAGCAAAAGAAGAAGTTGTTTTAAAAAATAAACAGGCTTTTGGGGGCAGCTAGGTGGTGCAGTGGATAGAGCATCAGCCCTGGAGTCAGGAGGACCTGAGTTCAAATCCGATGTCAGACTAGATACTAACTATGTGACCTTGGGCAAGTCACTTAACCCCAATTGCCTCACCAAAAGAAAAAAATAGATTTAATATTAGGACTAGGTCAGTAAAAGTTTGCGGATGAATAAAAGTCTAGGGCAGTCATGATAGTTTGGGAGTCAGTAGACTGGAGCTCTAGTCTTGGATCTGTGAACTGTGTGACCTTGGACAAGACACTTATCCTTTTGGCTCCTCCCTTGTCTTGTATATCAAATGGAATCTTAGACTCCTAAGGTTCTTTTCAGCTCGAAGAGTATCTGATTCTGTGACCACATGCAGAATGGAAATAGTTCCCCATGGGAACAGCAAGCCAGTGGAAGCGATTAGTTTTGCTATTACCTGTACCATACTGCACCTAAGAGGTTTATAAATAGGAAAGGAGAATCACTATGAAGGAGAAGTGGAAAAATGATACTCACTATTAGCTGTAATAAGGGCTCTTTTGCAGCCTGTATTGTCTGTATTTCTCAGTGTCAGAATAGTTTTCCGTCTGGTACAGTTTGCTATGAAGAGTAACCCTAGTCAATTGTTGCAAGTCTTCTGGAATACTGACCTGCGTTTGAATATCCTTCCAAAGAGAAAGGATCATGGAGAATGACAGTGACAATTGAGAACAATTGAATGACAATTGAGGCAATTGAGGCAATTGAGAATGACAATGGAGGGTGTAAAGAGCTAGGGACAGCCTGCAGCAAAATGTGCAAAATGTCTACTGTCAATGTTTGTTTTCAGTGCCTGCCCACTTTCTGTTTCTATACTCCTTCCTTCCTACCTCCCAGACTTGATGTTCTCTTTATTCCTGGTATACTATTCATGGTGCCCACCAGAATTCCCAATCCAGGACTCCTCAGCCTTTGCACTGTCTCGTGCTCTTACCCTATATAGGAGGCTCTTCTCTTCTCTGCTGGTGATCCTCTCACATACACATATATCAGCTGCCTTTGTTCTCTGTTGGCTGTGGTGTTGGAAAGTTTTTCATAGAATCTGAGATTTGGAAAGTCATAGTCATCCAGTTTACAGTCCCTCCTAATGCAGAAGACTGGATGTATAAAATCCCCCAATGTTGTCATCCAGCTTCTGAACACTTCAGTGACAAGGAATATACTACTATTTGATGAAGGAGTTTGTTTCATTGGGTTGGACAGATCTAATTGTTATCAGTTTCTATAGGATTGATCACCCTCTTTTTGATTCTCTCTAGGTTTTCAGAACACTATGTCCTGGTTCTCTTCCTACCTATCTGACTGCTCCATTTTAGTCTCCTTTACTGCATCTTCATTCAGGTCACACCCTCCTACAGGGCCCTCTCCTGGGCCCTCCTTTCTTCCCCCTCTATACTATTTCTCTTGGGGATCTCATCAGCTCCCATTGATTCAATTATCATCCCTGTGCTGATGATTCTCAAACCTGCTTATCCAGTCCTAACCTCTTTGTGGACCTCCAGTATCCCATCTCCAGTTGCTTATTGGATATCTTGAACTGGATGTACTGTAAACATCCTAAAATCAACATGTTTGGGGGCAGCTAAGTGGCACAGTGGATAGAGCACCAGCCCTGAAGTCAGGAGGACCTGAGTTCAAATCTGGCCTCAGACCAAACACTTGACACGTGCTAGCTGTGTGACCTTGGGCAAGTCACTTAACCCCGATTGCCTCACTAAAAAACAATAACAAAAACAAAAACAAAAAAATCAACATGTTTGAACCTGAATCTATTATCTTTCCCACCCAAAACCCTATCCTCTTTACCACCATCCTTACAGTTCCCTAGACTGGCAACATCATTCTTGAATCCTTATTCTCTCTCTTCTCCTGTATCCAATATGTTGCCAAGGCATATTGAATTCAACTTTGCATCATCTCTCAAATACACCCTCTTTTCCTTTCTGATACTGCCACAACCCTGGTGTGGGTCCTTATAGCCTCATATTTGGACTTTTATAACTATTACAATAGCCTGTTGGTGGGTCTGCCTGCCACATACCTCTCTCCACTCCATTCCATCCTCTATTCAGCCACCAAAAGATTTTCCTAAAGTGTAGGAATGACCATGTCACCTCTCTTCTCTATTCTGCTGAGAGTGGCTGCCTATCACCTCCAGGGTGATATAAAATCCTTTTTTTTGTGTTCAAAGTTCTTCAGAACCTTGCCCTCCCTCCCTTCTAGTCTTCTTATACCTTTCACCCCAACACAGTGACAGTGGCCTCCTTGATGTTCCTCAGTCAAGAGATTCCATTTCTCTGCTCTGGGCATTTTTACTGGCTTCCCCACACTTGGAATGTTCTCCCTCCTCATCTCTGCCTCCTGGCTTCTTTTAAGTCCCGACTACAATCCCACCCTCTACAACAAGCCTTTCCCAATCCTTGTTAATTCTAGTGCCTTTCCTCTGTTGGTTATTTCCTATTTTTCCTGTATATAGCTTGTTTGTACATAGTTGTATACATGTTATCTGCTCCATTTGATTGTGAGCTTTTCAAAGGCAGGGACTGTCTTTTGCCTTTCTTTGTATCCCCAGCACTTATCACAGTGCCTGGCACATAATAGGCACTTAATAAATGCTTTTTGACTGACAGTATATTGAATTAAAATTTATCTCTTTATAATTTCCACTAGTAATATTAGGTCTGCCCTCTGGAGCAACATAGAACGAGTCTAATCCTTCTTCCACAAGACAGCATTCAGCAATTTGTAGATATAAGCCAATTTACAATAAACTGTTAATACCAGTTAAATATAGTAACTTCCTAGACCATTCATGTTTGTAGTCTCCTACACCAGAGATATCAAATACATCTCCCCTCCCCCTACCCCAGATTAAAATGTGGTTGAGAAATATTTAACAAAATAAATATAAATATAGTAGAACATTGATAATATAAATGTGTGGTTTTCTAAGTCAGTATGCAGTTTTGCAGTGGGCAAGGATTCTTATGTAGGATTTAGATTTTGAGTTTAACATCACTGTCCCAACAATAAAATGAAGAAGACCCAGGTTCTTTAGGACAGAATTTTGAATTGTCCATAGTCATTCCTGGAATGTGCTTTTTGGTATACAAATAGAAATACAGTTTGTCTTGATTATACCAGGAAAATTCTTTATCCCAGATTGATCTATTCTCCCTTCTGACTCTTAATAGTTGTTTATAACCTGAGTTTTAAGTTATGGGCAAAGGGCAAGGTGGAAAATAGGAGTCAATGATTGTTACTTTAGATAAAATATATTTACTAATCTTGGTCCTGGAAAAGAGATGATGAGACAGACTTTGCTCCTTTAAGTAGAAGGGGGGAGGAGGATGGAGAGGGTGGCAATGGGTATGGAATACTGCATACATTGTCAGACTTGGCCTGATGCCAGTTTTGTTTCTTTGTTACAAGGGACACCAATTACGGCTCTTGGTGGCAGGATAATATTGAGAAATGATTGTCATTTTTTTTTAAAGTGTCAATAAAACTTGAAAGGAAACAGGAGGACAAAGGATGCCAATGAAAAGAGAAAGTGGCATTGGAAAGTTAGTTTTCTGGCTGATCTAGTCTTGTGATAGAAATTTTAAAACCAAGAGATGATTATGATTCTATCTAACCCTTGTTATTAGATGCAGGAAGAAGTTCCAGGGTTTGCCATGAATTTTCCATTTAACAGTTAAATTATTTGATTAGGTGTTACCTTACTCTTCTATCTATAAAATGGTAGGATGAGGTGGTAATTTGAAAATAGGCATGTAAGCGTTTCATACTCCTCAGAAAAAAAAAAAGAAAGACATCCAAACTGTTGTGTTTTTGAACTTTTGTTGTGATAATTTCCCATTTGTCCTTGGTGATTAGGAGATTGGAATATTCTCATGATCATACATCAATCACTAATTTTTTTTTTTAGAAAGAATTGGATTTCGAAAAAAATACATTGAACATTTAAACTCAACTGAATATGAATTAATCATGTTCTATCCTTCACAAACCACTTCAAGATAAACATCAATTATTACACTACTAGACTGAAAAAACTCTGGTTTTAGATTTTCCACTTGTCTGGATCTTTGAAAATAGGAACTTATTGTATCAGTAATGATGATTTATATCTACCTTCACCCAAGTCCATTAATTAAGTATAACTTGAAATCTAAAAGGATCACATCTGAAAGTAACTTTCATGCATATGTATATCCAATATCCTCAAATGATTATAGTCTCCCTGAGGTTAGGGACAATGGTTTTACTCAGCTTTCTCTCTCTCGTTATATCTAATATAAGCAGAGTAATCTGAAAGCAGGTATTCAATCCAAAATTAAACAATATGTGTTTATTCTTGATAATTTTGGTAAGCTTTCATTTTAAAATATCAACCCTTTTGCCATAATTTTTTCTTTTAAAAATAATTTCTTATCCACATAAATAGTATTGAACATCAATACAATCAATTAAATTCACTTCACAGTTCTTGACAATTAAATGAAATACATCCCTTAAAATGTCATAACAACTAATTTCATTCCTTAGTCTTTTTTTTCCCTCTCTCTTTTCCTTGTAAAATCAAAGATTTAGACTATATAGTCTCTCAGGACTCTTTCAGCTCTAAAGGTTCTGAATTTATGGGTCATCTAATTTGTTGCCTTTAACAGTAGTAAACAGAATCAGGTTGTGTATAATTTGGAATATACTGGCCTTCTTCCTGTTTCTTACCCATGACATTCCATCCTCCATCGCCATGCCTTCGTACTGACTATCCCCCATGCCTGGAACATACTTCCTCTTCATATCTGCCTCTTAGAATCCCTTGTTGCCTTTAAAATTAGCTTAAATGCCACCTTCAACATGAAGCCTACACAATTTGCTCTGCCTCCACAGCTGCTAGTGCCCTTCCGCATATTACCTTATATTTTTGTTGTTATTTTTATTTCTGGATGTACATTCTGTCTCTTCCCCAGCCCAACAGAAAGGAAGGTCTGTTGAAGACAGAAGCTTTTTTGTTTATGTCATTGTATCCCCAATATTTAGCACAATGCCTGGCACATAGTAGCTATTTAGAAAATGTTTGTTGTTCCATTGTGTATCTCACCTCCCTTCCCATGATAGATAGATAGACGGATAGACAGATGATAGATTGATAGAAAAAGAGAGTGGTAGAGCTGTGTAGATATAGATATGGCATATATATGTATGTATAAGCATGTATCTATATTTGTGTTTATGTGCACATGTACACATACATATATACATATGCGTGTGTAATCTATCTGTATACATACATACAAAGCTTACTTATTACTACCCATTTGAAAACAAACAAACAAAAAAAAAACCCTTAGGAGTAATGCCTTTAGCATTCAGCATTAACACAGCAAGAACTGGAATCAAAGAATTTGTTAAAAAAAGTATTTCTTGTGTCTACTTTATAGAATGTTCTGCGCTTGGTCTGGGAGAAAATAAAGATAATTAAGACATAATCCCCACCCTTGTGGAGCTCCCCTGGTGGAACAGGAAGGAGACCTCAGAGAGGAAGCCTTAGACATGGAATGACTGAAAGGACCCTAGATGTGGAGTCAGAGTGCACGGGTCTGAGTCCTAGCTCCGCTAAAGTGTAGCCCTGCGCAGGACTCTTAACTTCTCCGACCCTAAGTTAATTTATCTGCAAAATGAGCAGTTGGACTGAATGATCTCTGAGATTCCTTCCTTTGCACTCTAAGATCATCATTAGTGTAACCTCATCTTACAGATGAGGAAACCAAGGCCCCAAAAGAGATAGGAACTTTTTTTTATGATCTTAAGCTATTAAAAGGCAGAATTTAGGTTTGTAGCCATGTATTCAAACTCCATCCTTTGCTTTTTCCAGTTGATTTCTAGTTGATTCCTAGAAATGAACAAAATCCTTTGTGACATTCATTTATCTGACACACACTAAGCATTCCCTAGGCAGTATGTATTTTGAGGGTAAGAACTCTTATCTAAAAACTATTTATTGGGTATCCCAAAAGTCCTTTTTGGACATCCTATATTTCCCTCAAAGCCCAGAATAATGCCCTGTGTATAGTAGGGGTTTAACATATTGTTTGCATTAACTGGCTAAATTCTGTCAAGATGTTCTTCCTTCTGTTCACCTAAATCACTCATTTCATTTTATCTTGATCTTCTCCAGTATCTGTACTATATGGAGATAAAGATCAATGAGTTATTCATTGGGACTTTTCATTCATGTATTCATTCAACAGACATTTATAGAACACCTTGTGAATGCTCACTGAATGTGTTAGATTAAGGAATATTGTAGGGGACAAAAAAAAGAGGAAAATAACTTTGCACCTTCAATGAAAGCACAAGAGGTTTTGGAGAGAGCCGTCTGACAGCTAGTAAGCAAAAATCAGTATGAGGTAATATAACCTAAACTATAAAACAAATAAATGCTTAGGGGATGAAATTAATGACTTGATCCACGTAGCATGTAGTCAATTAGGGAGGACTTCTTGGAGTAGGTGAATATTGTGCCAGGCCTTAAAAGTAGTCAGATACAATTTTCTTCTAACATCAGCTATTGGATACTGCATACAGATCCTCAGGGAATGTTTTTCACTGAAGGATTTTACTTTCTTTCTTCTTAGGCTTTAATGGGGAACCAATAAAGAGAAAGGCAACAGTACTGCTTTTAAGTGCTCAAAACACCCTTGAAACGATTCTCTTTTTCAAGACTCAAAATGAAAAAGGTTGGATTTTATTTGGGCAGATCTGGGGGAATTTGATTTTGAGCTAATCATGCTGCTTAAACTCACCAAGGACATGGGAAAGAGGCCACAAGCCAGATTTAAAATCTTACAAACAGATCCTCTTGACAGATAACATGTGCTTTAAATGGCAGGCAATTGACCAACACCATTTTTCCTTGACTTTGCAGAGATGAAAAGAACCAGTCCATCATAGTAAGTGGTGAGTCAGGAGCCGGAAAGACAGTGTCAGCTAAATACGCCATGCGATATTTTGCTACAGTTGGGGGCTCTGCCAGTGAAACCAACATTGAAGAAAAAGTCCTTGCATCTAGCCCCATCATGGAGGTAAAGAGTTCTGAATCTTTCTTGTCTTTCTATCTTTTCTGTTTGCTCCTCCAGCAGTGTGACTTTCAGTTATTATGTTCTTATATGACTGATCACAAGAATCCTTGGAATGTGCCAGCATTTCTTATTCTCAAGCCATCTGATAATTAAAAGACATCCATGAACACACAGAGAAATGTCCCTCATGAAATAACTTATAGTACAACAGATCAGATTTTCCTGGCATATAGTAAATGCTTAATAAATCCTTCTTTCCTTACCTTGCTTGTCCCCCACTTACTAGGGATGTGTAGTGTGTATTCCTTGTAAAGACATTAGGTATTAGCCTTGAAGTAAATAATGGAATGTTAGATTTGGAGAGGAACCTTATAGATCATCAAATCCAGGGATTGTTCATTTTCTTTGCATCATGTATGTACTCCTTTGGCTGTTTGGTGAGGTCTAGGGATCTCTTCTCAGAATATGTTTTTAAAAGCATGAAATAAGATACATAGGATTACAGAGGAAATCAATTATATTGAAATATACTTATCAAAATATTTTTAAAAATTCATTTACTCCAGGTTAAGAACCTCTAGTCAAGTCCAACCTCTCAATTTGACAGATGAGGAAACGGAAACTGAGAGAAGTGGCTTAACAAGTCCTGAATAATGAGAAGTGTCCCTCCTCCCCACTCCATCTCCTGGATACTTAGTGAGTTCTTTCTCATGTGAAAGCCCATTCTCATTTTACTGGAGTATAGTAATAAAAGAAAGAAGCAAATTGATGTTACCAGGAATTGCGAGTGTGGAGGGGAACCCAGTTTTCTCTTGAAAGGCTGCACTCTTAAAATCCGTAGTTTCCATCAGAGTTCAGCTCAGATGTTTCCTACTACATGAGGCCTTTTGTCATTGATCCATACCCCACCCCAGTTTCTAGGGCTTCTTCCCCCCCAAAAATGCTTCATATTTATTCTCTATTTTGTGTATATTTATACATTTATGTATTATTTTGCCTTAATAGAATGTAAATTCCTTAAGAGCTAAGACTGTTTCATTTTTCCCTATGTTATCTCTAGCACTTAACCCAGTGCCTGGTACATAGTAGGAAATGTGATCACTATATGGTGTCGTGTCGGTGTAAAGAGGCAGCACAGGTCATTTGATTCCTTCATGCCTCTGGGTACCAGGATATGATTATGCATATTTCCCACATCCAGTGTCTGAGTCCCCCAAACACAGGAGAACATGTCTCTGCAGGGATAGTCTTTGGTGGTGGGAGGGCACAGCTCCCAGAGATGCATCTTGCGATAGTATTGTTCATCTCTCTTGAAGGATATCTTTGAGAGAATTATGATCTGTAGATACACTACTCAGAGATCATCAATACAGACATGAAGTAAATGAAGTTCTTTAGGGCTGGAGGACATGGAGGTGCAGGGGAATCTAAAGAGGATGAGACATGATAAGAGACAAAAGAACGAGATGCAGAGAGATTAAAAAAAAAACAATACAAAATGAAAGCTGTGTGTTTCGATCCATTCTTCCCAAGCTTTTTCTTTTTGCTTCCTGCTTCCTAAATTTACTCCACCGGCCCTGTTTATCTCTGTCAAGGAAGTTATGAGTCAGAGTTGATATTTGTGCACACACACACATATGCATATATTCATGTATTTATATCCATGCATGCCCATGCATACGATACATACACAGCCTATGTGTATGTATAATATATATGTGTTACATATGTATAACACACATATATAATATATACAGATAACATATATACACATATAAACATATATCTACTTTTATTTACACATATACATACACACATATTTGCTTTTCTATTTTTGTCCTGACTGCATTCTGATAATCCCCTTACTTTCTGAACAGTATTTCCCAATATCCTTAGCCTGTGCAGCGGGTTTCAGTCCCAGGCACCAAATCAATATCCTTCTGTATTGCATGTATAATTTTTCCTGACTTGTAGCTCACTGTTTTTTTGCCAGGGAGGCACTGCTTCCCTGCCTTGAATTCTGAGTTAACTGTCTCCTATTCATGACAGTCTGCAATAGTAAATAATCGTGCATTTGTCATTTCCCCCATCATATTCAATACTGATTCAGACAATCAGAATATGTAGACTCTTATGTTAGTCCTCTGCTGTATTGCTTTTTTAGCTCAGAGCTTTTCTAGACTCTTCCTACTAAAGGCAGGAACTGACGTCCTCTTCTTTTGTACTTGGACAGCAAGTAGTAGTAGTAGCCTCTGTTATTCTTCTGTTCCTCTTAGATGTCTGTTTTATGTTCCAACTAGTAGTAGTAGTGCTCACTGTTAGGATCATCATATGTGGTTCTTTTAGGAAGTTATAAAGAGGGTTAAAAATAACAATGGCAATAACTTTCTCCTTGGTGACATGGCACATGGAAAGAGCACTGGCTCTGGAGTCAAAGGACTTGAGTTCAAATCCCACCTCTGATGCTTACTATTCCTGTGACCTTAATCAAGGCACTAAAACTCCTGGACTTTGGTTTCCTCATCTGTAAAATGATGGGCAAGAT
Organism: Vombatus ursinus; assembly: GCF_900497805.2. Classification (NCBI taxonomy): domain Eukaryota; kingdom Metazoa; phylum Chordata; class Mammalia; order Diprotodontia; family Vombatidae; genus Vombatus; species Vombatus ursinus. The sequence goes on along the minus strand of NW_020954569.1, from coordinate 68,358,718 downwards.
GGTCTGTGAGGTCCATTCCTGATCAATATCCAGCTACAATCCTATCATTCCTTCCCCCATTCAGTTATCCACAAAATCACATTTTGCCAGCTTAGACCCTAATTTGGGGGCCCATGGGGAATTATGGGAAAATTATAAAAGGCTTCAAGGTTGGGGCAGATTTGAAGAAACAGATTCAGAAGAATAAATGGCAGAGAGGCATAAAAAAAATAATACAAAAGATTTCTTAACATGTATTATCTTCTTACTATTATCATTCTCTGCTTGTTCACACATAAAGATCATAAGATTTTTATCTAGGTTAAGGCAATAATAAGAAAATGCCCTCTTCTACTTGTTTTGTACTGCTATTTCCTTATTATCTCAGCAGGCCGTAGGCAGATTGCTACTTTCAGAATAAACTTTACGAAAGTACAGACTGGTGAGGCAGGGGCTGTTCAGGTTTAGGGGTGCTAGGACTCCAAAATATTGAGAGCAAGAGAAGCAGGTCCTGCTTAAATGAATTTGACCCAAGCCTTCTTTCAGCCAAAGACAAAGTTTATTAGAATATTGATCAGGGGTGGGCAAGATTTTAAGAACCTGACATATTGGTCAGACTCTTAAGGAGGATAACATTTATGTTGCTAATGCAAGTGGGCCAGATTTTAAGAATCTGAGTCATGACCTGTACTTCTTGAAGGGCAGTATGCCAAGCTGAAGACTTTGTATTTTCTTTCCAAAGACTACTTAGGAGCCATGGAAAGCTCTGTCATGGGCAGAGGAATAATATGGTCACATCATTTGGCACATTCATTGTGCAATAGGAAGATTATCTTGGCAGATCTGTATGAAGAATGAATGAAAGGGGTGAGGGGAAGCAGAGAGACAAATTGGGAGGCAATGACTGTACTCTATGTAGGAGGCAATGAAGGCCCAAGCTAGGGTGAGGGCCATGTGGCCAAATGGTGTGGCGAGTTAGAATCAATAAGACTTGGCAACTGATTGGATATTGTGTGTGAGGAAGGGTGAAGGCCGAACCTAAGTGGCTAAAAAATGGTGGTACTCTCAGCAGAAACAGAAAGTTTTGAGAAGGGCAAGATAACAAGGTGTGTTTTGGACTCAATTTTATTTTTTTGTGAGACAATCAAGGTTAAGTGGCTTGCCCAGGGTCACACAGCTAGGAACTGTCAAGTGTCTGAGGCCAGATTTGAACTCAGGTCCTCCTGATTCCAGGGCTGGTGCTCTATCCACTCTGCCGCTTAGCTGCCTCTGGGCTCAATTTTTAATTGCATAGATGTCATCCAGGTGGACATGTTCAGCAGAAAACTCAACATATCCAAAATTGAATTTATTTTTTTCCACTAAACCCTCCCCCATTACAAATTTCCTTGTTATTGTTGATGTCACCATCATCCTCCCAGGCTCCCAACCTAGGTGTCATCCTGGACTCCACACTATCTCTCATCCCCTATATCTAATCTGTTGCCAAGGTCTGTTGATTTCATCTTTGCAACATCACAAATATCTTGAATGTCTCCCTTCTCTCCTCTGACACTGCCACCACTCTGGTACAGGTGCTCATCACCTCTCATGTGGATGACTGAAATAGCCTGCCTGTTGGTCTTCCTGCCACAGATCTCTCCCTACTCCAGTTCATTCTCTACTCAACCACCAAAGTGAGTTTCTTAAAGCACAAGCCTGATCATGTCCTATCCCTACTCAGTAAATCCCATTGGTCCCCATGGCCTCCAAGATCAAATACAAAATCCTCTTGTTGGCTTTCAAAGCCCTTCATAACCTAATCCTTCCTCTCCAACTTTTCTCATCATATTACAACCTATACCAGGGGTGGGGAACCTACAGCCTCAAGGCCACATGTGGCCCTCTAGGTCCTCAAGTGCAGCACTTAACTGAGTCCAAACTTCACAGAACAAATCCTTTTATTAAGGGGCTGCACTTGGGGACCTAGAGGGCTACATGTGGCCTTGAGGCCAGAGGTGCCCCACTCTTGCCCTATACCCTGTCATGTACTCTTTGATCCAATGACTGGCTTCCTTGTTCTAAAAACAAGACTCTCCAACTCTTGGCTCTGGGTATTTTCTCTGGCTGTTTCCCATGCCTCATCTCCACTTCCTTTCTGACTTCCTTCAAGTCTCAGGTAGAATTCTACCTTCTACAAGATGTCTTCTCCCAATCCTACTTAATTTTAATGCCTTCCTTCTATTAATTATTTCCTTTTTATCCTATATATAGCTTGTTTATCGATATTTGTTTGCATATTGTTTACTCCATTAGATAGATTGTGAGTTCCTCAAGGGCAGGGACTGTATTTTGCCTTTCTTTGTATCCCCAGCACTTAGCACAGTGCCTGACACATAGTAGACATTTAATAAATGTTTGTTGACTGACTGATGTCTGGTGATACAGGGTTGGAGTTGAGAAGAAAGATTAGGGATGGATACCATATTTCACCACATAATCATCACCATCGCATAATCTTTGCACCCTGTTTAGTTGAGTTTTTTGTTTGTTTGTTTGTTTAGTCCAAAAATTGGTTTATAACATTTCATCATGTAATTTTCGCATGGTATGATTCTGTTCATCACACCACTTAAAAGTTAAACAGAGCAACAATGTATTCACCAGGATACACATTTATCTTTTGCACATTGTGAGCTGCAAACCTAGAATTCTCAGCACATGCACATTGTCAGTATTCAATTTTAACATATATTCACAAGTATTCTGTGCATCCTAATCTTACTCCGAACATAGTTTAGTAATAAATGATTTTTAAGTAATACTGGTACAATGTAAAAAAAAAAAAAAGGAAAAACTTCACATAATGGTCGCACCCTACTTTTTTGCAAAAAAATTGGCATAAAATCTGCAATGATTATGCAATGAAATACAGTATATAGATTTGGAAATTATCTGTGTAGAGATGATAATTGAACCTATGGAAGCAGTTTCTATGTTAATCATTCAATCAATAAACATTTACTAAATGCCTGTTATCTGCCAGGCATTGTGCTAAGTGCTGAGGATACAAAAAGAAGCAAAAGACAGCCCTGCTCTCAAGGACCTCCTAATCTAATGGAGTAGAAAACAAAAAAATATATATATACCAGCTGTAGGTATTGAATACAACACAGGTGTTTAAGCATTGAGGAAAGAGGAGTAGATGTAGTGGAGTGTTCAAGCCAGGTACCTCGGATCAGTATGTACCTGACAGGTTCTTTGGTCTCAGTTGAACTCATATACTGATAAGAGTTCCAAAGCCTTATCCTAAAATGGCTAAGGATTAGGCACACCCAGGATATATCACACATATGGAGTTGAACCAGGAGGCTGAAGATCTAGTCTGGGTAGCACTGGTAGGAGGCAAGGAATTAAGTGTATAACAAATTCCTTTTCCCAGTCCCTCTAACTTATTTTTTTCCTTTTCTTCCTCTCCCCCATCTGCTGAGTGTCAGAGAGAATTTTTTCTTACCTCAACAAAGTTCAATTATTTATTAAGGTAAAACCTCCTACCTACAGCATTTATTATCTGAGGAATTTTTCTTCTTAGGCAAGCAGCAGAAAATCACAATGGGAGATTACTGTTGTCTAATTTGATAAAAATAAGTTAATATGTTGTTCACATTGGAAATGCACAAGTTGTCAGTGCTATCCAGAGACATTTATTAAAAAATCTGAAACTGTGGTAGTTGCCATATAAAGAGAGATATATAGTCACAGCCCATACTCCCATGAAGTTTATCTAATACGTTCAAGGCACTCCCAAGTTTAAAAATTGCATGGCAGCTGGGTAGAGTGGCAAGAGCATTGAATTTGGCTGAATGAAGAATAAATTAGAGTGAGTAGAGGTCACACAACTAAGTAAGTGTCTGAGGCAGTATTTGAATTCAGGTCTTCTTGATTCTGTGTTCAACACCAAGATGCAGAATGAGACATATATTTTTGGACATTTCATAGAAGGGTTTTACCTTTATTATTTTTGCAATGGGGAGGAATAAATGCTTTTTAATTGAAAAAAGTTTTCATCAAAATTAAAAATTTTAAATAAATGTAAGCTCTTTCAGGGTAGGGAATGTCTTCTGTGCTTGTATTTGTGTCCCTAGCACTTTGTACAGTGGTTGGCACAAAGTAAGTGCTTCACAAATGCTTTCTCTGGCTAGCTGTACTTTTTAAAACTTGGGAACATTTACAAAGTAATATATTTAAAAAATAATTGCCATGGCATTTGGCCCGAAATTTGTGACCTACCGGTAGATATGAGTTAATATTTTGATTAATATTTTGTATGCTATGTAGGTTGATACTAAGTGGGGTGGGCCTTCATGCAGACTTCAGACTTTTACTGTTCTGGGAGATGTCCCTTGATCCCTTATTAAATGTCATTTTGGGGAAGAAAAATTAGTTAACTTAATCCCAAATAGAGTTGGAAGAAAGGGATGAAGCTAAGGAGTGAAGAGCCATATCACCAGCAAAGTCCAAAAAAAAAAATCTAATTCTTTAAATGAAGCTGGATTGACTTCATCTCTTCACATTTCAAGAGTTCACTGATTGGGTTAGCCACTTCTTGGGGTGCTGTGGTAAATACTAGATGTGTAATAATCAAGGGACAGGCTGATTGGTGGTGATTTTCTCTCTGTCCTGTGATAGTGGCACTCATGTAATCATTTCATTATTCCTACAATCTTTCTATTTCAGATGCATCCAGTGGAGAATTAGATTCAGGGGTGGCTTTTTAAGGTGAAAAGCTCTTGGGCATTATACTAAGTGACAGATGTTTGAGTTAAAGGAGTTAAGAAAAGCTTGGGATTAGCTGAGCTGATCCATGATTATTTATTTGTCAGAATAGGAGGTCTACATCCTCATTCTATTTAAGAACTCGTATCAGCCAGGGACTGATTCACTCTTATGCCCTCATTGATTATAAAATACATTGGTTATCAAGTGAATATTAGTGACTGAGGAGGGTGAATGTCTACTATATTACTTACAAGCTAGTGAAAAGCATAGAATAGTTCAATGGTTATTGAGCTAGGATCCAGGAGACCTGGTTTTTAGTCTCAATTCTGTCAATCACTTGATCTCTCTGAGCCTAAATTTTCTTATTGGAAAAATGAGAACAGATAATCTCAAAGATTCCTTTCAGCTCTAATATTTTATAATTCTGTGTAAGTGGAATTATCAGTAGGTATGCTATGGACAAGGTTTGTCTTTGGTGATCTCCTACCTCCCTTCTCCTAGGAGCTTAAAGTGGTCTTTCTTAAAGTCTAAGAAGACCTTAGAAGTCATCTACTTTAATCTCTTTTATCCAATGGATGATTCCCTCAGGCATTCAATATTCCAGACAAGTGGACATCTCCAGTGACAGGGAATTCACTAGTTCCTAAGACTGCCTGTTTCCATTTCTGGACAGCTCTAGTAAGAAGTTCTTCCTTATGTTGAGCCTAATCAGCCTTCCTGTTACTCCCACCCACTGGTACTCTTTCTACCTTCTTCAGCCTCATAAGATGAATCTGATACTTAAAAACAACAACAACAACAACAACACAAAAACATTTGATTGCCCTTAAAATATTCAAGATGGTAAAGTCTTCTTTAAACTAAATGTTGCCTTCGGATACTCCTTATATGACATGAGACCTGCAGTTAGTTTATTCATTGAATATTAAGTGCCCACTATAAACAAAAGAAGATATTAGGTACTAGGGAAAATTCAGAACTAAATAAGCCAGACTGTGCTTAAAATCTAGCAGAGGACTATCAAATTCTCCCTGTTCTGGGTGCCCTTAAACTTGACCCTAGGTATTTTTCCCATTAGCAGCATTCCCCACATGGGTATACAGTCTATGAAACCTGGCAATTAATAGTGACAATGATGGTTATGATGATGAAAGCTAGCATTAATAAAGCACTTTAAAGTTTGCAAAGTGATTTATAAATATGATCTAATTTTATCTTCACAACAATACTGTGAACCTGTTATCCCATTTTACAGACAAGGAAACTGAAGCAGAGGTTAAATGAATCAATTAATACACATTTATTAAGCACCTAATATGTTCCAGGCACTGTTGTAAATACTGAAGATACAAAGAAAAGCAAAAAAACAGTCCTTGCCCTGAAGGAGCTCACAATATAGTGGAAAAGACAACAAACAAATATGTACAATCTAAATACAGATTAAACGTGAAATAATTAATGGAAGGAAGACACTAGAATTAAGAGGAGTTGGAAAGGCTTCCTGTGGAAGATGAAATTTTAGTTGGGACTTGAAAGAAGCCAGGGAGTCTAGGAGGCACAGATGAGGAGGGAGAGCATTCCAGGAATGGGGACAGCCAGGGAAAAACTCAGAGCCAAAACAGGGAGCATCTTGTTTGTAGAAGATCAAGGAAGCCAGTGTCACTGGATCAAAGAGTTCATGGTAGGGTGTAGGGTATAAAAAGACTGGAAAAGTTGGGAGGTGTAGGTTATGAAGGGCTTTGAATACCAAACAGAGGATTTTGTATTTGATCCCGGAGGCAATAGGGAACCAGTAGAATTTATTGAGTAGAGACATGACATGGTCAGACCTGTGCTTTATGAAACTCACTTTGGTGGCTGAATGAAGAATAAATTAGAATGGGGAGCAGTCACACTACCTTGTAAGTATCTGAGGCAGGATTTGAACTTGGGTCTTCTTGATTCCAAGTTCAGCACTCCATCCCCTGGACCACCTGGCTGCCCATTTGTATGCCTTGTGTTTGCATAGACTATATATAATACTATAGCATAATATTATATACTATAAAATATTTTATATTCCTCAGCTAACTGTGACTTGGAAAGAAGCTGAAATTTTCATTCGTATTAAGGTGTAAATTACCTAATAGCTTCAAGTATTCCTCTCCTCCCCTTAGGACTGTTTCTATTTTAACAGTGAATAAAGATACAGAAATAAATCTGTTTAGAATTTTGGGCATCAGCAGTACACTGGTGGGAGAGTCATTTTGGGGCACCTGGGCTTTCCCAGTATCCCTTGATGTGTACCATGTGAACAGTCTAGCTACTTCACCTTCACAGAAGTCCGGTCTTGTAAATGGATGTACCAGAGTTTAACAGAGAGCTGCAGGACTCTCTAGGTCCCTGTAGAAAAAGACTCAATTAAAAGGCTCAGGATGTTTCCAAAGTAAACAGCAACTACCTGCAGCTGTATTTGATCAGGAAGGAGGCGAGAATAAGGTAAAATTCTTGAACCTATCCTGCCTGATAGATCTTCCACCCTGTTCTCTGTACTTCTCATTAAGTCTTCTCTTTGAAGTATCTGATAAGGGCTCTCTGAGACCTGGAGGGATAGCTACCATTTCATCTTATATGGTCAAGAGCTTTGAAAATCTGATATTTCAATGACCAATTGGACTTCAGTTGCATTCCCCCAGCCTGTCCCCACTGTCCTGAAGACTCTTAGTCTCTTACTCCCACCTTTACCTCTAACTGGATTCTATTCTCTAGGGCACTGTAGACTGTTTAGACTCAGGCAGACACACTATCATGCCTGCCATCTCTTTCTACATTTGCTAATTTGTGGTCTCAAGGTAGAGAGAAGAAGAGGAAGGAAGGTATCTCGTCTGTGTGTGTCAGAGCAATTTGTCGTAGGGTGTAGACAGAAAAGGAGCTGGGCCACTGGATGACTGGACAGAATTTCTGAAACAGAGGACTAATTCCTTTTCTTTTCCCCCCACCCCATGAGAATGTGCCACAGATTGAATAAGATTAAGATATGTTGCTCTTAGTATCTGAGGAATATAGTATTCCAGAATCACCTGAAGGAATCCTTTTTACTTGCTCTTTCCTCAATGTGCTTGAAATAGTTTCAACTGCATAGACCTACACATTAACTTGACTATTTATTAAACTACTCAGGCATCCTTACTCTCCTCCACATACTTTTCAATCTAGTGAAACTAGCCTCCTGACTATTCCTCAAACTTTCCATCTCTCAACTTTATACTTTTTTAATAGTTGTCCCACACACTTGGAATTCTCTTCCTCCACATTGTAACCTTTTGGCTACTCTGACTCTTTTCAAATCCCAGTTAAAATTAGCAACAAGTTCTGCAATAAGCCTTTGCCAGTATACCCTAATGCTAGAGCCTTCCTTCTGTTGCTTAGCTCCAATTCTCTCTCTCCCTCCCTCCCTCCCTCCATGTATGTATGTATACACACATATGTGTATGTGTGTATCTACCTCTTTATCTATATATCTTGTTTGTGCAGTCTTTTGCATGTTATCTCCCTATTAGACTACAAGCTACTGGAGAAGAGGGACTGTCTTTTGTCTTTTCTTTGTATCTCCAGTGCTTTGCATAGTGCCCAAGGCATAAATATTTGTTGACTCACTGGCAGAAACGTTAGAGAGCCTTCATTGTGACAGTCTTATCTCCAGATGACCCTAGTGAGGATATTGCCCAATGGTCATGAGTCAGGGAGCCTCTTTTCTGTCTCAGAAACATGGGGTAGAAGGTAGTCAGTGAGGTTCAATCAAGTGTGAAAGGCCCACTGACTCTAGCAGAAGGGCTACATTCAGAATAAAACCTAGGGAATAGGCAAGGGGTATAGCGAAAGTCATTGGATGCCAGGGCTGATTTTCAGGGAAGGAATGCCTCAGTGTTCCTTTACAGGAGCTCCTAGGAAGCTGGAATCTGTTTGCATGCACATGAACCACAGGAGTCCTTTCAATCCAAGGAAGGAGAACTAAAGTTCAGAAAGTCTAAGTCAGGAACAAAGAAAACAGAAGTGATACAAGATATTCATAGGACTTGAGTTTTCATCCTCTTCATTTTCTTTTCAGGTAAAGAAACAAGAATATTGTGTGTGTGTGAGTGTGTGTGTGTGTGTGTGTGTGTCTACATGTACTCATGATACCAAATGTTAGGAAGAGAAAAGTTAGAGAAAGGAAAGCCAGCTAATATAGCTTAGCCTGAAGTGATCAGGCTAATATACTATAATCTATACACTGTAATCAAATTATAATAATGTAATCAAACTATATATATTCAATTATAATCAAAGAAAAGTTTATATATTTAGCAGTAATGCTAATGAGAGGCAATAAGGGATAGGGAGTCAGGATCACCTGGCTTCAAATCTTGCCTCCAACACACACTGGCTATGTGACCCTGAGCATATTATTTAACCTCTCAATGCCCTAGACAACTCTCCCAAGATGCTTAGGAAGGTGTCAACTTGCTTTGGTAGGAGTTTCTTCCCTCAGTAATTTCCTGGAAATTCCCCAGTAATTCCTGGAAAGGAAATCAGGAAAGATTTCATGAAGGTGGCACATATGAACTGAGTCTTGAAGACAATTTCAGCAATGTATCTTTTGATTCTTCCACCACCTCTGCAGACTGGAGGTCTTCAAGGTCTCCATAGTTGCTCACAAGGAAAGATAGGTAGAGTTTTAGTTGTTGTCACTATTGTGTAGATGGGCATGCTGAAACCCAGAGAGATAAATAGACTTGCCCAGAGTCACATAGCTAGTCTCTGCAACCAGGAAGTACAGAACTAGTTCCAAAATTTGAAGGTATCCATGACTAAGTTGAGATTCATTGTGGATGGGGAACAAGTACTATTCGACCTTAAGAATTTTCAGCAAAATAAGGAAGTAATCCATCAATCTAAGTATCCTTCACTGTAATGTGCATTATCTTAGTAACATTATGGTGTTAGGCAAATCAAAAAACTACTTACAGTAAAGTGAAGACCCACAGGTAGTTGGTGTCATAATATATAAAGTGCTAGGTCTGGAGTCAGGAAGGCTTGAGTTCAAATGCAGCCTCAAACACTTACAAGCTGTGGGACCCTGGTCAAGTCACTTAGCCTGTTTGCCTTAGTTTTCTTAACTGTAACATAGAGATAACAATAGCACTGACCTTGCGGAGTTGTTTTAAGGATCAAATGAGATAATATTTGTAATTAAAAAAAAAACAGCACCATGCCTGGCAATTGTAGGCACTATATAAATACCTTATTCTCCAACAAATATAAATATTGGACTTCATCCATACATAAAGAAAGTGGTTATGGTGGGTGGAAAAGATCACGTCCCACTAATGGAAATGGCGCCTTCAGAGCCTGCATATGAATACTATTGCCAAGTCTTCCATTGTTTCATCTCTCTCTGAGAAGGCTGTGGTATTAAAAATCTACCAACTTTACATACTTTTTTCACTTTATTTTTCTTGCTTTTTTTTGCCACATGGTTAATATGGACATATGTTTTTCATGACTTCACACATATAATTGATATATTGATTACCTTCTCACTGTGTGGGGGAAGGGGGCTGAAGGGAGGGACAGAATTTAGAACTCAAAACTTTAAAAAAATACTAAACGGAAATTACTTTTGGGGAAAAAAGACAATCCTGTGCTCTGGGTCACAAACCTAATAACCTAGAGTACCATCTCTTCCACCAAGCCACCTCAGTTCTGAAGGGGCTGGCAGAGAATGGCCTGGACCCCAATATATAAACTCCTGAGAGGATCTTGGGCCATTTTTTTCATCCTGAATGCCAAAACTTTATGTTTGATTTCTCTAATTAGAATACTGACCTATGAGCATATGAAGCCAGCCAATGTTCTGATTTGAGAAAAAGCCTTTGGTAAGCCAGCTGGGGCTAGAATTCAGCTCTCCTGACTCTACTTCCATGCACCATCCTTGGCACAAGGCTTGGCTTCTGATAATAGAGTCAAGGCTTTTGTATTGTAAAAGGAAATTGGAGTTGTGTGGAGTGGTACTGTTTCTGTGATGCATTAAAGTAAAAAAAAAGTACATCAGACCAAGATGATGATGGTTCATTATGTTCTTCCTTTATTTTCCTTATGTTGCTTTGGGAGCTCTAGATGCCAAAGGTTAATATCTTAGTCCAGAATTTATGCACTGTATTTTGGGTCTTCAGTCTGTTGAAAAAGTATGTAATTTTCTTTTGTTTTTGTTTGGTTGTTTTTAATAAGAAGGGATAGTAGTGGTATTCATATGGATATCTTTGAAAGATTATAGCCTTTCTAGTCATCTGTAGTAAAATTCAAGTTAGAAGTAGTGATGGCATGTCCCATTAAAAGTGGTCATAAGATATCCTTAATGGATTAGGTTGTTTTTTTTTTTAGTTAGGGGAAAGCAAGTAGTCTAGCCATTGGAAAGATAACAATAATATTCCTGACATTTATGTAGCTGTGTGTGAAGTTTTCAAAACTGTTTACAAACATTATTTCACTTGCTACTATATTAGGTTTGACACTGCTTATATTATTAACCTTTTACAAATTAAGAAACTAAGGCACTGGTGGGAGTTGGAATGAATAAATCCTAGTCCTAATTCTCTTTAGGCCTCTGAATGCTGTGCCCCATCTCTCAGCCTTGGCTTTGATTCATTTCCTGACCTTGGACAAGTCTCTTTACTTGATTCAAGAAGTTTTCTTTAAATAAATGTGTCCCATTAGGCACATTAACAACACTTTCTATTGATACATTATAAATAGCACACATAAGAATATTTCTGTGCTATAAGAAACAAGCAATATGATGAATGCAGAGAAGTATGAGAATACTCATGTGAACTGATACAGAATGAAGAAAGTACACCCAGAGAAACAATATACACAATTGCTATGACAGCAGAAATGGAAAGAATAACAACAACAAAATAATCAAAACTGATTGCTGTGAAAGTATAATGACCAAGCTTGGGCCCAAGGAAGATATGTGCAAAAGCACCACTCAAACACACACACAGACATAGACACATACACACACACACACACATACACACACTATCTTTGCAGCAGTGGGAGACTAGATGTGGAACACCACATTAGTGTCAGCCTTCTTTCATATGTTGCTTAGCTTTGCTGATCTGTTTTTTTTTCTCTTGCTTTTATTCTTTGTTACAAGAGCTTGCTCTATGGGAAAATGAGAGGGGAGGGATATATTGGGAAATGTATGTGATGTAAAAAACGAGATATGAGTAAAAATATACTTTAAAAATGATATTTTATGTGTATATGTGTGTGTATATATATGACATACAAGAATAATGCCATCTACTACTAGTTCAGATGGTGTTTTATCATTTTTCATTTGTTGCCTCTTGGATAGATGCTGCCACCCTAGACACTCTAGGGAAAGAAGTGATTTACTAGTATGTTTTTGTTGTTCCACGTAAGAAAATGTGTATGAATCACTTTGTAAACTTTAAAGTACTATATAAATATGAGCTGTTTTTTTCTTAGTGCAGTACTAGACACATAGTAGCTGCTCAGTAATGGTTAAATAATGCCTTATGTTACACAATAATAGTAAGTAACTCACTTCTGTAGGGCTATCATGTTCACAAAGTGTTTTCTATAAAATAGAACAAGATTATCTATCTGCCAAATACTTTATAGGGGGAATGTTGGATCAGAGAATTTAGAGTTGGAAAGAACTTTAGAAATCAACTACTCCAATCCTATCATTTTTTAAAATGAAAATTTTTTCAGTGAACGAAAATCTATTTTCTCTCCCTTCTACCTCTCCCTCAGGGGAAAAAAGAAAAAAAAAAGAAAAAGAAAAACCAAATAAATACGCATAGTCAGGAAAAACTAATTCTAGCATTGGCCTTACTTAAAGAAAAATATACCAAAAAAAAACCAAAAACCTTTTGCTTCAGTCTGTACCCTGAGTCTATCACTTCTATGTCAGAGGAGGAATAGCATGCTTCATCATGCAACCCTATCATTTTGCAGATGAGGAAATTGAATCCCAGAGAGGTGATGGGACTTCCTCAAGTCACATAGTAAGTAGCAGCACCAGTATTTGAATCCAGGTCTTTTGACTGCAAATCCAGTGTTCTTCCTATTATACCTTGCTGCCTTCCTTTTAGAAGAGGTAATGAATATCTGTCACCATCTTTGATGTTTTAAACTACAGTTATTTATTTTTAGTTATTGAGTTAACCCTATGATATTTCTAAGCCATTTTGACATAGATACCAATCTATTCACCTATGTTCAGTACTGTTCCTTTTGCCTATAAAAGCCTATTTCTTCCTCAGTCATCTTTTTTATTGAATTCCTATCTTTAAAAAGGGCAGCTAGGTGGCACAGTGGATAAAGTGCCTTGAGTCAGGAAGACTCATCTTCCTGAGTTCAAATCTGTCCTCAGACACTTACTAAATGTGTGACCCTGGGCAAGTCACCTAACCCTGTTTGTCTCAATTTCCTCATCTGTCAAATGAGCTGGAGAAGGAAATGGCAAACCACTGCAGTACCCTTGCCAAGAAAACCCCAAATGGGGTCATGGAGAGTGATGGCTGAATGACAATTATCTTTAAATCTTATCACCTGTCACTTCCTAAGTCTTTCTTGATGACTTCACTTCTTAGTGACTTTTTTCTTCTTGGATACCACCTTATTTTAACCTCTGCTGCACATTTACATATCTGTTTTTTTAGTTACTTGTTCATGTGTCTTATGCACTAGTTAGTCTGTAAGTTCCATGAGGGCAGGGACTGTCTTATCTAACTTTTATATGCTTCAGCATCCAGCATAGTAAATGTTCTTTGAATAAATGTTCTATAGTTAGGGTGTCAGGCTATTGATGCCATTTCTTCAGTGACTTTAGACTGGTCCTAAAACTCTCTTGAAGTTGGGAAGTGATAGTGGTTTGGGAGCTCTTTCAACACATTAGGAAGAAAAGGTATGAAAACAATAAGGTGTTCTTCATGATTCTGGTGGAATTCTCTTTCCCTAGCGTATTGTGTAGCCTGTGAATATTTAAGAAGTGAGCCTGGTCACTTCACCATTCATTTTTCATCAGTACCCAGTACAGCTGTCATTGCCTAGGAAAGGATTTTGAAGGGTTTTCTCTCCTGAGTTCTTGGCATTACAAATTTATTTGACTGACAAGGGGTATGTGGGCAGTGATGAAGGGTAGAGGGAAATGCAGCATAATGCTGATGGCATTTTGTACTTTTCTGGCCACTTTGAGGAAGTCTTTGTAGATGAATTGGACAGGGTGATATTAAGAGGGAGTATAGTCCAGTGGAAAGAGCAGTGGGTTTGGTCATCTACCTTGGTTCAAGTCCTAATCCCACCCTCCAGGAGCTCTGTGAGTTTGGGCAAGTCAGTTAACATTTCTGAGCCTATTTGTAAGTAAACTCCACATTGGCAGGGATAGTGTCTCATCCAAACTTTATATTATGTCTAATCTAAACTTTGCAGGACTTAGTTCAGTACCTGGTACAGAATAAGAAGCTAGTGGTACAGTAGCTAGAGCCCTGTGCCGGGAGTCAGGAAGAACTGAGTTCAAATCCAGCCTCAGACACTTACTAGCTGTATGACCTTGGGCAAGTAATTTACCTCTATTTGCTTCAGGGACCTCAACTGGAAAATGGGGGTGATAATAGCACCTACCTCACAGGCTTGCTGTGAGGGTCAATTAGATAATATTTTTAATTAATTTAATTTTAGTTTTCAACATTCACATACACAAGATTTTGAGTTCCAAATTTTCTCCCCATCTCTCGCCTCCCCCAACCCCAAGATGGCATGCATGCTGATTACCTCTTCCCCTAATCTGCCGTCCCTTCTATCACCCCCCTACTTCTCATCTCCCCTTCCCCTTCTCTTTTCCTGTAGGGTAAGATAAGTTTCTATACCCCATTGCTTGTGTATCTTATTTCCCAGTTGCATGTAAAAAGAATTTTTAACATTTGTTTTTAAAACTTTGAGTTCCAAATTCTATCCTCTCCTCTCTCCCCAAATTCTCTCCCCTCCTCCATCCCCACCCACCCTCATTGAGAAGGCAAGCAATTTGATATGTATGTGTGTGAAGTCTTGTAAAACATTTCCATCATAATCATGTCGTGAAAGACTATTTCCCTCCATCCTATCCCACCCCCCATTTATTCTATTTTCTCCTTTAACCCTGTCCCTCCTCCAAAATGTTTGCTTCTGATTACCCCCTCCCCAATCTGCCCTTACTTCTATCACCCTACCCCCTTATTCCCTTTCTACCTACTTTACTGTTGGATAAGATAAATTTCTGTACCCAATTGAGTGTGTGTGTTATTCCCTCCTTAAGCCAAATCTGATGAGAGTAAGGTTCACTCATTCCCTCTTACCTCCCCCCTCTTCCCCTCCAATGTAAAAGCTTTTTCTTGCCTGTTTTATGTGAGATAATTTACCCCATTCTACCTCTCCCTTTCTTTCTCCCAGTACATTCCTCTCTCACCCCTTAATTTTATTTTTTATACATCATCCCTTCATATTCAATTCACCCTATGCCCTCTGTCTATATATATTTCCTCCAACTACCCTAATAATGAGAAAGGTCTCATGAGTTGCAAATATCATCTTTCCATCTAGGAATGTAAACAGTCCAACTTTAATAAGTCCCTATTTCTCTTTCCTCTTTACTTTTCATGCTTCTCTTGAATCTTGTATTTGAAAGTCAATTTTTCTATTCATCTCTGGCTTCTCAAGAATGCATTAAATTCCTCTGCATCATTTAATGTCAATTTTCCCCCCTCATTGATCACACTCAGTTTTGCTAGGTAGGTGATTCTTGGTTTCAATCCTAGCTCCTTTGACCTTGGGAATATCATATTCCAAGCTCTCCAGTCCCTTAATGTAGGAGCTGCTAAATCTTGTGTTATCCTGACTGTGTTTCCACAATATTTGAATTGTTTCTTTCTGGATGCTTGCAATATTTTCTCCTTAACCTGAGAACTCTGGAATTTGGCTATAATATTCTTGAGAGTTTTCCTTTTGGGATCTCTTTCAGGAGGTGAGTGGTGGATCCTTTCCATTTCTATTTTACCCTCTGGTTCTAGAATATCAGGGCAGTTTTCCTTGATAATTTCCTGAAAGATGATGTCTAGGCTCTTTTTTTGATCACAGTTTCAGGTAGTCCAATAATTTTTAAATTCTCTCTCCTGGATCTATTTTCTAGGCCAGTTGTTTTTCCAGTGAGACATTTCACATTGTCTTCTATTTTTTTTTCTTTTGGTTTTGTTTTATAATTTCTTGATTTCTTATAGAGTCATTAGCTTCCATTTGCTCCATTCTAATTTTTAACGAATTATTTTCTTCAGTGAGCTTTTGGAATTCCTTTTCCATTTGGTCAATTACGCTTTTTAAGGCATTCTTCTCATTGGCTTTTTGGACCTCTTTTGCCATTTGGTCTAGTCTATTTTTTAAGGTGTTATTTTCTTCAGTATTTTTTGGGGTCTCCTTTAGCCAGCTGTTGACTCATTTTTCATATTTTCTTGCATCATTCTAATTTCTCTTCCCAATTTTTCTTCTACTTTTCCTACTTGATTTTCAAAATTCTTTTTGAGCTCCTTCATGGCCTAAGACCAATTCATATTTTTCTTGGAGGCTTTGGATGTAGGAGCTTTGACTTTGTTTTCTTCTTCTGATTGTATATTTTGATCTTCCTTTTCACCAAAGTAAGTTTTTATAGTCTGAGTTTTTTCTGCTATTTGATCATTTTCCCAGCCAATTATTTGACTTTTTAGCTCTTTATTTAGGTAGGGTTATGTTTCCAGTGTGGAGGATGTACTATCCCAAGTTTCAGGGATTTTGTGTAGCAGTTTTCACAGATACTTCTAGGGACCTGTAAGTTTTCAGTTCTTCCAAGGTGGTATGATCTAAGGAGAGGATCCTGGCCTGTGCTCTGGTCTGTGAGTGACCACAAACACTCTTTTCTGCCCTGAAACTGTGAGAGGGGTTTCCCCTCCACTGCTGCTACAAGCTCTGCTATGCCAGTGGTCCTACTCACCCTAGGACTGCCACCCAGATCCAAGTATGGGCAAAGCAATGGAGTCCTGCCTCAGTGCTAGCAAAGAGATCCCTGTAATCTCACTCTGATCATTTAGACCCTTTACCATATGAGGCCTGAGAGCTCTGGAAGCAGCCACTGCCACTGCTGCTACCCTGGGGCTGTGGTGGTGCTTGGACAGGTCTGTGCTCCTCTCTCACCCAGGTCTGACAGACCTTTCCTACTGACCTTCTAAGTTGTCTTTGGCATTTGTGCGTTGAGAAGTCTGGAAACTGCCACACCTGCCAGTGATTTAGTCCCCTGAGGCCTGCTCTGGGTTTCCTGGGGCCTAGTCTGTGCTGGTGTGTTTTGTACTGGGCTGTGCTCCTCTCTCAACCTGGTGCACAGATCTTTCCTGTCAAGTTTCCGGGTTGTCTTGGGCTGGAAATTTATTTTGCTCTGTCTTTTTGTGGGCTCTGCTGCTCTAGAATTTGTTTAGAGTCATTTTTTACAGGTATTTGGAGAGGTTTGGGGGAGAGCTCAAGCAAGTCCCTGCTTTTACCCTGCCATATTGGCCCTGTTCCCCACCCCAGATAATATTTGTAAATATTGCACAGTACCTGCCACATAGTTGGCACTACCTAAATGCTTATTCCTCCTCTCCCCTCCCTAAGTGCTTAATAAAATGCTTGTTTCCTTGACTTTACATGTGTCTTCCCTAGTACTTAGGGCAGTGCTCTGCTCACAGTAGATACCTAATAAGTATTTACTAAATGAACGTTAAATAAATTGAGTGAATTGGGGTAACAATAGTTATACTACCACTTTCAACCATGGGGCTAGCCCCAGTCATCCTGATCTTATATCTTGCCACTGGACCCATATGGCTCTGGAGGAGAAGGTGAGGCTGGAGACCTTGCACAGACCTCCCTCACTTAATCCAATTCACTTGCAAGTCATGGAATCATCTTCCTGATGTCATGGTCCTTTTTAAGAACAAAGGACAAACAACAACTTTCAACTATAAGTAGGGTTGTGCAATAATATAAATGTGAGATGTTACTTATATTATTGTATGTCTCTAAAATGGCATCCAACTCCAAAGACAGGTAAGATTTGTTTTTCTTTTGTAAAATGTTTATCTTCTTTTCAAATAGGCCATTGGAAATGCTAAAACCACTCGAAATGACAACAGCAGTCGCTTTGGAAAGTACATCCAGATTGGATTTGATAAGAGACACCACATCATTGGGGCCAACATGAGGACCTACCTATTGGAAAAGTCCAGAGTTGTCTTTCAGGTGAGTGATGCCTTTTAGGGCTTTTTCAGTGAGATCCCTAAATGCAATTACTCGGAATATTTACTAAGAGATTGCTATGTGCCAAGTTTGTTCTGGGCACTGGGGATATAACATAAAAAATAACAACCCCTGCCCAAAGGAGGTAGCATGATGGGAGAAATATAGCTACATGTAAGTTTATATATTTATATATGCATAAAAGTTTATATATATATACATATATATGTTTATGTGTGTATGTATATGTATAAATAAACTTTTATGTGATTGTATTTCTCCCAACATCATGCAACCTCCTTTAAGCAGGAATTTTTTACTTTTGTGTTTTTATTCTCGCACATATATTTATGGGAGACAGAGAGAGAGAGACAGACAGAGAATAAAATGAGAACAAACCATGGTATTTAAGGCACATATAGTGGGGCACATTTATTTAAGCAAGGCTTCTTGAAGGAAGTTAAGAAACTTTTCCAAGACCAGGAGATGAATCAAGCCCAGGAGTGAGAGAGGAGAACCCATCATTCAGAGAACTGAAGAGAACTAGGAAATGCCACAAGCTCCCTTAAGGCATAAGCATAATCATTCCCTCTAATATTCACTAGTGCCTCAGTTTGTTCATTTATAAAATGTGAACAATATTATATATAGTGTTATAACTTAGCTAGCATGGTATACCATATGCAGAAACACACACACCCCAATGTAATTTTCTGGAGAGGATGTGACTAGCAAATAAGGGGATCAGAAAAGGCCTAACGTGTAGGTGCTAAGTGCTAAAGAAAGCTAAACTTTTATAAGAGTGAGGTGGTTGAGGAGGAAATTTATTCCTGAAATGCAGGGCAGCCTGTAGAAAGGCATGGAAATGGAGATGAAATGCTATGAATACATCATAGTAAGTTAGACCAGTTTGCCTGCAAAGTAAAATGAAGCAAGAAGAGATATGTGTAGTATACCAGAAAAGGTAGGCTGGAGCCAGATCTTGAAGGACTTTAAAAGCTAAAAGGAAACTATCTGTCTTTTATATTAGAAGCTATAGGGAGCCACTGGAGTTTTGTGAGCAGGCAAATGATGATGCTTTACAAATATCACTTTGCTAGCTGTTTGAACAATGGATTGGAGAAGAGACAGTCTGGAGAAAAGGAGTTCAAGTAGGCAACATTGGGCAATAGGTCTTGAGAGACTAAATTGGGGTAGTAGCTTTGCCAATGGAGAGAAGATAATGGATATTAGAGATGCTTTAGAGCAGAGATTCTTTTTTTCCATTTAAAATGTTTAATTTTAGTTTCAAATTCTCTCCCTCCATCCACCCCCTTCCCTATTCTTTAGAGAAGGCCATATGATACTCATTATACATATGAAGTCATACAAAACGTTTCCACTTAGCCATGTAGGGGGTGTGGTTTGGGAAAGCAAAAAAAAGCAAAGAAAGAGATAGGCTTCAATCTACATTCAGAGTCCATCAGTTCTCTCTCTGGTGGTGGATAGCTTTTTTTTTTTATCATGAGGTCTTTGGAATTGTTGTGGGTCATTATATTGATCAAAGTAGCTTAGTCTTTCACAGGTGATTATTATTACAATATTGCTGTTACTGTGGAAAGTGTTCTCTTAGTTCTATAGAGAAGAGATTCTTAATTTGGAGTTTGTGGGCTTATTTTTTAAAATATATTTTGATAATTGCATTTCAATATAATGGGTTTCCTTAGTAATCTTATGTCACTTATTTTATACATTTAACAACATTATTCTGAGAAGAGGTCTATAGGCTTTAGCCAACTGCCAAAGGGAAAATGAGAAAGAGAGAGAGAGAGAGAGAGAGATTAAGAGTAAGTACACCTTCACTGGATATTACATGGACACGATTTATAAATGGGTTAGATATGGGGGAAGATGGAGAATGAGAGTCAAGGAAAACTGAGATCATAGACCTGGGTGACTGGAAGGATGATGGTGCCCTCAACAGAAATAGACACTTAGGAAGAGAGGTAAAGTGGGCAGAGAGTTCAGTATGGAAAGGACCCTTTGAGTTTGAGATATCTATGGGACATCCAATGAAAAATGTCTTCTAAGGTATTAGGTGAAGAGGGGCTAAAGCTCAGGAGAAAGACTCAGGCTGGATGTATAGATGTGGGGAGTCATCTGAATTGAGATGATTATCAGACCCATGGGAGTTAATGTGATAACAGAGAAAAGAGGACCTAGGTCAGAGCTTTGGGATATACTCAGATTTAGAGGGTGGGGCATCATAGATGTATCATAGATACGGAGCAGAAAGGGACCCTAGAGGCCATCTCATTTAATTCTTTTCTTTGACAGATGAGGAAACTGAGGCCCAGTGAGGTGATATAACTTTTCTAAGGCCACACAGATAGTAACTGTCAAAGTTGGGATTTCAACCCAAGGTCCTTCATTTCTAGAACTAATTTTCTTCCCACTGTACGACCCAGCAAAGAGTTTGGGAAGGAAGCACCTTCCAGATTCAATGTACCATGTGAAGCCCTGGGAAATGTGAAACTAAAACTTTTCCCTTAAGTTCTTGCTTTTTATTTCTCATTTTTCCCTGGAAAAAAATTAGAAAAGTAAATTAAATTTTTACTCTTTTCATTTTTTCCATAAATAATTCCCTCCCATACCTTCCCACCCCCAGAACTAGTCTTTTCACCTTTGCTCACAGAATGCCTTGGTTTTGGGGTGCTGGATTGGTTTTTAATACTTCTTTTCTGGGTTTTTTTTTGTGGAGCTTTCAGCAACCACGTATCTAGTGTTTTGGGGATGGAGGTCTCTGGCACCTGTGCTAGCCTGGCACATGACGGGTGCCAGTGGTCTGGGAATCTGCTTCTGGCAGTGGAGATCCAGTGTTTCTAGATCCCCTGGCCTGGCCCATAAACTTCTAGCTCTTCTGGGGAAAGAGTATGATGGGGCTCAGACGATCAGATGGAGGACCTGAAAGACATTGTTCCTCCTTGGGCTTTTGCCCAGCATACCTCAGACTTGGAGTTTGCATCTCTATTCCCTCGTGTCTTTGGGTTTCATTTCCCAGCAGTGTCCATGGCACATTTGTCAGCAGTGTGCGCTTAATGCAGGCTTTCACAGTGATTTTTATGTGCTGTCCTCCAGCCTCCTATTTCCCTTCCTTTCCCTTATGGCATGCATGGTAGAAGGAGCACTGAACTCGTGGTGCTAAACACTGAGTCACAGGACCTGAGTTCAAGATCCAGCTCAGTCATGTGGATTACTTCAGCAAATTGCTTCAATTCTCTAGGCTTCAGTTTCCTCATCTGCAAAATGCAAAGCTTGGACTAGATGATTTCAGAGGTCCTTTTCAGGTGTGAGATACTTTTTATTGTATACTACACTAGACTGAATTTGTCCTAATAAAATATACAGTATGAAGGATGTGATAATTCTCTGTATATTCTGTTCTAATGCCAACACACATTTGCAGAGAGAGCTGTTAGGGAAACAATCAATCAATACAAGCCTTGGTTTGGAAACTCACATGATACAATGAAAAGAAAACTGGATCTGAAGTCAGAAGACCTGGGTTCAAATCATACTTTTTAAAAAAAAATAATATATGTTTATTTATTTTTAGTTTTCAGCATTCACTTCCATAAGACTTTGAGTTCCAAATTTTTTCCCTATCTCTTTTCTCCGCCCACCCCAAGACAGTATGTAAATTGATATAGGCTCAACATATACATTCATATCAAATCTATTTTCATATTACTCATGTTGTAAAGAAGAATTAGAACCAATGGGAGAAAACACGAGAAAGAAAAAACAAAAAGAGAGAGAGAGAAAATAATATGCTTCCATCTACATTCAGACTCCATTGTTCTTTTTCTGGATGTGTATAACATTTTCTGTCATGAGTCTTTTAGAGTTGTCTTGGATCCTTGCATTGCTAAGAAGAGCTAAGTCTATTAAAATTAGTCATCACACAATGTGGCTATTACTGTGCACAATGTTCTCCTGGTTCAGCTCACTTCACTCAGCATCAATTCATATAAATCTTTGCAGGGTTTTCTGAAGTCTGTCTGCTCATCATTTCTTATTGCACAATAATATTCCATTATATTCATATACTGCAACTTGTTCAGCCATTCCCCAACTGATAGGCATCCCTTTAATTTCCAAGTCTTGGCCACCACAAACAGAGCTGCTATAAACATTTTTGCGTATGTGGGTCCTTTCAAATCATACTTCTAATGTTTACTACCTCTGTGACCCTGTGCAAGTCATTTGACCTCTGTTTACCTTAGTTTTTTCATCTGTAAAATGGGAGTAATAATAGCACCTATTTTGGGGGGTTGTTGAAAGGACCAAATGAGATAATAATTGTAAAGATAATAAATCAGCACAGTGCCTGGCACATAGTAAGTGCTATATAAATGTCAGCTATTATTATTATCATCATGACTTAACTTTTCTTGGTCTCAATTTGCCCTTCTATAAAATGAAGACATTGGACTAGTACCTTCTGACTGTAGATATATGGTCCTATGATCACAACCAAGGGTAGAACTTGGGGGAGGGAAATGAGTAAGAAGGTGGGACAGCTTTTCCAAGGGATTGTTTCAAGGTTTGTGGGGAGGTCTAGATATGCAATGGAGCTTGACTGAGGGGGGAGAAGATCCTACTGTAATAGGAGAGATAACAGGTAAAGCATGGCAGAGAGGTGGTATTGAGCATGGCCAGGCAAGAAAACAGCTGTCAGGGTTGAGGTTAAACAGGTATAGCTTAGTAATTTTTATCTAAGTGTGGAAAATAAAAATTTTTTGAATTGCTTATTATTCCCCTGAAATCAGCATGGAGGATTTGTAATCATCATCCTCATCCTCATCACTAGAATTTTATAGTGCTTTAAGGTTTGCAAAACACATTTGACACATGTGTATATATATGTGTGCATGTGTATATGTGTATATCGTATATATTATATGTATCTTCCTATATATAAATCCCACACACATCTACACACCTACATGTAGGTACATGTACATACACACATAAATTTTATTTTATTCTAACAACAACCGTGTAAAGTAGGTGTTATTATTTTCTGCATTTTATAGAAGAGGAAACTGAGACTGAGAGATGTTAAGTAACTTGACTAGGGTCACACATCTATTAAGTGTCTGAGGCAGGATTATGAACTCAGGTCTTCTTAAGTCCACCTGATTAACCTTTTTACCTTTGATTCCCATCTTCCAACTAACTACATGCATGGCTAGTCACTTTTAAATGATAATATTCTGGCTAATCTGAATTCCACATCCTCTTCAAAGCTTCCTAAGTTAGGTTTCTCTCTGAGTTCTTGATGTTCCAAAAGTTTCTAAAGAAGTTATGGGGACAGCTAGGTGGCACAGTGAATAGAGCATTAGCCCTGGAGTCAGTAGGACCTGAGTTCAAATCTGACCTCAGACACTTAATAGCTTGTGACCCTGGGCAAGTCACTTAATCCCAATTGCCTCCAAAAAAAAAGAGGTTATCATTTTAGTTACCCCTTTTTGACTTTCTGTGGTGCCTTACTCCATACTGATGCCTAACAATGTCTAATGAATTTAAAAAGAAGCCTTTTTGTTTTAGTTCTAATTCTGTCTCAAGTTGATAACCCCACTACCTTTGTCTATCAGTACTGCAAAGGAAGTGATTTATTTCAATGTTTTGTACAGAATAAGCATTCCATTCAGCAGCATTTATTAAACACTTACTATGGGCAAGGCCTTTAGGGTGCAAAGACAAAAAACAAACAATCTCTTTCCTCAAGAAGCTTACATTGTAATAGGATAGACATAATGTAGTCACAGATAAGGAAATACAAGGAAAATTAGGGATACAATGCTTTAACAACTGGAGGTGTCAGAGAACATTTCACCTAGAAGGTGGCTCCTGAGCTTAGCCTTGGAAGAAGACAAAAACTCTGTGAGGCAGAGGTGAAGAGGCTTTATATTCTGGGCACCAGGATATCCATGACTTGTGGGAATCAACAGAGATGGCCTCTTGAGTTTTGGGAAATAACTAGTATCCCATTTGGCTGAAATCTAGGTTTGAGGAGAATAATATCAAATAAGGACATAAAAGTTAGTTTGGAGCCAGATTGTGGAGGGCCTCAACACATAGGCTGAGGAGTTTGCCTTTTAATCTATTGGCAATGAAGAAATACTGCAAGTATTTAGGTGGAGAGATGACCTGTGCATTAGAAAGCTTCTCTTAGTGACTGTATGCAGAGTGAAGTGAGGAGAGAGAATAAAAACCGGGAGACCCATTAGGAGGCTACTGTAATGGTCCAAGAAAGAGGTGATGAAGACCTGGATTAGAGTGGTAGAGAAAAAGGAGAATATCTGAACAGTGTTGTGAAGAAAGAATTCACTGGACTTGGGAGGAGATTGGATATATATTGAAGGCCGGTCAGTCAACAAACATTTATTAAGCTTCTACTATGTGCCAGTCATTGTGGTAAGCACTGGGAATACAGAAAGGGGCAAAAGACAGCCCCTTCCCTCAAGTACCTCTAATGTGAGAACAAGAGGGAAGAGAGGATAATTCTGAAGTTATGAATCCGGGTCAGTAGGAGGATACTTGTGTCCTCAGCAGAAATAGGAAGATTTGGTTGAAGAGCAGATAATGAGAGTTTGAGATACCAGTATCCAAGAGATGTTCATCAGGCAGTTAATGATCTGTATTGAAATCCAGAAAAGTGGTTAGAGCTGCTTAGAGATGATAATTGAACCCATGCAAGCAAATGAGATCACCAAGGGAGAAAGTATAGAAAAAGAAAACAGTCCTGGACATTGCTTGGGGATGAATAAGCAATGATTGAGCAAAGAGACTGAGAAGCAGCAGTCCGATAGGCAAAGGAAAAACCCATCAAAAGCAGTATCAGACAAGCCAATAGAGGAGAATATACAGGAAAAGTCAGTCAACAGGGTCAAAAGTTGCAGAAAGGTCAACAATGATAAGGCTGGGGTAGGGGTTTGGAGTATAGACTTAGATTGAGCAATTAAAGAATTTTTGGTATCTGGGAGAGCAATGTGAGTTAAGTTGTGGGTTTGTGAGCCAGGCTGCAGGACGATGGCAACAAAGTGAAGGGTGAGGAAGCTGAGGGAATGAATGCAATCTTATTTTTACTTTGGCCAAATTGACTGCTTTGTTGCCTAAACACTTGCCTAAACAGCTGCCCTATGGCAGCTGGGCTTCTCTTCATGGCATTCCTTTCTGGAAAACCTTTAGCTCTCTGTTCTATCTCTCTAAATACCATCTACCCTTCGTCATATCCAGTTCCACTAACTCCATTAAGTTTTCTATGATTACCCAGGCCCCAGATGGTCTTTGTCTCCTTTGAAGTCCTATAAGCTTCTATTTTGGATCTTGTCATGTAATAATTTCTCTTGTGTTTTTCTTTTCTCTCTCCAGCCAAATTATAAGCTATTTGAGGGTAGTGGACAGAGTCCTATACCTTATACCATTTCATACACAGTATCTTGCATATGTCAGATACTCAGTAAGAATTTATCATGTTGATTAACACGATCTTTTATTAAACAGAAGTGATAAGCGCTTTGGAGCTGAGAATCAAATTTATTTCATGTAGAGTCATTTCATCAAGACATGGATAGAAGATGGGTCCTTGATGGAGAATGGACCATTTGGGGCTGAGAGTAGAATGTGGTGAGAATGGCAGATTAGGAGGAGAGGGAGACTGCCCTCACCAGTTGATGCGCTATAGAATAGGTAAAGGAAGAATATTGATGGTGGCTTCCCCTAAAACAGCTTAACTTTCTTTTTTTTCCTCCTTCAGGCAGATGAAGAAAGAAATTACCACATCTTCTACCAGCTCTGTGCAGCAGCCAGCCTTCCAGAGTTTAAAGAGCTTGCACTCAGTAAGTAGCCCTGTTGTATATTGGGTAACAAGAACTCCAAGTGGCTGCTATGGTAGGCATTAAACTTATAGCACTTTTCACATCTCAGTTGACTACCAGTTGGTGTAGTAGTCAAGATTTCCATCCTATGCAGGAAGGTACAGTGGAAACAGTGCTGATTCTGGAGTTGGAGGACCTGGTTTCAAATGTTCCTGTGATCCTTGTTACCTCTGTGACCTTGGACCCCTAAACCTTAATTTTTTTTTCTGTAAAATAAGGGCATTAGAAGAATTCTCCCCAGCTACTGACTGAGAGGTGATGTAGATCTGGACATATCTTGTTGGCCATGCTCAATGTGAGAATTTGTTTTGCTTGACTATGCATATTATTACTAGTGGTTTTTTTTCCCTTTTTTTTTCTTGGAGGTAGGGGAGCAGAAGGAGAGAAAATAAATATTTAACAATTGAAAAATTAATTTATTAAAAAAGAGATTGAATTAGATGGTTTCTGAAGTTGTTCTACCTCCAGACCTATGATTCTATAATTCCATAGGACAAGTCTTTGCTCCTGTCTAACTTGTGACCTTGGGCAACTCATTTAGACACTGAAAGCCTTATTTGCCTCATTTATAAAATGAGAATAACAATAACCTTCCTACCTATCAGTGATTCAGTAAACATTTATTAATGGATTGCTCTGCTTGGCACTGGTAATACACAATCAAAAAATGAATTGATTCCTGCCCTCAGAGAGCTTACATGCTGTCGGGGAAAAAAGCCATTGAGAAGATCACATAAGTGATGGGAAGGTGCTACATAAAACAGAAATCACTGTAGAATATAAAATATAGTAATCTTTGTGGTTTCTTTGACAGACATCACATTCTGGGCATTGGGAGGAGCACTTCCTTCCCATGAAGGCTTTGGAAACACACACAGGTGTGAGGAGACAGAGAGAGACAGAGAAAAAGCAGAGGAGAAGTGAGGAGAGGGGAAGGGAAGAGGGAGAGAGAGAAGGAGGGGAAGAGGAAGGAGAGTGGAAGACAGAGATACATGTGATATGTGACTTTTATAAAGAACTCACTGAATCTCAAAAATCATATTCATAAAACACAAACAGTGGCTGTGAAGATAAAAGACAGCTTTAGAGCAATGAACCCACAGAAGGGTAAGCTTTGACTCAATGGTATCTGATCAGCCCTAAGCAGTATGTAGCTATTTTGGACATCCATGCTCTAGCAGACAGAGGGGAGAAGAATCAACAACAGAAAGTGTCTCTGCCTGGCCAGCAGGATGAGTCACTATGGGTATTTGACAAAAAAAGTGAAAAGCCAACACTTCAGAGGTCTCAACATTTGGGGAGCTGTTTGGGGAAACTTTCAGGTTTTGCTTCTTCAGGTTAAGAGTCAGAGTAGCAAACTTGACTCTCAGAATCTGGGACCAAAATTTGTTCTTCTAGGACTTTCCTTCTCCTAAGTGAACTTTATCTTGTACTATTAGTCAGCTACTCACTAGTGATCACAGAGGAGGCACCTGTCAGGTGTAAGGGACTAAAAGACTTAAGAGTTACATTTTATGTTGTTAATGCTTTTGTAATGTTGACCTTGATTCATAAAACTCTATGTAGATGGGTGGGCATTTTTTTTTTGGTCAAGCATCCATCTAGTCTTCCATTCTCTCAATTCCATCTTTCACACAGCTGCCATGCTATTCCTAAAGCAGACTTGACTATGTCACTTTCTTGTTCAGAAAACTTTGGTGGTTCCCTATTACCTACCTCTTTAATAAAATGTAGACTACTCCATTGGATCTTCACAGTCTGGCTCCAGTCTGCCTTTCCAGGCTAGTTATATATTAGTTTCCATCATACACTCTGCACTCAAGCCATACTGACTTGAACATATTGTTCCTCATACATAACATTTACCCTCTACCTTCATGTTTTTACATAGCCTGCCTCTCCCTGCCTCTCCCTGCCCACCCCCCCCCCCCCCCGTGCTTGACATACTCTCCTTCTTCATCTCTTTTCTTGGAATTCTTAGCTCCTTTCAAGGATCAGATCAAGTTCATCTTCAAAAGGCCTTTCCTGATTCTCCTTAACTGCTAATCTCACTGCTCAAAATCACACTCTGTGTATCTTGTACATGTCATGTATTTATTTATCTGTGAACATGTATTCTCCCCTCATCCCATCTGTTCCTTGGAAGTTGGGACAGTCTCACTGATAAATCTGTCTCTCCAGCATCTAGGGCATGCTTGAAACATAGTGAGCATTTAACAGATGCTTCTTGATTGATTAGTCTGGTGTGACAAGCATGTGGAGTGTGTGGAAGAAAGTGACAGAACAGGATGGTACCAGGTTGTGGAAAGCATTTGATGCTAGAGAAAGTTGTTCATGTATTACACAGTAGGTAAAGGAGTGTCATGACCAGATCAATGCTTAAGAAGGATTATTCTGACAATGGTATGAAGAATAGATTAAATGAGTGGATATAAATGGTATATGAGTGGATATAAAAAGACCAGTTAGGAGGCTATTTCAGTAATACCTGTTTGCCAGTGAGGGCCTGTATCAGGCCAGTGTCAGTGGGAATAAAAGAGGTGACAGATATGAGGAGTGTTACAAAGGAGTCATCAGCAGGACTTGTGGATTGATTACTTATGAGAAGTGAGGGAGAAGAATTAAAGGTGACATCAAAGTTTCTACTCGGAGGCAGATTGATCAGTAGATACTTGTGGAAGAAATAATGGCAACATAGTTATAGAATACCAAGCTCTCCCCAGTAGGACCATTGCAGGTTAACTGGAAGACAGTGATTAGGAAGACAAAGTTTAGTTCATGCTCCACTCCTTGCCATCCAAGGGAAGTGGTGGAGGGGAGAAGCCTCACTTTTGTGGCAAAGAGAAAGATTATTCCAAAAGGCTGATTTTGTATGAAATGAGCAAATAACAGCAATATCAGTTTGGGTATAATTGGGCCATTTTGTCCTAAGTACAACTTTAAAGTAATAGGAAACAAATTGTCTTAATTCTTTTCCACTTAATGCAGTGTGTTGATGTTGAAAAATGACTTTTTCATGATGCATGCCTTGGAGTCATGCAGAGATCTTTGGGCTTGTGGGTAAAACAGTCCAAAACAACATAATTTTATTAGTAACTCATACTTCTGCATTTCAATATGCCATCCAAGAGGATCTTGGAGCTAAGCGAGGATGCTTTACTGTGCTCTTGTGCCCTGACAATAAAGCTTTCTTAGGACATTACAAGTAGATTAGCTATGTGGTTGCAGGCATCTGCCTTTGGTAATCTGCAGTACTAATGTCTCTGTGTGATTGGGAACCACAAGTAGCTATCCTAGTAACTGCTGATGGGTCCAGTGAGGATCTTTATCCTTTCATAGCATCCTTTTCTACTCCTTATAAAATGTACTGTGTGTTCTTAAGTTACAAAAATAACACTAATAAGACTCACCATTGTGAGGAGAGAACAGAGCATCTTAGTATATTTCTGAACTTGTTTGGGTATGATCATCTTCTTTCCCCTACCAAGGTGAGGATGGGTTTGGCTCTTTCTCTATTTTGAGATGGATTGAGTGAAATGTTAAGTCTGACATTGGAACATAGCACATAGAGAGATAGAAGCCTGGACTACAAGTCAATGAGTAGCAGTGTGATGTAATGGACAGAGCATTGAACTTGGAATCTGAAAGGTATGAATCCTATTTAAGACACTTAGTAGCTGATTAACTCTGGGGAAGTGATTTAGTTTTTCTGGCCCTGAGTTTCATCTGTAAAATGAGGAGAGTGAACTTGATGACCTCCAAGTACCCTTCCAATTCTAAATCTATAAGCCTTTGAGTCTATAAACATGGTGGGTGCTATCCTACTGCTCAGTGTCATAGATTCTCCATATCCAATCTAATTCAACAAACATATGCTAATCACTGAGGATACAAAGACAAAACAAAACAAAAAAAATGGTCCCTACTCTCAGGGAACTTACATTCTGTTGGGAAGGGGGGGAAATAGGTAAATAAATATGTGTCTAATAATTGGAGGAGGAGGAGGAGGAGGGAGAGAGTACTGACAACTGAGGGGTTCAAGAAAGGCTTTCTCTTAGGAGATGGGACAAAAACTGAAGTTTTTTGAAGAATCCCTAAAGGAGACCAGGGATTCTAGGATGCAGTGGTACAGTTCAGAATTGGGGAACAGTCTTTCAAAAGGCACAGCAATGGGAGATAGAGCACTTATTTTGAGGAACAGCAAGCAGGCCATTTTGGCTAGAACTAGAATGTATAAAAAGGAATAATGAATACAAGCCTAGGAAGGAAGACTGAAGCCAGATTATAATAGGCTTAAAATGTCAAGCTCAAGAGTTTAAATTTCATCCTGTGGGCAATAACATGCTTCAGAGGGTTCTTGAGGAAGGAAATGATATGCTTAGACTTGTGATTTAGGAAGATCATTTTACCTACTGTCTGGAGGATGGATTGGAGAAAAGAAAGACTGGAAAGAAGACCAGTAAGAAGGTTGCTGCAATTGTCAAAGTGAGAGGAGAAAAAAAATCAACATAGATTAAATGCCTGCTCTTTGACAGTCACTGTACATAAAGGAGATAAGGAACAGAAGGCCTGAATTAAAGTGGTGACCTTGCGAATGAAGGAGGGGGCAGATGCTAGAGATATGATGGTGGTAGAGGTGATGAGACTTGGAAAGTACTTGCAGAAGGGGGTTATGAGAGAGGGAAGACTCAAAGATTTTTCTAAGATTAGAAACTAAAATTCAGTTAATGGAAGAAGTTATTGAAGGGGATTATAGTTTTATTCATTGTAAGTATTTAGTAATTGATATCCAGCAAAGCCAGTGCGATACCATTTTCCTTGTTGACATAAAACTTCACTATGTAATGTATTTGTACATGTATCAAATTTAGAAAAACATAGAAAATGAACATCCTTTCACTTTAAATATCCTGAGTGTGTATTTGGAATATAAAGATGCCCTCTTTTTTTGTATTTTTCCCTTCCCCCCTCCTTCTCTCTCCATTGCCCTCTTCTCTTCTCCATCCTCTTTTTCGTCTCTTCCCCTTCCATTTCCTCTTGTTCTTTTTCCATCTAGAGTCTGACATTGGAACATAGCACATGGAGAGATAAAAACCTCTACTATAACTCAATCAGTAGCAATGTGGTATAGTGGATAGAGCCATTGGACTTGGAATCTAAAGGGTCTGAAATAATTCATCTCAGGACCATTTCTCTCTGAACTCGGTCACATATAAAAATAAGAATAAAACATCATCATCATCATCATTTCTGACTTCTGTAAAGAGAAAAGTCACAGTCTTATTTTTTGTTATAATCCATGTCTTCATGGCTTGTATTTGCTTAAAAAGACCACTTTTAATTGGTACAAGATGTTATTTGCTATTTTGTATTATCCAGTCCTCTCCCCATTCTTTCAATGTGTGTGAATCAGAAGTCATCTGAACTTTGTGACTCTTGTGCCTGCTAGTAAGGGAAATAAAATACTTGGAATGAGATGTAAAAAGAGGAGAGATCCTGTTGGACTGTAACATGAAAACTGCATGTGAGAATGACATTTTCCTGACACAGCTTTTTTACTTTCTCTCCCTCTCACCACTCACAACAGCATGTGCCGAGGACTTTTTCTATGTTTCTCAAGGAAGAGACACATCTATTGAAGGTGTGGATGATGCAGAAGACTTTGAGAAAACTAGACAAGCCTTCACTCTTCTTGGTAAGGTTTTTTGTTTTTGTTTTTGTTTTTTGGAGGGAGAGATGGTAAGGGAAGAAGGAGAATTAGAGGGGGAAGGTATCTGATAAAACATCTTTGGGGAGAAAATCTTGGGGGAGGGATGTCCTTTTCCTTTCACTAGATTTGAAAGGATTCTAGGGTTTCTAGGATGTACTCTCTACTTACAGAGACAGCAAAGTTCAGGGGTTCTTGTAGTCACTCAGAAACATTAGCTTCTCATTCCCTCAAATTTAAAACAAATCTTGAGTGAGATTGATTAATATTCTGCCTCTCATCATCAAAGCATGGATTTGGAAGCAGCACAGTGGAAAAAACCCTAAACTAATTTTTGGGAGACCCAGGATTTGGAATCGTAGAGACCTTTAGAGTTTATCAAGTCCAACCTTTCCACTAGGAGGGTGAAGGAAATCCTGCTAGAATAGCTCTTAACAGATTGTCATCTAGACTCTACTTCAGTACCCTCAGTGATGGAGAGCTCCCTCCTTGTTTTATGAATCTGCCTTGTTTCATTGTTGGCATGCCTCCTGATTGTTTAAATGCATTTCTTTACATTGAACAAAAATCAGCCTCTCTGTGACTTCCACCCACTGGTCCTTGTTTTGCCTTTTGGAGTCAAACAGACTAATTCTAACACCTCTTCCACAGGCCAGTTCTTCAGCTGCTTGAAGACTAAGATCATGAATCCCCTTATTCTTCTCCTAGCTTTGCCATTCACAAGTGATTTCCCTTCTCTGGGCCGCAAAATCTTCTTTATATAAAACAAGAAAGTTGGACTGTATTTGTTGTTGTTGTGTCGTTTCAGTTATGTCCTACTCTCTGTGATCCCTTTTGGGGTTTTCTTGGCAAAAATACTAGAGGAGTTTGCCCTTTCTTTCTTCAAGGACTATATGGTTACAGTGATAATAATTATAATAGCTAACATTTTTATAGTACTTTACATATATTATCCCACTTGATTATCACAACAATCTTGTGAGGTGATATTATTATCCTCATTTTACAGATGAGGAAACTGAGTCCCAGAGAAGTAAGTTTCAGAAGCAAGATTGAAAGTCAGGTCTTCTTGACTTCAGGTTCAGCACTCTGTCTATCCATTACTTTAGGCTACATCCTAAAATGAACACTAGTGCCTTTTCTAACTTAAAAATTCCATTACTTACTAATTCTTATTGACCCTTTATTGCTTTGACAGGCTTTCTCTTGACCTTATAAGATAGATGTTTCTAGAATATGGTCCTCAACTCTTTGTAGTTCCATGTGCAGTTCTGTGAGGGCCAGGGCATGATATCCTACTCTGTTATTGCTGTGGCTTTTAAATTCCTAATTGCAATCATTAAAGCAATCTTTATTATGATTTAATTTTATTGTAATTAAAAGAGAGGACAAATTTTCACCTCAATTCAATGGGAACAAAAGTACTTCTAGAAGTCTCCTACAACCAAGAAGTTGCCTTGGCCAAAATGTGGGGAGGGATTCATTAAGAGCTTCAATTTTGTCCATAGTTGATCCCCACTAGGGAAGTTGAGGATGTTTAAATGTACTTCTGTACCTTGGAAGGTAAGCAGTTATCATATTTATCCCCAAAATGTAGCTGTTGAAGAAAGGATGATGGATTGGACTGAATGGTCCACATGGCTAACCCAGGTTGGTATCTTTTTAGCTTGGAGTTAGGTCCGGATATTACACAGCAAGCAGATCCCTGTGTAAGGAGAGAGGAAAATTGGAATCTCAGCTGCTGAAGTCCATAGATACTGTTCAGTTTTCCCAGTAACTGAAGGATAGATTTAACTTGTTTTCCTTCCCTCATGTGCCCCTCTGCATTCCCTCTGTCCTACCACCACCACCCCAGGGCTCCCCTCTTATGCCCTTTTATCCAAGGGATGCAGAGAGAAGGGCATAGGTTGGAGGGGTATGAATGGCCCACAATATGACTGGCCCCTAGCATCACCTTTCTGCTCATAAGAAAAGAGACAAGGCCTTTAAAAATTGTCCTTATAGCAGTCATGCTGAGCAGAAAGTATGAGCCAGTACTTGGGGATGTATCATTCCTTGGAAGATGATTAAATCTAGTGTAGAGCTTTAGAATTGGGCTCTTGCTGAAAGACCTCAGTGAATAGTAACTAAAATGTTGGATGTACCAAAAATTTTTTAATTTTATATTTAATTTATGGAATAAAACAAGCATTTTCATAATATAGTACAATAAAAAAGATGATTGTACATGAAACTACAAATCCACCATGCACAACTTGCTATTCCCTTCAAATATACAACAAAATTATGTAAGCTTTTTTCTTTATTTTCTTCTAAAGAAGGCTACCATTAGATACAAATATATATGTGTGTGTGTATACATAGTATACATATACTATGTATATATGTGAAATTATTCTATGCCTACTTCTATTTATCAGTTCTTCCTCTGGATGCAGATAATGTCTTTCTTTATCCTTTGTCCTTTATAGCTAATTTGGGTATTTATAATAGACAAAATAAATTATTTGCTCAAAGTCATTGTTAAAACCATATTGCTGTTCCTGTATATGATGTTCTCTTGGTTCTGCTCATTTTGCTCTTCATTATTTCATGCAAATCTTTCCGTATTTTTCTAAAATCAACCTGCTCATCATTTCTTACAGCACAGTAGTATTCCCTCACAATCATATACCACAACTTGTTCAGCCATTCCCCAATTGATGGGCATGCCTGCAATTTCCAGTTATATATACATATATAACATATATACTAAAATCTTAATGCAATTCTTAGCTTTAATAGCTTAAAACTGTACTAAGATTCTAGGGACACCATTCTTTAGGGAACTTCTCTCTTTTCACATACCTCTGAACTGTACACTGTGAAATGAAAGAACCAGGGCACAGGCTCTAGGTCACTGGTAGATCCTGCAGAGATGTTCACAAAGCAATGGGCAAGAATCCCACACAATGAGGAAGTGCAGTTGGATTGAGATCTGCACCAGTGGAGAAGGTATACACACAAGAGTCAGGAGACTCTTATAGTATATTGAATATGCCCAATTTCTTATTCTTTTCCTTTTTTTTCCTTACTCAAGGATTTTGTTGTAGGCTTCTACATTCAGGAGAACCTTACAGATCATAAAATCATATAACTCTAGGCCAGCAATGTCGTATAATCTGTTTCTCAGCCAGTACAATAATCTCTACCATCCTCTGGCAGAGGCACCAGTGGGGCTGGGTGACTGCCTCCAGAAAGGTCACACTACATTAAAAAGACACCTATCTGGGGCAGCTAGGTGGCACAATGGATAGAGCACCAGCCCTGGAGTCAAGAGAACCTGAGTTCAAATTAGGCCTCAGACACTTATTAGTTGTGTGATCCTAGGCAAGTGACTTAACTCTGCCTCCTAAAAGAAAAAAAGAAAAGAAACCTATTCTATTTTTGAACCTCTGTATTTGTTAAAAAATTCTTATATTAAGTCAAAATCTACCTTCCTATATACCTTTCACCCATTGGCCCTGGTTATATTCTTTGGGGCCACATCAGAATATATAAACCTCTTCTTCTGCATTGAAGCCTTTTAACTATACTGAGACAGCTATCCTTTCCTTACCTAAATTTTGTTTTTTTAAAGTAAATATCCCAACTTCCTTTTAAAAAAAATTTTATGTGATCTGGTTTCCAGGACCCTCATCATCATCTACTCACCGTTCTCTGAATATTTTCTCATCTCTCAGTGTCCCTCTTAAAGTGTTGCTCCCAGAGCTGGATATGTAGCTTCAACTTGTCCTGACCAATATGGAACAGTGGGATTTTCACTTCCTGTAAATGGAATAGTCTACTATTCCTAATGCAGCCTGAATTTGATTTTAGTAGTGATGTCACATTGTTGGCTCATAATCCCGTTTCTGTCTTTCTGAGGCAACCTCAGTAAAGCAGTCATGTTAGGGGTCTATCAAAGCAGCGCGTACTTACTTGACAATGAATTAGAGAGAAATGAAAAGGAAAACATTGAAAGGCCCTCGTTAAATGGATATTCTCAGGCCCTATGGTCTCCTCTCCTCTGCTACTTTGGGCATACTGGGGACATATACAAGACCTACTATGAGCAAGAAAGTTCTAAGTTTTGTTTCACAGGTAAATATAGGCCAAGGCTTTGCTTCCTGGGGAGGGGGCGGGGCACACTTATCTTCATGCCTTATCTTGAAGCACCTAACTAGATATAGCAGTGGTGTTTTACCTTGCTCTCCTTTGACCAGTTGGTTAAATATATATATATGTATGTATGTATGTATGTATGTATGTCATATGCATTTGGTCCTTGAGTCTTTTGAGAGATGAAGGTTGGGGGAAGGGTCCATCAGTATTAATCAAAACTATATTGTGATTGCTTGTGTGGGTGGGTGTGCATTATTCACTTCCTGAATGATCTGTGACACTTTTTTTCAATACAAGCTGGCTTCCTCTTGTCTCCCAGCCTGCATGCAGGGAATACAAACTCATTCTCCTACTAGCTTAAATAAAACATGGGCTTTAAGCCTTAAAAAATATCCCATTATAAAAACTACAAATGTGTTTTTTCCCATTATCCATATCTAGTGGCCCTGCATTCTCCTGGAAAATTTAAATTTAACTGTGTATATTTATGTCAAAAGAGATTCAGAGAAAGATGCGTATGAGCTATGTTTAAGGTGTGTTTCTGATAGGTGTGGTTTAGCAAGAAAGAGTTTGTGAAGAGGAGGGATGGGGGGGAGGTGCCAATAATTGGCTTGCCATCACAGCCCTTATCATAACAATCCCCTGAAGAGTCTTCTTTGCTCTCCCCTGATAGCCCTTTAGATGTGTCACAGATGTTTGCAGGAGATTATATTTGGAGAACGATTATTACAGATAAATTACCTCTCCTTATGGAACCATAAAAATGTCCTTAAAACGTTTGCTTGAAATGAAGTCCAAGATAAGTCTGTATGATGGCCACCTCTGTTTTGCTGCCAAACAAGTTATAATGCTACCTTGACCTAGCCAAACTGACCCAGGTGGTTCTGGGTGAGGAGTTAATAGTTCAGCCCAGGAACCCCTTTCATCCTCAGTGATTACTTGTTGAGGGTCCTCTACATTGTCTGCAAAATTGTTGGCTCTGAAGGAAAATCTCACACACACACACCCACTCTTTAAGACAGCTAAATCTCACTTTCTGTCCTGCCACAGAAATTGGGAATAATTCATTTCTTTTCCTTTACCTTTTAGGAGTGAGAGAATCCCATCAGATAAGTATTTTTAAGATAATTGCTTCTATCCTGCACCTTGGAAATGTGGAGATTCAAGCTGAACGCGATGGAGATTCCTGTAGCATATCAGTGAGTTGTATGACCATGCCAACCAAAGAATCCATACTATTTACTGTGTGGTTTTATAGATTTATACTATTTGTGTACTGCTTTCCACTCCAACAATATGAGGGGTTATTTATTTCTAATGATGATGTTTTCTTAGCCTGCACTTGGACAACTGATGTGATTTACTAGGTGGTGATACCTTTTAAAAGGGACTAACTCCTTTTCAGCCCATGTACTTTCTGCAATGGAATTGAAAAGTCACCTGACTCCTCTCCCTAAGGGAAGAGACCCGATGGTCTTAGGTTGGTAATATCACCACCAAAACCAGGTCAGGGCTGGGTATTTGATGTGTACCTATGGATATTATCAAATGCCTCCAGGCACATTGTACCCTATGAAATGCTGTCACCAGAAAAGGCTTTGTGATTTGTTCTGTGAAGTTTGGATTCAGTCAAAGGGCTGCACTTGAGGACCTAGGGGGCCACAGGTGGCCTCAAGGCCACAGGTTCTCTACCCCTGTTATCCATTGTGGGGATGAAAAGTAGCAGATACCATCCCTGGTCTCTGCCTTCAAGGATTTTTTTTTATCTAGTTAGATAAAACACATACATGTGAACAGCTGTATAGACAAGGCAGAAGTTTCAAGCAAGAGATACTTATACTAATGCCAGATCAGATTATTGTGAAGAGCTAGTCTTTGTGACACTAGCACACCTGAGGACTACATTCATCAGCACCTGTTTTCATGACTGTGTATCTAACTAATTCCCCAACGAGATTACAGACTTCTTGAGGGCATGTAGCAAGGATGATGTTTTATATTCCCATAAGGCAATGCTAACATAATAACTTGTTAAGTCGTTATGCTCTATGAATACTAGTTGGATGACTGACATCACCTTTTAGTACCTTAAGAGAAACCTGGTAAATTCAGCCAACCAGTTGGCTACTTTTAATCAGTTAGTCATTTGATCAGTAAGCATGTATTAAGCACTCACTAGATGCCAGCCACCATGTTCAGTGATATAACATAAACCTATTCTGGATTTAATCCTTTGCTACATTCAGTGGCACATACAGAAATATAAGGCATAGTCCTGGATCCAAGAAGGTTACAGCTTATCTGGTGAACTCTAAACTCTAGGGAAAGTCAATAGAATCATAGAAAAATGAACTGAGCTTTTTTCTATGTGTCTTAACTAGGTGATTTTTCAGTTCAGCCAGTGATTATTGGGAAGCGGCATAGTTTCATCAAAAGAATGCTGGACTTGGAGTTAGGAGATGTGGTTACAAATCTAGGATCTGGCTCTTACTATTTATGTAACTCTAAGTAATTTGATCCTACTGTAATTAAATGATTAAACCTCATAGTTCTCATCTGTAAAGTGGGGTTCACAATACTTGCCCTATCCACTTCACAGAGGTGCTGCAAAGCAAATGCTTTTGAAATCTCCATGGTGCTATACAGGATGTCCCAAAAGTCTTAGTATTTGAAAACTTTAATAGCTGGGAGACTTTTCATTGGGAAACTCTTGGGTGGGAGAGATTCAAAGGAGTGGCAGATGATGCTCCCTAGGGCATTTTGGTGATGAAAGTGAAGATCAGGCTGAAAGAAGTTCCAGATGATAGTAAGTCAAGGTTAATGAAGAAGACGAAAGAAATAAGGGATAACCACAAAGCCTTATGATCCTGCAGGTCTCCTAATTCTTCCTCTACAACCCTGTCAGCAGAAAGACCCTACAGGGTCTTTCTCTTAAGACTTGGTTTTGACTTACTGCTACAAGATAAACATAAGTGGCTCTTCTGAACAGGCTTCCCCATAGTGAGCAGAACATCCCATGCTGGGCAGTTTTTATTTTTAATTAAAACATGAAAATGTGCTCTGCAACTGCCACTGTTACCTTGGAGATGCTGTAACATACAATAACTTGGACACCAGAGGCAATTTGCTTCCTATATTTGGCAACCTGGACCCATAAAACTCATCTGTTCCCCACAATGCAGAGCATTTTAATGGATTTAGCATCATTTAATTAAGCTTAAATGTAATTGCATGATGCTAAATCAGCCTGTTATCACTTTTAATCAGTAGTCAGAAGGGCATGAGAGATCACATATGCTCCATATATCCTGTTCTGGAAGCAGTGATACCTTCATCTGGACTGGGTTCTCCCAAGGAGTACATTTAGCTTTCTTCTTTTCTGTGCTCCTCTGATGCTGTGTGACTAGGCTCTTGGATGCCTATAGTAGTTGCCTTTCTCAGAGTCCTCTCTGCCTGGCAACTCACTAAACTCACATTTTGCAAGCCTCAGTGAGAAAGTAAGCAGGCGATACTTGGGCAGACACTGTTGCCAGGAGTACATTTAAACATCAGGGGACCTAGCCATCGTGCTAGCCCTTGTCTTTAAGCAGTTCTTGGGAGCCAGTCAGCATCAGCCAGTAGGAGGCTTTCCAGCTCAAGGCGTGCCAGGAACCCTCTGGTCCCTTTACTTGAAGTTGGATGGCTTTAGGTCAGGGGTGCCCACCTAGGTAGGACAGGAGCATTTTGTGAACCCTCATTGCTGAGCAAGTATAAAAACCAAACAAATATCCAGCATCTCTGGACAATTAGCCAATCCAAGAAATGCTATTGCTAAATAGACATAGAGGAAAGACACCAGCTGATGATCAGGAAACCTAGCCTTTAATCCTAGTTCAGCTTTGACTTTCCAACTGATCTTGGACAAGTGACCTCAGGCAAATCACCAAACTTGTCTGGGCCTCAGTTTCCTCATCTGTAAAATGAAGGACTCAGAAGAGATATTCTTGAAGGCTTCTTTTAGTATTAGTGTCTTATAATGATAGCTTATTTTAAAGTTTATGTTTTCCTCAAGACAGTGCCATCTACTACTACCCCTTCTGTTGATGCTTTCCTTTCCTTTTCAGATGACCTTTATTTATCCAATATGTATTAGCAGCTGAGGGGAGAGAGGGCAGAGCTGGGAAGAGTTGTTAAGAAAACATTTTGTAAAACTTAAAATGCTATATACATATGAACTTGAGCATTTTAGAATTTTAGAGCTAGAAGGACCTTCAAGATCATTATCTCCAAGCCTAAGTGGCACAGTGGATAGAACTCAGGGCCTAGAGTCAGGAAGACTTATCTTACTGAGTTCAGATCTGACCTCATATACGTTTAGCTGTGTGACTGTAGGCAAGTTACTGTTTGCCTCATTTTCCTCAACTTCAAATGGGTATAATAACAGCACCTACCTTGCAGGGTTGTTATGAGGAACAAATGAGATAATATTTGTAATAAGTGCTTAACACAGTGTTTGGCACCTAGTAAGTGTTATACAAATGCTTATTCCCTCTCTTCCAAACCCATAATTTTACAAATGAGAAAACTGAGGTCCATATATACTTTGCACCTTGTTAATTACAACTTGTCTTCCTCCCTAGAATTTATACTGTCTTTTGCCTTTATTTTAAATCCCCAGCACTTAGCACAGTGCCTGGCACATAGTAGGCACTTAATGAATGCTTATTGATTAACCAAAATTGTGTGAAGTATTGTAGTACAAGTTTAATTACTCCCCTCTTGCAGGAAAAGAAACCAAAGCTTTTTCAAGGTCACAGAAATAGTGATACTGTCAAAACTTGAACCCAGATTCTCTGACTGAATCAAGCATTCTTTCAACTATATCACTCTGCAGAAATGGGCTGCCTCAGGGAGCTAGACTTAAGGAGGAAGGTGGCTTGGTTGCCAGTGTTCATTTTCACAGCACACGCTCTCATTTAATTCTTACAAGGCAGCCTCATCAGAGACTTGTCCCACGAGCAATTTGGAACCATTATGTGGTGGCACGTCTTGTTCTAACAGATTTCATTTCATCCTTAGAATTAATAAGCTTTCTAACAGGCTCTATGCTGTTATCAGCTTTCCCAGGTGGACATAGGCAAGAGAAAGAAGAATGGCCCAGACAACAAAAGAGGCATCTCACAGAGTGAAGGGAATACATACTGAAGCAGACACATGGGTTTTCTTGTAGGACCTACGTACCGATCTCCATTAAGCAGAAGAATCTTTTCATTTAGTTGAACTTTTCCATATGGACATTTGAATACAGAAGCCAGGAACTTGAATTCAGGCAGTTTTATTGATCTCAGTACTGGTCACGTAGCAGGCACCTAATAAATGTTTGTTGATTGATTTTATTGATCTCATTTAGGATATTGGATCATAGACCTAGAGCAGGAAGGGATGGACCCAACAAACTTTCTAGTCATCTCTCTCCTCATTTTGTAATTGAGAAAACTGAGGCCAAGGAGGTTAAGTGACTTGTACAAGATTTCACTGGTAGTGAAGACCAGAGGTAGAATTTGGACTTGAGTCTTCTTGACTCCCAAGCCAGAGCTCTTGAGCACCCCTGGGAATAGAAAGACACAAGGAAACAGTGTTTGCCCTTAGGTAGTTTACCTACTGGGTAGCTTGATAGTGCAGTGGATAGATTACCTGGCCTGGAGTCAGAAAGACCTATGTTCAAATCTGGCCTCAGACACTTACGAGCTGTGTGACCCTAGGTAAGTCACTTAGCCCTGTTTGCCTTGTTTCCTGATCTGTGAAATGAGCTGGAGAAGAAAATGGCAAACCACTCTGGTATCTTTGCCAAGAAAACCCCAAATGGAGTCATGAAGAGGCAGACATGACTGAAATGACTAAATAGCTTACATTCTACCCCTGGAAAGGGGATCCTGGGAAGGGAGGCTTCCTGGGTTTCTGAGTGAAGGTCTTGAGGTAATTCCTACTAAAACACTTTCCTGAAACACCTCCAAAGGGCTGCAGATAATAACAATAATAATAACAGTAATAGTTAATATCTACTTTGCCCCTTGGAGGTCACTTTCCCCATCTGTAAAATGGAGATAATAGTCCTGGGTTTGGAGGATGATCCAATAAGCTTATGCATTCAAAGCCCTTTGCAAATGTCAAAATGCTATATAAATGTCAATAGTTTTTATCTTCACTACCCCAGCAACCCACACCCAGAGCCCAAGGCAGCTGGAGCCACAAGACCATCCCCAGTCTCATTACTCCTATTCCTCAGACAGGCAACCCTAGGAGATCCTTGCCTCATTCAGCACCCTCAGCCCTCATCCTGGATTTCCAGGGGTTCCAACCCTGTTAGTTACTAGTCTTGCGGAGTCCCACCAACTAGGAGGCCTCTCCACTCATATCCAAGGCTCTGATCTAGGATGAATCCTAATGTCAAAATGAAACATTATTAAATGAAGAAAAAAAACACCTATTCAGGTTCTAGTTCCAGCGTACCACTGACTGCCTCTATGTATGACCTTAGATTTATTCTTCCTCTTTTCTGAACCTCATTTTCTCCATCTGTAAAATGAAGGATTTAAGCTTAAAGAGACCAAAGGCTCCCTTCTAATTCTGTGATCTCTGGGTCAGGTGTTCTAAATGGCTTCATAGTCCCATGGAATTTAAAGCTGGAAGGAACCTTAAAGATAGACCAGTGCAACCTCTTCGTTTTACAGCTGAATTGAAGTGACTTAACCTATATCCTGTGGGTAGCAGGGAACAGAGCAGGGCCCCTCTGACTCTCAATCCAGTGCTCTGGCCACTACATCAGAGCCATACTGTGCTAGTTCAAAAGTTAGTTCCCAGTCTTTGCCTTTTGACTTGACAATAACAGAACTTTGCATCTTTATTGAATTGGTTTTTTTTTTATACTCCCAATAGAGTTGAGTGCTTTGAGAACATTAACAAATTGAGCATAATCCTGACCCTTTTCTGGTGCTCGAAATCATTGAATCTAGCTTAGAAACCTTCCCAGGTGTGGTTAATATTAATGACACCATAGAGTTTGAGCTGGAAGGTGCCCTAGGCAGGGGTTAATGGCACCCAAAGGCCCTTCTAGCTCTGCGTCTTTGTTCTTGGAACCTAGTCCAAACCCCTCATTTTACAGATGAGGAAACTGAGACCTGGGGAAGGGCAATGTCTTTGTTCAATGCCCCATCATGTGAGTAGCAGAACCAGAATTAGAACCCAGTTCTTCTCACTCCTGATCTTAGGTTAGGAGTCTCAAGTAAGAAGATGAAGTCAGGTTTCCCTTTTAAGACCCAAGCTAAGGCTGGATATAAGAATCAGTAAACACAGCTCGTCAACCCTCTAGCATTGCCCTCCTTCACCCTGAGTGTTGCTTACTGTACCCACTTTCACTTTAATGGCTTACAATCTCTCAAGATGTCAATCCTCATTCTATTTCCTTCAGTCCTGTATCCCTCCCTGCCAATTAGCTGGTGGCAGCCGGTGACAGATGAGGAAACCAGCAGCACCAGAGAATGCCAAGGGTGATTTTTAAAGCTGAAATAATTTGGTTATTAGCAAGTGTAATGATCATTCCTATGGCACCCATCTGGTTTCAAATTATATTCACTGTGTAGCTTATGCAAGGAACTACAGGTGTAGGAACTAACATTTATGGGTGTAAATAGAATTCTATAATGCTAAAGAGGGCAAGGCTTTTTTGGTCATTCTTGACACCTTCTCTGGGGGTGACTGAGACATAGGTGAAAAAATGCTTTGTGTGAGGGAGTGTGTGTGTGTCTGTGTGTGTGTGTGTATCTAGGTGGGTGTGGGTGGTCTGGGAATGTAACTCACTACTCTCCCACTAAGTTGCTCCATCTCTCTGTTTCAGCCCCAGGATGAACACCTCAGGAATTTTTGTAGGTTGCTGGGGGTTGAGCACAGTCAGATGCAACATTGGCTCTGCCACCGAAAACTGGTGACCACTTCTGAGACCTACATCAAGACCATGTCCCTGCAGCAGGTGGTCAATGCCAGGAATGCCCTGGCTAAACACATCTATGCCCAGATGTTCAACTGGATTGTGGAGCATGTCAATAAGGCTCTGCACACCACCCTCAAGCAGCACTCCTTCATTGGGGTCCTCGACATCTATGGGTAGGCTTTTGAGAATTCTCTAC
Organism: Vombatus ursinus; assembly: GCF_900497805.2. Classification (NCBI taxonomy): domain Eukaryota; kingdom Metazoa; phylum Chordata; class Mammalia; order Diprotodontia; family Vombatidae; genus Vombatus; species Vombatus ursinus. The sequence continues at coordinate 68,314,709 of NW_020954569.1, read as the reverse complement.
CCTAGCTTCTTCTTCATAGAGTATTATGGTTATGATTGTGATTATTACTGTTGTTATTACTTAATAACAACATGTATATGGTGACTTAAGATTTGCAAAATGCTTTACAAATATTATTTTATTTGAGCCTCACAACAACCCTGTGAGGTAGTGTCATTATTAGCCCCATTATACAGTTGGAGAAACTGAGGCATGCAAAGGTTAAATTACTTACCCAGGGTCATACAGCTGGTATGAATCTAAGGCAGGATTTGAACTTAGGTCTTCCTGACTCTGAGGCTAGTGCTCTATCCACTGAGCTACCTAACTATTGCAGAGGGAGGCCTCAGGGTGAAAAGGAAAGAGAATTATATGAGGGTTTTGATTTAAATCCCAGCCCTGATGCTTATTACCTGTATGAACATGAGCAAGTCATGTTACTTTAATGGTACTATTTCCTTATTTGTAATGTAAAGGGACTAGATAGTCTCTTCTAACCCTAAATCTATGATCTCATGATCTAGAATAGACTACAGCTGTCTTACCCCACACTTGATGGAGGAGGAAAACAGGACCAGAGAGGTTAAGTAATTTTTACAGTCACACAGCTAGTAAGTTGTAAGAGCCAGGGCTGGAATTCAGATCTCTTAATACTAATAGCCCACACTTCCATACCTCTCCAAAGTTTATAATGGGCTTCCTTATAGCAACCTTGAGAGCTCACTTTACTGTCCTATTTCTGTTTTGCTGTTAGAGAGGTTAAGTGATTTGTCCAAGATTCCACAAATACTCAGTATCAGAGCCCAACATTCAAACTTAGATCTCTCTCAGTTCCACTATGGCATGATTCCTCAACAGGCTTATCATTAGACAAGGTGACTTTGGAAAACTTTTTTCTATGCTATGTACATTATACATAGGAAAACCTTATTTCAGACTCTGTGTTGCATATGAGATGTGTGTTAGATGGAGTCACTTCTTGTGTCCTGCCCCTGGGCCACCATGGGCTGCAGCTAAATATTGAGTTCATTGGAAAAGTTTTTTTTTTCTTTTGACAAAAAAATCTCATATTGTTAAGTGTTCTGGCTAGGAGAAGGTGATATGTTAGATTGTGAAAGGAGACTAGACTTATAATCAGGAGACTAGTAAATAGCTCTGTGAGAGTGGTCAAGCCATTCAACCTCTCTGTGCCTCAGTTTCCTCATCTATAAACTGAATTAAATTAGGTCCTTTCCAGTTCTGGGATACTGTGATATTGGGGTTTGAGAAACAGTACCCTTGATCCCCATATGAATAATTAGACTTATCTTCTCAGCCACTGGAAGATTTCGGCTTTGAAGAATTTTAGGAGGTTTTGTTTTTAAAGTTTGGTGACTTTAACTGCTTGCCCTCACAGGAAGAACATTGTCAGAACAGGGTAATCATCCTAATGGGGGATTTTAGATCTCTGGCAATAAAAGGCTGGGAATGAGCCCTTGAGGCCTCTACCTTGGTAGAGGTCCCAGGGCATTATCAGATAAGTTCCAAGAGAATGTTACACCTAAATCCAAGGAAGATCACAATGATGTTTTTTACCCCATGGGGCATGCTCCTCCATTGGAACCAGTCCATTACAAAAGAGTTATCAGTTGGGTAAATTGGGATATGGTCTTCTTTGCACCTGCACTTTTCTTTTTCTCTGACCTAACTTCTTCCTATGGGGAGGCCAAGAATAGATTAATGCCTATTGGATCTTTAAGTTATAAAAGTAATGGCCTCTGACTAAAAATAGAGAGCCTGATATTAGCACGGAAGCACCCTCATGCCTCAGTGAACAACTGCTGAGTGGGCTGAAACCAGGCAGTCTCCAAGAGAAGTGTGTGTTGAGACCACTGTAATGGGAAATCCTGTTGAGCATGGAGACTCAGACTAGGAGGATTTGGTATCAAATGCAATGACCTGTTCACTTTTTTTATTTTTAATTTATGGAATAAAACAAGTATTTCCGTAATATAGTATAATTTTTAAAAAATGATTGCACATGCAGCTGCAAATCTATTATGACTTGGTGTATTCACTTTTAAAAAAATCTTATTAATCTGCTGTGTGACCATTGCTCATGTATAGAATTAACAGAATGGTAATGTAGAAAGAGCATGAGATGGGAATCAACCAAAATATTCCAAGGTTTCCCCCAACCCCCTCCCAGGGAGCCCCCCTTTATAATAAAGATGAAAGAAAAAATTGAACAAAACTAACCAACAGGAGATGATAGGCTTAACATTCATGAGAACAATAACAATAATAATAGCTTGCATTTTTGTTGTGCTTTAAGGTTTGCAAGAAATAACATACATTATTTCATTTGAACCTTACAACAATCCCTAAGGAAGGTACTAATATTGTAACCTTTTTATAGATAAGGAAACTGAGACTGAGAGAGATTATGACTTGCCCCAGGTTCACACAGCTGAGTAATTGTCTGAAGGAGGATTTGAACTTTTGATGATTTTTCAATCCAGCACCTCATCTATTGTGCCATCTAGCTGCCTCAATCACAGAGAAAAGACAAAGAAACTGTTAGGACAGATGATGGTGTCTACAACCAGTAGTAAAGCACCCCCAGAGAGACAGGAAAGAACAATAAAGCCATCTTCCCTGGGTCCCACTAGACCAAGGTGGAGAATCTGCCACCTTGAGGCCTCTTGTGGCCTTCTAGGTCCTCAAGTGCGACTGATTCTTTGACTGAATCCTTTTATTAAGGAGATTTGTTCTGTGAAGTTTGGATTCAGCCAAAGGGCCATACTTGAGGACTTAGAAAGCCACATGTGGCCTTGAGGCAGCAGGTTCTCCACCCCTGCATTAGACTATTCTTGCTGAGGGTGCACTGGAACTCCTAGTTAGGCAGAAAGATCTGGAGAGTTTCTAAGCCTCAGCTAGAGAACATGAAAGATGGCAAATGCCTTCTGAGCCTCAAGCTATAGTGAGGAAGAAGCAAGAAAAACTACATATAATCACCTTTCCCCTGAAAGAAGCAGCCACAAGGAAGAAGAGTCTGTGCTCTAAAACTGCCATATTGTGTGTGTGTGTGTGTGTGTGTGTGTGCATGTGTAGTTTTCCCCAACTTCGAAATATATAGATTGCTTTGACTCTCCCTACTTCCCCATGATATGACTACATAGCGTGTCTCAAAAGTTTTAAGTTTTAAGAATTTAAAATTGCACTAAATTGAAACTGTACCAAGAGTTTTGGAACACCATGCACAGAAGTGTTTTGTTTTCTCATCATCTACCTGAATTGGTGTAGAAGTTGGTCTTCTTTTTCTGCATATAGACAACTAAAATAATTGCCTAACAAACCATTATCTTCTTCAAGGAACAACCTAATTTTCTGTAAAATAGGGAGAGGGAGGATACCTATAGTGATCCATACTATAGACTGACTTTTCTCAAGTTTAGTCTTGGAGGTCTACTAAACTTGCATGTTTTTTCCCTAACCAATCCTACTGATTAGTTACAGTTTTTGTGTTCCAAAAGCTGGCTTAATGTTTTACAAATTGAGTGATTTTTACAAATCACCAAAGTCCTGAACTCATTTTCATAGCTGCTAATTAGTTAATTCATTTTCTATTTTTCTTTGATCTTGGCTAATTTTTGCTCCCATTATGAGCTGATGAAATACTTCTTCATACTACCGAAGGGGTATAAAGTTTTATAGTCAAACAGGTGGGAATTGTATCCTTCAAGAGGAAAAAAAAAATCAGAAAAGACAAAAACAGTTCCCGCTCTCAAGAAGCTCACATTCAAATGAGGAAGACTATATGTGAATAACTAGGTAAACACATGATGTATACAGAATAGATGGAGGGAAAGACACTAATGGCTGGAAGGACCAGGAAAGGTCTCCTGCCAGAGATGGTATTTGAACTGAGTCTTTAAAAGAAGCTAACTAGTAGAAGTAAGGATAAAGAGAATTCCAGGCATGAGGGACAGCCAGGGCAAAGACGTGGAGATAGGAAATGCAGAGCTGTGAGTGAGGAAGGAACACCTTTGGGGCATAATATGTAGGTTAGTGGAGCAAAATTGTGGAGTACATGGATGGGAGTAAAGCGTACAAAGACTAGAAAGGTAGGAAGGACTCTGGTTGTGAAGAGCTTTAAATGTCAAGCATAGGACCTCTTGTTTGATCCTGAAGGTAATAGGGAGCCACTAGGGTTTACTAAGGGGGTGGGAGGGAAGGATGGTGTGACATAACAAGCCTATGCTTAAGGAAAATTACTTTGGCACCTGAGTGGAGAATGGATTGGAAAGGGGAGAGACCTGAGACATGGGGACCACTTTGGAGGCTTTTGCAGGAATCCAGGCAAGAGGTGATGAGGACCTGAACTGGAGGTGGCAGTGTGAGTGGAGAGGACTGACAGAAATGTCACAGAGGGAGAACTGAGATTGGGCAGTGGTTTGATTGTGTGGGGTGAGTAAGAGTGAAGAGTAACTGGAGCGAAGGCCCTTGGCAAGTGTAAATAGTCAAATGTAGGGAAGTCAGCTAATGCAGGAAGGGTTGATAGATTGGCAGAGCCTATAATAATAAGTTTATAGGATCAGCACCAGTGAAACTCTTAAGAAGGGTTGGTATAGTTAACTTTGAAGACAGAGGGGCAGAAGATATTATTCTCTGCTTTGTTTAATGCTGCCTGCTAAGGAGGTGTAGGGGCAGGTAGGTGGGCAGTGGATAGAGCACTGATCCTGGCTTCAGGAAGGCTCATCTTCCTAAGTTCAAATCTAGCCTAGACATTCACCAGATGTGTGACTCTGGACAAAACACTTAACTCTGCCTCAGTTCCTCATCTGTAAAATGACCTGGAGAAGAAAATGCCAGACCACTCCAGTATCTTTGCCAGGAAAACCCCAAATGGAGTCATGAAGAGTTGGACATGACTGAAATGATTCAGCAACAACAACAAGGTCTAACCCTGGGCCTGGTGGGCCTATGCTTACACTCAGGAGGTCCACAAGTGAAGCCTGCCCTGAACTGAAGCTAGTGTCTCCAAATTACTTCACTTGGGGAATTAATGCATGTTAATATTGCAAATTAATGTTGCGTTCTGACTCTTTGCATTGTAGGGAACATAAATAGTATGTTGCATATTATACTATTGTGTAACTTAACATGTAGGTAGGAGAAAGAGAACTAAATCTACGGTTCAAAGAACAGGAAAGCAATTTGGCAGTTTTACAGAAGTGAAAGCAGCATTGACATATTCATTTTACTCTTAATTGTTGTGCTTACAGAAGCAGAGTAGGAGAATTGCTAATATAACATGACAGATGATCAGAAGTTATTTATACTTATCTGTGGAATGCATTCTTTATGCCAAGCCTGGTGAGAAGAAGCAATTTTCATTATAGATTTTTTTGGTGGGGGGAGGTTCCAGGTCTGTGATTTTATTGGTGAAGAAGTACTCCCAGGGAGCTAACTCTCTCCCTACCAATGCAGATGAGCAATTACTTTGCAATATTTAGTCTCAGAAAGTTGTCCGTGACCCTGAAAGGTCAGTGACAAGAAGGCAGAATAAGGTGGGGGCTGACCTTGAAACCAGGCCTTCCTGACTCTTAAAACAACTTTCTATCAACTATTCAACTCTGCCTCTCCTTCACAAGAAAGACATGTATTTTCTTTATTGTTGTCGTTTGGTTGCTTCAGTCTCATCGTGACTTTTCATGACCCCAAAGGAAATGGTTTCCTTTTCAAGTTCATTTTACAGATGAGGAAACTGAGGCAAATAGAGTTTAAGTGACTTTCCAAGTGTCACACAACTAGTGAGTATCTGAGTAAACTCAGGTCTTCCTGACTCCAGACCCAGTGCTCTACCCATTGTGCAACCTAGCTGCCCTTATATTTTCTTTCTTATGTACATAATGCCTTCTCCCTATGGAGTTTAAATTCCTTAAGGTGGTCTTTGTATCACCAATGTCTAGCACAGTGCAGTTGGTTAAAAAAAACAAAACAAAACCCTGAAACACCTGTTGAATGAATGAATGATATGACTTGCGGTTTTTGAAAGACAGGGCTTAGGAAAGAGTTGTTTACTTCCTCATAATGAGCAGGGGATGGTCTATGTACTGTAGACTATAGTAGTCTCTAAAAGCACAAGACAAGACAGGATGTATTGGGACCCTGCTTTGTGGGACAGTCAGATTTTTTTAAATGTTGCCTAAGAGCTCCATCCTACAGAATTCTAAGTTCTGCACTTGCAGTGAGTATATTTTCCATTTCGGGGGGAAAAAAACAAACTTTCCTTTTTATTGAAGAACTCAGTCTCTATTTCAGTCAGCATGATTAATTTTACAACTGGCATTCATTAAATATTATTTTATAGAGAATAACACTTATTTCTAACTAAGTACTTAGAAATAAAATGAGATGGAAGGACAAGAAACTATGGAGTTGCTCAGTGGCCAAAAATTATTTTGGATGTAACAGAAGTTTGAACATTTTTTCCCCATCTGGATTCTTGCCTCCATGCAAATTGGCCTGCCTTCCCCAGGCATCAAATGGAAAATGCTTTATTACTTGAAATCATAATCCACTGATTAGGAGTTCATGTGCCAGCTCAGGAGATGGGCTTTGGTAGGAAATCTAGTATATCTATTTCCTATTTGCATCTATCGTGTAGACTGAAATATGATTTCATTCTTTCAGTAAATATTTACTGAGTTTCTAAGATGTGGTCAGTTGCTATGGGAGATCCAAAGATTTCTGAAAGACATACAAAATTTCCCAGAAAAACACTCACTAAAAATATTTTTTTAAAATATTAAGGATTTAGTTCAGTTAACATAGACATTTATTAAGCTTGTCCTCTGGCTAGCCATTATACTCGGCACTAAGAATACAAAGGCAAAAATGAGATGCTCTGTCTCTGGAAGGAGCTTGCATTCTGCTGGGGCAGAGGGGAGTGGGTGTGTGGGCAGGAAGAGATGCAAAATCAAAACGTGCACAGATAAAGAGATGCATGATATTCATTTATTTTTACAAGACCTTTGATTTCTTCAGTTTAGGGAAATCCTGGTAAAGAAACGTCTAAAACAGATCTGCATCTGTTTTGCGATTTAAACTAGAGAGTTACTTGGGCCTGGATGAAGTTGAATGACTTACCCTGTATCATACAGGCCTATATCTGTCAGAACCAGAACATGGATCCAGGTCCTTCTGATCCTTTGGCCAGTGCTCCATCCACCATGTTTGATAATCTCTATACAGAATAAGCACAAAGTTTGGGAGTTGGGAGGTGGATTGGGGAAGGGAAGTAAGAACTGTGAAATCAAGAAAGGTGTTTTAGAGGGGGTGCCATTTGAACTGAGCTGTGGAGATTGCTAACAGTCCCGAGAGGCAGAGTCCAGGAGGGAGACCATTCCTGACAGGGGTCAGACAACCTGTACAAAAGCACTATGGTAGTAGCTGTGATGCCTCATTCACTAAATATCAAATGATATCCAGTGGTCTAAGAAAACCTGATATATGAATTTTCAATGAGATAAGTTAGAGAGGGTGATTACTGGCATCAGAAGCCAGTGCTTGGTTTTACCAAAGAATTCACCCATTTATTGCTGACTCTAATCTAAGCACTAATGCACTCTCATTTCAGATATAATTTAATTAGTAAAATTGGATTTCCATCCAACTCCAAAGGAACACTTACCTCTGTTGGAAAAATTGGGAGGGGAGATGCAACGGGGACCAGGAAGGAGCTTTCCATTGCACCCTTGGGGGTCACTGAGATGTGCCCCAGAGGAAGCAACTTGAGAAAGTGAAGGACTTTGGTATAGTTTTAACCATCTGATTTTTCACCTCCCTACAAGTCAGCCTGCCTTCGCTAGGCTTCACATCTGGAAAAATCCAACTACTTGAAATCATAATCCACTGGTTAGGATCTCCTGAGCCAGCCCAGGAGATGGGCTTTGGCAGGAAATCCAGGGTAGCTATTTCCTAATAGCATCTATTGTGTAGATTGAGCAATTACTTCCTTCATTCAGTAAGTAGTTCCTGAATTATTTTCTTTATGGTAAGTAGATGCTATGGCGAAATAAAAATATCGTGAGACACAATCCATTTCCTTCCAACAATTTGTATGGTAGTAACTTTAACATTTGCCTTCTACTTATCATATGCTTCCAAGGTATTTGAAATTTTCCAAAGAGAAGGCACTTTGGTGCATTTTGGGACCACTTTCAAGGGTAAATACAGAAGGGGATCAGATCTAAAGCACCTCATTCTATTTCTCTCTCACACTAAAGGTTCATGTGACCAGAGGCATGTTGCTTCAATTCAACTATATAGGTATTTATTTTCAATAAATATTTATTAAGTTTGTGCCAGGCACTATGCTAAACACTAGGGATACAAATTTTTTTTAAAAGTTCCTGCCCTCAATGAGCTTACAATCTAATGGGGGGAAACAACACACAGAAAGAGTATAGAAAGTTGAGGGAAGAAGCATCTTGTTCCATAAAGCTGAAAGTAGGCAAGTCAGTAGATACTAGTGGAGTGGACTGGAAGTCCAGTTTTTTCATTCTACAAAGGAAGGCTGTGGGAAGAGTTTGGTACTCCACCTATCAGCCTTCTAATCAGAAGGGAGATAAGACTGAGGGAGATAATGATATCAATCAAGGCTTGAGTTAGCAGCATGGTGGTGAATTTAGAAGTAATGACCTGGTCCTGGGAGGGACATCTTGTTTCTTGGAGTTGGAGCCAGGCAAAACAACAGATGCCAAGTAGAGTGAACTAAAAAAAAAAAATCCAATTTCTGCCCTCTACAAAGGAAGGCTTTAGAAGTACTTTGGTACTTCATTCTCCAGCCCTCCAATTTATCAAATGTTCACTATGCAAAAAACACACTGTAACAATGCTAAGAAAAAAAAAAGAAATATGACATCATTCTAGCCATCAAAGTACTTTATATAATCTGAGGATATGGTTAGTATACAAATAACTCCATCACATTATCTAGTCGGCTATCCCTAAAGAAACTAACCTATGGTTGTTTAGGTGAGAACCAGACAATGGGAGGAGGCAGCATTCATATTTCCTAAATGTTCCCTCAATGATGCTGGGCTTTTATTCCCCAAGTGAATGAGGCCATGTGCCTCCTCTGCTTTGTCTCCTCACTGGGGTGACTTAAGAAGTCCAGAAATAACAGTGGCAAAGGAGCGACCCAGACATTGGGCTCTGAGAAAAATTTGGGAACAGGAAAATCAGGGAGGGCTTTGTAAAGGAGATGGCACTTTAATATGTCCTTAAAAGAAGAGAAGGATTTCAGCAGAGATGAGGAAGGATTATGTTTCAGATATAGGGGTTGGCCTATGCAAATTCATGGAGATGAGAGAGTATAGATTCAGATATGGGAACAGCTAGTAATCCAGTTTAACTGGAAGGTAAATGATGTGAAATCTAGTTAGGAAAATAGTTTAGAATCTTCATTCACAGCTTGTGGGGGAAGAGGGTTGAGAAAGGCTTCGCTTGATTGAGAACATTCTCTTGAGCTGAGCTCTGAAAGGTGGTAGAAAGTCTAAGAGGCAGAGGTAGAGGAGTGCATTCCAGGCAGAGGGGACAGCCTGAACACAGTTACAGAGCAGGAGATGTATCACAGATGGAGTGACATGCATGAGGAACTGTAAGTGGCTAGTTTGACTGGACCATATGGTTTTGTAAAAGAGAAGAATGTGCAATAGGTCTGTAAAGGTAATATGGTTGAGGAGTTTGGTTAAGGCATTTGACAAATTAAGTAGTTGGATTACGATTTTCTCCTGTTGATAATGAGAAACCATTGAAAGGTTTTGACCACATAAAGTGATATGATCAGACCTATGTACATGGAAGATTATTTTGACAGCTCTGTGAAAGGCAGACCCAAAAAAGGGAGAGATACGAGTTGAGGAATACTAATACAGTAGTCTTGGTGAGAGGTGGTGAGATCCTAACCCAGGGTGTTGGAATGCATCTTGAATGGGGAGAACAATATGGTTGCAAAAGATGTTATAGAGTTGGCAGAATTTGGCAATTTAGTATGTCAGCCTCAGTTACTTCATCTGTAAAATACTTTCCTCATTTGCAAAAAAAATCTGTAAAATACTTGTATAAAATACTTATAATTCACAAGGGTGTTCTGAGTAAAGTGCTTCATAATCCAAAGGTACTACAGAAATGAGAAATTTTTTTCTTGAATCCACTTCCCACCTATGGTAGAGAAAGTCCAGAAATTTTACTGAAATTTTGACTAAGGAAGCTCAGCATTATTACTATAATTATTGTTTTTCTTAATGCTGTAAATTATATAACACATTCACACCTTAATCCTATCTGAATTAACATCCTAATTTAAAATAATACCTCCTTGAATTTACATAAGACTTTTCCTTTTCCCAGTGTTACATTTATTAATTCACCCAACAAAGCTGACATTCACAAAAAAGAACGGGCAGGGGAACATCTGTGCAGATATCAGATGATGCTCCTGATTCTGCTGACTAAGCAGGTGTAAGCTGGGTTTCCATCGTCATACTTGTCATTTAATTTTTATAATTGAATTTATTGTCTATGAATGCTGCCTGCCTGGCTGCCTGAGGGGAAAGAATGTGTTGCCTCCAAAGGTTTGGCTACAACCTAGTGAAAAGGGTGTCGGGGCAGGCATTCAGAGAACTTGGGTTTCTTTTCTCTGCTCCCATACTAGCCACCCCCTTTCCATGCCTTCTGCTTTTCTCCCCCTGGAGAACATCTGGATGCCCTTGACTGCCCTCCACTCTTCAGATAAGAATATAGCTTGACAAAAAAGCTATTTATTATGGTAATAATAGGCTGACATTTATATAATGTTTTTTATTGCCATTACTTTACATATGATATCCAATTTTAGCTTTGTTGTAAGCCTATAAGGTAGGATCTGTTATTATCCACCTTTTACAGTTGAAGAAGCTGAGACTCCCAGGAGCTAAATGACTTACCTACCCATGGTCACACAGCTAATAATTGCCAGAGGTAGGATCTGAACCCAATTCTTTCCAGAATCCCATTCCATTTCTCCACTGATTTCTTATTACATAACCTGATGTAGTGCTAAGGGTATTTGCCTAAGAGTTAAGGGACTTAAGGGCAGCTAGGTGGCACAGTGGATAGAAAGCTGGGCCTGGAGTCAGGAGTCTTAATGATTTCAAATCTGGCCTTAGATACTTGCCAGCTGTGTGACCCTGGGCAAGTCACTTAACCCTGTTTGCCTCAGTTTTCTCACCTATAAATGAGCAAATGAGCTGGAAAAGAAAATGCAAACTCCTCCAGTATCTTTGCCAAGAAAACTCCAAATGGAGCCACAGAGAGTTGGGCACAACTAAACAACAACAACTAAGTGACATGGGTTTGAGTGCTGGCTCTGCCCCAAACTACCCATGTGACTTTGCTTAAACTATTTACTTTTTACTGGCCTCACTCTTCTCTTTTGTAAAATGGGGAATTTGGCTTATTAGATGAAGTCCTTTCCTGCTCCAAATCTCATTAACCTTTTCAGAGGGGTTCTTTACCTGGGATCCATGAAATTGCTTTTAAATATATTTGAATAATTGTATTTCCATAGAATTGGTTTCCTTGTGATGCTATGTATTTTATTTTATTCATTTAAAAGCATTATTCTGAGGATTCCAGAGGCTTTACTAGACTGTCGGAGGGATCCATGACATAAATGTAAATGTTTAACAACTGACTCCTTTGGGGGGGGAGTGTAGACACAACATACTTTTAAGTTTAATCTGTATTATTAACATTTTCTCCCTCACTTTCTTGCCTAAACAATGAACAAAACAATAAGCCCTAATGCATAGTATTTGTCTATTACCAAGGTGAAAGTGCTCACTCTGAAAATTTAACAATCAGCTCATCCAAGCCAGCTCTGGCGCACTACCTGAAAAAAAGCACCAATATGGAGAAATACCTGGCACCCTAAGGATGGGCAAACCCACCCAGGTTAGACTCAAAGTGGGTCAATATTCCCATGTCAAACAGTAGTGGGGTCAGGCTGTGGCACCGAACTTCCAGCCTAGATGAAATAGGGAGATCTAGTTTCAAAAAAAACAAATAAAAAAGTCTACACTAGTTGTTCGGTGCCCATTCAACTTTTGTTTTTTTTTTTTTTCTCTTTTACAAATTCTTAAATATTTTATTTTTTTCCAATTACATGTAAAATTTTTTAACACTTACTTTTTGAAATTTCAAGTTCCAAATGCTCTCCCTCTCCCTCTCCCCCTTTCATTGAGAAGGCAAACAATTTGATATAGGTCATACATGTGCAGTCATATAACACGTTTCCATATTAGTAATATTGCAAAAGAAAACACAAACCAAAAAAAAAATCACAAGAAAAATAAAGCAAAAAAAAAAGTGTACTTCACTATGTATTTAGACTCCACCACTTCTTCCTCTGGAGGTGGATAGCATTTTTTCATCATGGATTCTTTAGAATTGTCTTAGAACATTGTGTTGCTGAGAATAGCTAAGTCATTCACGGTTGATCATTATGCAATATTACTGTTATTGTATACATTGTTCTCCTGGTTCTGGTCACTTTACTCTGCACCAGTTTATGTAAGTCTTTCCAGATTTTTCTGAAAGCATCCTGTTTATCATTTCTTAAAGCACAATAGTATTCCAGTACAATCACATACCACGATTTGTTCAGCCATTTGCCAGTTGATGGGCAGCCCTTCAATTTCCAATTCTTTGCCACTATAAAAAGAGCTGCTAAATGTATTTTTGCATACATAGGTCCTTTTCCTTTTTTTTTTTTAAATCTCTTTGGCATCCAGACCTAGTAGTGCTATTGCTGGGTCAAAGGTTATACACAGTTTTACAGCCTTTTGAGCATAGTCTCAAATTGCTCTCCAGAATGGTTGAATCAGTTCACAACTCCACCAAGTGTCCAATTTACCCACATCCCCTCCAACATTTGTCAATTCCCTTTTCTGTCATATTGACCAATCTAATAGATGTGAGGTGGTACCTCAGAGTTGGTTCTATTTGCGTTTTTCTAATCAACAGTGATTTAGAGCATTTTTTTTATATGACTAAAGATAGCTTTGATTTCTTTTTCTGAAAACTGCCTGTTCATATTTGGCCATTTATCAATTGGGGAATGACTTGTATTCTTTTAAATTTGACTCAGTTCTCTATATATTTGAGAAATTAGGTCTTTTTCAGAGAAACTTGCTGTAAACTCCCCCCTCCCCACTCTTCTGCTTTCCTTTTAATCTTGGCTGCACTGGTTTTGTTTATGCAAAACCTTTTTAATTTAAAGTAATCAAAATGACCAATTTTATATCCTGAAATGTTCTCTGTCTCTTGTTTCATCTCAAATTCTTTTTTTATCCATATATCTGGCAGGTAAACTATCCCTTGCTCTCCTAATTTGCTTATGATGTCACCCTTTATGTCCAAATCATGTACCCATTTTGACCTTTTCTTGGCATACGGCATGAGATGTTGGTCTATACCTAGTTTCTGCCAAACTGCTTTCCAGTTTTCCCACTGTTCAACTCTTCTTGTGGAAGACCCCACCACAAGATAGTATTATCTTGTGACCTGAATATTTTTCTACTGTCCTTTTTCCTTTCCAAGGCATGGCCCTAAAAACAAAAATCCTGCTCCTTCTCCAGAATGGGTTTCCATTATTCTATTTTCAGCTGTTGCAGTCAAAGTTGCACATTCTTTTAAAATCTCTTTATAATCCTTGGGTATGGGAGCCTGGTGCCCCAACCCAGGCATCCTTTCCATTCCCTGTTGCCAGCAGTAAGTGAACCCTACAAGCTATTTTACAAGAGAAGTGGTTTGGAATCAATGAGCCAACAATTCACCTTGGGAAGAAAGAGTACCTTGCCCCAGTCAGTCTGAGCTGCCAGTGCACATAGGCTTGTAACACAGAGTTCCTGTCCTACTGGGTCCATAATTCATTCTTTTTGAAGAAAAAAAAGTTCTATATAAATTTGTACTGACAAAGTCATACTGCCCTGGTCACTGTGTGTGTAATTGGCACTCAAGGAAAGAAACAAAAACTTGACTACAGGAGCAGTTAACATGAGCTCTCAAGGGATCTTCTAAGCCAGTGGCATTTTAAAAAATGATTATTTGAGAGAAGAAAGCTGCTGCTGCAAAAAAAAATTAACTTCTGGAATAACTTCTTCCCCCTCTCCCCTCTTGCAACATTTGTGATTTCTTCCTTCTCTTGATATACTTCAAATTTGGGGCATTTTACTAAAATATCTGGAGTTTACCTGACTGATGGTATGGTGTGATGGAAAAAGTGCAGGAAAGACCTTGCTTCATCTCCCAGTTCTGGCATTAATCTCGTGTAGGAAGCTGGGCTTTTCTGGACCTTGGTTTTCTGGTAGGTAAAGTGGGGAGAATGATAGCATCTACCTCACAGGGTTATTGGGAGGATCAATAGTGCGTGTGAAATACTTTGCAAAGCTTAAACGTGCTATATAAATGTCAACCTCTTTGTTGTTCGGCCATTTTTCAGTTGTTTCTGACTCTTTGTGACCCCATTTGGGGTTTTCTTGGCAGAGGTACTGGAGTGGTTTGCTCTTTCCTTCTCCAGCTCATTTAACAGATGAGGAAATTGAAGCAAACACAGGGTTAAGTGACTTGCCCAAGGACAGCTCGGCAGTGTCTGAGGCCAGATTTGAACTCAGGAAGATGAGTCTTCCTGATTCCCCACTCAATGCTCTATGTACCATCTAGCTGGCCTGTCTACTGCTGCTGTTATTACCAATAATCATATTTTTGAAATGTACCTGTTTCTCCATTACCTGAATGTGTATTATGGATTCTGTAGATTTTATCTGCCTCTCCCTCCCATCTTCTCCTCACCAGCCTAGCTGCTTTCCTCTGGCCACTCAATAACAGGTCTGTCAAACACATACATATGACCCAGAGCACTCCTGAATGCAGCCTGAACCAGATTAAAATGTAACTGGGAGATATTTTTTAAAATAAATAAAAATGCTGTAAAGTAGAGAGAATATTAATGTGTAGTTTTCTAAGTTAATACGAGGTCCACAAAAATCCTCATTTATAGTTGAGTGGCCCTTCATTTCTATTTGAATTGACACCATTGTTCTATAGCCATTCAGTCTGAATAATGCCCCACATGGCATCTGACCAGGACAATGTACTATAGGAGATTTTCCTGGTCAGAGAAAATATGCCCTTCTTAATTCAGCCTAAAATTGCATTCTCTTTTTTTGATGCTGACCCATATTGAGCTTATAGTTCACTAAAAGCAACAAATCTTTTTCAAATGAATAGCTCTCTAGTCACACCTCCCCTATTTGGGGAGTATTTTTTTTTTTCTATTTGTGGAGTATTTTTTAAAACATAAGGGTAGGGCCGGGATGGGAGGGAGGGGACGGCAAGCAGGCTCAGTCGTGGAGTGGCAGTAGGTGGACGATGGCGGCTGCTGGACCCCAGCGGGTGTGGACTGCAGAGCTGCAACGCAGCGAAGCACTCCCCAAGAAGGACATCATCAAGTTTCTGCAGGACAACGGCTCGGATTCGTTTCTTGCAGAACGTAAATTACTAGGAAACATAAAAAATGTGGCCAAGACAGCAAACAAAGATCATTTAGTCACAGCCTATAACCATCTTTTTGAAAGTAAGTGTTTCAAAGGTACTAAGAGTGTTGCCAAAGTGACAGAGCAGGTGAAAAGTGTGAAGCCTGATGAAGAGAAATCCAAAGAAGTCAAGCCTGAAGAGACTTTGGATGAGGGTCCACCAAAATATATGAAATCTATCCTTAAGAAGGGAGATAAAACTAACTTTCCCAAAAAAGGAGATGTTGTTCATTGCTGGTACACAGGAACATTACAGGATGGAACTGTTTTTAATACTGATATTCAAACTAGTGCAAAGAAGAAAAAGAATGCTAAGCCTCTAAGTTTTAAAGTTGGAATGGCTAAAGTTATCAGAAGATGGGATGAAGCACTCTTAACAGTGAGAAAAGGAGAAAAGGCTTGCCTGGAGATTGAACCTAAATGGGCTTATGGAAAGAGAGGACAGCCTGATGCAAAAATTCCACCAAATTCAAAACTCAGTTTTGAAGTGGAATTAGTGGACATTGATTGAAGTGATAAATGTTTTACTGACTGAACTACACACTTCAGGAACTTCTTCTACAAGCCTGTGGCCTTGTCTATACTTAAAGAACAACTGACCTTATTCTTGGGGGTGGGGAAAACATTCATTTTGAGAATAAATCCCTCAAGTTGAGCATGTATTGTTAAGGCTATGTACAAGGCTGGTTGGGGTTGAGTTTTCTATTATTTAATAGTTATATTTGTAAATACAAAACCCTGAATACAAATACATTGACACAAGTAAAAAAAAAAGCATAAGGGTAGGTCTTTAGGTGTATCACTATTTTTGTCTGACTAAGTGTTCTAACCTGTTCAGTATGGTGGTTATCTCCCACCCTAGGGGAGGCAGGGAAGAAATCATCCTGTGGCATACCTTAGAGGAGTAAGAGCAGGCACCTAGTGGTGCAGAGGATAGAGCACTGGGCTTGAAATCAGGAAGACTCACCTTGATGAGTTTAAATCTGGCCTCAGGCAAACCATGGGCAAATGTGACCCTGGGCGAGTCACTTAACTCTGTTTGCCTCAGTTCCTCATCTGTAAAATGAGCTGGAAAATGAAATGGCAAACCACTCCAGCATCATTGCCAAGAAAACCCCAAAATAGGGTCATGAAGAGTTGGATATGACTGAAATGACTGAACAACAACAGGATCTTCACTGTCTGGGCTACTGCATGTCACAGCCTGGTTCCTTCTGTGGCTTGGAAAGACTTGACCACATGGCAAAGAATTGGACATTGAGGGGATGCCCGTCAGTTGGGGAATGGCTGAACAAGTTGTGGCATATGAAAGTAACGGAATACTATTGTGCTATAAGAAATGATGAGCAGGCGGACTTCAGAAAAACCTGAAAAGACTTGTATGGACTGATGCTGAGTGAAGTGAGCAGAACCGGGAGAACGTTGTATACAGTAACGGCCACGTTGTGGGATGACTGATATTCATAGACTTAACCCTTCCCAGCAGTACAAGGATCTAAGACATCTCCAAAGGCCTCTTGATGGAAAATGCTATCCATATACAAAGAAAGAACTATGGAGTTTGAATGCAGATAGAAGCATACTATTTGCTAATTTTTTTTCTTCTGTTGCGGTTTGTTTCCTCCTTCTGGTGGTTCCTCTTATTGGTTCTAATTCTTACTTACAACATTACTAATGTGAAAATTTTTAAAAATTATCTTTTTTAATCAAAGCAATAGCACCTGTATTGAGAAAACATTAATTTTTGTTTACAACCAGATGACATCCAAGGTAAAGCAAGGTTCAGATGAAAACAAATTCTCAGGTACTATTTAAACATCTTCTCGCTAAAGTGAACTGTTTTCAAATTTTGATTCCATAAACTTTTGTTTTCCTGTGTTATTTCAATGACAGTCTATCTCATGTGTCATTCATTGCAATGGCTTTTCTGTTATAGGCTCCAGCCTGTTTGGGACTGTGTATCAACAAAAGTGTTGGTTATGTTCACTAGCCCTCAAGCACATATTCTAATCAACTCTCTCTGACAAGAAACACTTCTCATTTCTTCAGGCAAATGCCTATCTAGGTCGACCACATTCAAAGCCTCGATGTTAAATGTCATTTCATCTGTTCCCTAGATAGGGAAACATCCACATCTTCTCCACTCAATATGACTCCCCTGATGTCTGTTAACAGCAACTGCCTCATACTTAAAGAAACATAAACACCCCCTTTTATTCTGGCCATTCTAAATTCTACTAAATAAAACATAAAATGAAACTAATATTTATCTGGCATTACCGTACTTATCTTAGAGTCCTCTGACACCTTCAACTATTTAGAGGCCACTTCACCTGGCACTCTCAACTACAGGACACCCAACTGAAAATCAGAAATGAAGCCCCCAAAATGGCTTTTGAGCAGCCAAAATATTTTGGCTTATAGCTTATGAATCAAAGTTCATGTATTACACTCGTAAAAGAGTCATTGTTCAGCTCAGCAAGTATTTGTTAAGTGCATGCTGTGTTCGAGGAATGTACTATGTCAGATGTTAGGAAGAAAAAGACAAAAACTATCCTTACCCTCAAGAGGCTTATATTCTCCTGAAGGGGTTGGAAGTGAGGTGAGGATTCAACACAGATAATTAGATCAGAGATAATTTTTTAAAGGGCAAGAACATCAATAGCTGTAGAGGTATGAAGGAAGGCTTGACGGATGAGGTACCACCCGACCAACCTGAACTTTAGTTTGTGGTCTATTTTAGATACCATTCTAATGAATTTAGTTATTTAGTTTCCTAGACCGCAGTAGATTAGACGAGGGACATAGAGCTGGCTGCCAAAATCAATAACACTGACAGCAGCAAGAAGTGACAGCTGTTAATGAGGGAGAAAAGAGACTACAAAAAGCAGAGAAAACAAGTTGTTGGAGAGGGGCGTTAAGTGCAGATTCCTGAGGGCTGTTGGAGGGAACTGTCCTGTGTGTTTGGGTACCTCTTGAGGAGGTTGCTGTGTTCTAGAGCAATCATTCTCCTAAGTCTAGACAATCAACAAAACAATAAACCAACCCCTGTTTTGCAGCATTTGTCTTTTTCTGAAGTGTAAATGCTCACACTGAAAATAAAACAATTTGTTCTCGTGAGCCGATATGTGCTGATTACAGCACACCCCTGCATACAGCCCATGTGCATAGCAAATTTTAAAAGAAATAGACTGTAGAATATAGTAAAGTACAAAACCCTAAAGTAATGCAAAATAGAATTTCTTCCTTTAATGATTCTGAAGGTACTTAGAGATTTTAAAGTGCTTTAGTGACATTAAGACTCTTAATTATCATTGTATAGAACTTTTGAGAAAAGATTTGGTGTGTGTATGTTTGTGTGTGTGTGTTGGATTCTGGTTAAATAGGAATGTACTCTAAATATGGTTATATAAAAATATATTTCATTTATAGAATTATATTTAATGATATAGTTAATTGATTTAATAATATATTTAACATAGCATTTAATAAAATTACATATTAATATATTAAATTTAAATATTTTTATATTTTATGTATTTATATTTATAAATATATTACAGTGGAGGGGAGTTTTAAGTTTAGGAGTTTATAGTTAGAGTGTTTCAGAAATAAATAGATGAACAGAGGACTAGAAAATTAGGAGAAGAAACCTCTCTCTCTCTCTTTCTTTCTCTCTCCCTTTTCTCTCTTCCCTCTCACTACGTCACTGGTGCCCTGTTAGAGTTTTCCCAGGTGTCACAAACTGAACAATAATTAAATTTTCCTTTCACAGCCACCAAACAACCTCTTGGGACAGTGGTTTATTTGTTTGTTTTGTATTTTATAACTATATTTCAATAGAATTATTTCCTTTGCAACCCTACTTATTTTACTTTATGTGTTTTAGAACATTATTCTAAGAAAGGGTCCCTTGCCTCATCAGACTTTCAAAAGACACAAAAAAGATTAAGCCCCTGATTTAGGAATTCTGTCATTCTAGGCTCTGTAAGGCAGTTCCTTTATTTCTTCCTTTTATCCATCTGCTCCCCCAAGGGTCTCAACATTTAAAACCTTTGCCCAAGAGTGGCCTCCTGCCCAATTTCTTTTCCCTCTCATTCCCTTACTGCCTCCCCCTAGAAAAATTGCAGAGCAGGCAAAACCCACAGTAATTAAGCCAATCCCAACTAAATCCCTTTCCTTAACTAAAATTCTCTGAAGTTGCCCACGGGGTGTTTCTCCCTGGGTGGGAACAGGGGTTAAAAAGTAATTGGAGAGAAGCTGGCAGCTTCTACACAAGGTTTTCCTTTTCATGTTACATTAGCAAATGTTTGCCTCCACAAGTCTGATTAATTGTGATCTTGGGCCCTTTATTTCCTTTTCCCTCCTGGAGGCTGCAGGAACTAAATGGCTTCAATTTGGGATGAATACACATTTATTTGCCTTTGACTCCACAGCTGAAAATGCTGAGGCAGTGGGGAGGGGTAGGGGGTAGGCACAGCCTGGCTAACTGGCTGTGGTGAGGAGCACGCCAGGGAGGGCATCTTGGAGGAGAACTTCTGGACCTGGCAGCACCCAAGAGTGGAAGCTGTAGTTAGTTGTAGGAGGAAGGAAATGAAATCTGCTGACATTTAGTTCTCTTTGTCCTATACCATATTTTACACATTATAAAGCAAATTTTTAACATTCAGTTTCCTGTCCAACCCTGCATAATCCCCTTAGGGGTGCATTTTAATTAAGTCTCCATAGGCCTACTGCTTCTGTGAACTCTTTTGCTAAAATCTGTACTCTGAAGGAGTTCCTGAAGATAGCTTTTTTGTTTGTTTTTCTATTTTATTATTACTCAAGGAAGATGATTCAGTGGAAAGATTTACAATCAGAGGACCTGGGTTGGAATCCTGGGCCTTCTTTTTATTCCCTGTGGGACCTTGGGCTAGTTTAGGACCCCTCTCTGAAATTCAGTTTTGTCATCTGTAAAATGGAGAGGGTGGACTAGACTAGAAAACTTCTAAGGTCTTTTCTATGTCTAAATTTATGATCCTTGTGACTTCACAAATAAAAATGCAGGATCTAGTGTTCCAACTGTTGGCTGGCCAACTTGGGAGTGCTTCATGGCAAAATTTGATTTGCATTTTCACCCCCTGGAGATAGGTTTGATGGTAGTGATGCAGTTTGGGGTTGCTGAGAACCCCAAAATGTCAGATTACATGGAGGTCCACCTGGAAAGAATTTGTGTACTCAAACCTTCTTTCAGTCAAGGTGGCAAGGTTAATTATAATAGAGCAGGTGAGATTCCTAGTGAATAAATGCAACTTAACAGGGGTAAGACTCATACATACATACATACATACATACATACATACATACATACATACATATACACATATACGAGAATGAGCTGGATGGGAAATTAAGCTGGATGGGAAATTAAGGAGTGGTAAATAGACTGGGGTTGGGTCAAGTGCAATAGTGAAAGGAGTTAAGTGGTCTGGGGTGGGTGAAGAGCCACTGTGAAAGGACTGTCAAGTATCTAGGTGGGCTGGAATGGGGCAGGTGTCTTGGGTGAAAAGCCAGTGATCTGGGCTGCTGAAATGTGTGGGAAACTAAGGACTGGGTTGCTTTCAAAGACATGGTCTTTTCCTTTTAAGGGTCCAGGTCCCATCACCCCATCAGTAGGATGACCCTGAACTATTGAGTCATCCCTGTTCAAGTTGTTGTTTCTATTCAGGAAAACACAAGATCTTGGGATCTTCCATTAGGAAGGCAAATCAGAAGCTGTTAGTCCCTATACCTGAATTAATGAATGATTATTTATTCATATTCCTGACAAATTATTGTGAAGGTTCAGCTTGAAAACTTCCATGGTTGGTAAAAAATTTCAGAGGCAGCCAGTTCATTTTTAGACTGTTGGAATTGCTAGAAGTTCTTCCTTAGGCTGAGTTGTAATCTTCCTTTCTTTGGCTTCTACCCATCAGTTCTGGCCCTTCCCTTTGGCAACAAGCAGAATAAGCCTAATCTTTCCATGTGATGACAATTCCAATATATGAAAACATTATCTAGTCACCTCATACCACACCCATTGGAGCCTTCTCTAAGCTGAATATCCCAGGTTCCTTCAATTTATCCTCATATTTCATGTTTCCTCATCTTCCTAGTCATCCTCCAAAAGTTATAGAATTATAAAATCCAAGAGCTAGAAGGCATGTCAAAGGCCATGAAGTCCAACTTCCTGTAAGTGCCAGTAGCTAGTGGGCACTTAATAAATGCTGGTTTCCTTTCTTCCTTCCTCCCGCCATCCCTGCCTTAGGATGAGAAAATAATAGATCTATAGCTGGAAGGGACCATTTTACAGATGAAGAAACTGAGACCCAGAGAGTTAAATAATTTGCTCAGTCATGTAGCTATTAAGGATCTATGGTAGGATTTTAACTCAGGACTTTCTGAGGTGAAGATTAGTGCTCTATCCATTATACTATCCCTCCTTTTACAGTTGAGGGAACTGAGACCCGGAAAAGTTAAGTGACTTGCCTAGGGCCACACAGGTAGTAATTATTATGGTGGGACTTGAACCCAGATTCTCTGTCTCCAAATCTAGTACACTTTACCACTGTAATATGCTGCTTTCCTCCACTGTCACAGTTTGAACCCCTCTATAGCTTAGATGGGTTTCATGAACTGCTGAGGTAAAAAAAAAAATCTCTTTGCTGCTAACTTGCTGGTGACAAGTCTGGTCTAGCATTTGGCCAGAAATAGGTGCTACACTCACCAGATCATAGTGCTCAGAATTCTTATTGAAAAGCGAGCCATCATTTGTTTATATCTGTCCCTCCAGAACCTCTTTTATTTTTCTCACAGCACCTTCAAGACCACTGAGAGAAATCACATGCACAAGTTCTAAGATATAATTCATCTGGGCCTATTGCCTTGAACTCATTGGCAATTAGGAACTTTCTTCTCAGACCACCTCATTTATCTTGGGTCTCAATACCCAATTAACTCCTTTCTAGTTTTACCATCATTCTGAATAGAGGAAACAGAAGCAAATTACTGTGGAGTTAAATAGTTCTGGGTTTTTTTCTCCATTATTTATTGCCATTGTCCCATCCACTCTAAGCAATGATCATTTTACATTTTTGTTCTCTTCTCCCTATGTATCTTAAAAAACCCTTTTTATTTTTTTAACTGCATCTGTAATTTCGTTGATATGGGAGACTCCAAAAGAGTTAACTAACTCCCTCTACAAATACAGATCAGTACCTGCTTTGCAATTTACATTCTCAGAGTGTTGCCAAAAGATATTGAGAGGCTAAGGGATATGTCCAAGGTCTTGTGTAATAGGGAGAACTTGGCTGAAGTCTTCCTGACCTCTGAGGCTTGCTCTGTATCCACCAGGTTACACTGTCTTTCTTGATAATCTTTAGCATTTTTCAAAAGTCTCAGCTCAGGTTAGGCTTTCTCCTTTCCAACACTCTTATAAATGTGTCTGCCTTTTAGAGATGGCACTTGGGAGGTGACTTGTGTTAGTGTGCATCATGAGTTAGAATCCAGGCATCTGGATGTCAAGTCCCCCCCATCTCCAACTTTCACCTTCTTTCTCCTCTGCTTCCTCCTTCCAGTATGCTAGCCTAGACTTGTCTGACATCGATTTTACTGGAGAAATCCAATTCCTTCTGGCTTATAAATTTCTTTGTGACATTTTAATGTGAGCTATAAATCAATCTATTGTGTTTATTTAAAAAAAAGAAAAAGCAACTGCATAGATGGAAGGTATTATGGTAGATGTAATAACTTCATTGTAAAGGGAAAAATTGTCCTATCTCCCAAGCACTGAATCTCCTTGAGGTCAATTCTCTTGTAAATTTTCAAAGCTATGAAAACTCCTCATTTCTCTGTGGCCCTCCTATATTATTGCAATTATATTAGATGGCAAGGGAATTGTTGCCAGATATTATCTTAGAAATGGGGAAATTATGAGCTAATTTCAAGGCATCTTGACTTAATGAGAATGTTCTTCATGAAGGGTACTAATATAAACCTTTAAAAATGACAAGAGGGATATATTTAAATCCTTTATCTGCCAAGCCAGGACAAATCTTTTCTGCACACCAATTCCTGTTATCTGACCAAATTGCCACCGTGCTTCTTTAATCTTTTCAAGTTTTATTAATTAAATTTTGGCCATGAGCATGGCTGTTTGTTGTTCTATCTCCAAATGCAAGTTACATTTTGGGCATTAGGACTTAATCTCTCTTTAAATGTCTCTCCTGAGAGAGGAGCCCTGGAGTGAATAATTAACAACAGGTGCTATGTACCATCCCCTTTGAGTCCAGAGAAGAGCCTTTGGCATCCCTGCCTCCTACCATACCCCTAGCTCAGCCTCAAATCCTTTGATCTGGTTTTACCAAACTTGTGCTATTTCTCCCATATAAATATGACCCAAAGTTTTGTTTCCCTGCTATTCTCTCATGTCCCATTCTCTTTTTTGTGGGGGAAGATGGGAGTGGGAAAGAGAGGAAGTTGGGATTAAGTAACTTGCCCAGTATCACATAGCTAGTAAGTGTCTGAGGTCAAATTTGAAATCTGGTCTTCCTGACTCCAGGACCATCCATAGTCCATCCACTGAGCCACCTAGCTGTCCCCTTACATCTCATTCTTTTTTTTTTTTTTTGGCAAAGCAATGGGATGAAGTGACTTGCTCAGAGTCACACAGCTAGTAAGTGTTATGTGTGTGAGGCCAGATTTGAACTCAGGTCTTCCTGAATCCAGGGCCGGTGCTCTATCAACTGTGCCATCTAGCTGTCCCTCACATCCCATTCTTAACCTGCCAAATGTTCTCCTGCCTTTTTTTAACATGCTTCTTGAAAAACGTCCTAAAGGTGGCCAAGATGGTGGATTTGGATAAATCAATCCAGCCCAGCTTTCTCCACAACAACTCCAGCAAACATCCAAGAAGCATACCAAGCCAAACAAGAGCTGCCTTTGGGGAGTAGGGGAGCAGCCAGTCTGTAGCTGTATGGTTCTGCATCCCAGTATGATTGCAGGGTGGAAGCTGTGGCTAAGCTCAGAGCTGATTGGCTGTGTCCCAGAGCAGGGAGTGGTGGCCCAGTCGGCAGATCTAGCTCAGAGGTAGCTGGAGGCTGTGTTCTTGGCAAAGAAAGAGCAGGAACAGGAATGATCAGCAAGTGTATGGCACTGACCCTGGATTGAGTTCACAGATTCAGCCCTTACATTGGTTTGAGGCTGACACCCAGTGGATCAGGACAGGGAACTCAGGCCAAGGGCAAGCCTGCAGTTCTACCATTCTGAACTTTCAGAGACTTCTAGCCAACTGACAGGGACTAGGGGCACATTGGAGCCCCAAGTTCTTTCACTCAGACCCAAAATGAGGTCAGGATATTGCAAAACTCAGACCAGCAAGGCAGTGAGCAGACTTTACATGAGATCAGGCTACCTGATGGTGCACTGCTAGTTTGCAGGGGGTTGGCTCAAGTCACCCCTGAGATCATTGGAGAACACAACACTTAATACCTGAAGAAAGCATCATCAGGACCCCAAGGAATACAAACTAGGACCAAGCAATGCTCTGGTATTCTGTCCAGAAAGATGAAGAACCTGGCCCTAAAACAAAGCCCCTACACAAGAAACAAGGCTGAAAGAATGAATAAACAAAAATAAAGATCTGTTTTGGTGCCTGGGAATCCTAAGACACTAACACAGAAGAAGAAAATATCTCCAAGCAAAGTCTCAAAAGAAAATGGCTTGACCAAAGGTCAACTAGAGTTTCCAGAAGACATGAAGCAAAAGTTATTGTTGTTGTTGTTTTTAAGTTAAAAATTATGTTATCAATGAAATGAGAATGATGGAGGAGATAATTAACAACTTAATTCAAGAGGTACCAAACTTTACCCCAGTAACAGATTCCTTGCAAATTAGAATGAACCAAAGAGAAATGATGCCATGGGATAAGAAATATTAAAACAAAGTCAAAAGACTGAAAAAATTAGAAGAAAATGTAAGGTATTTATTATCAAACACATCTGATCAGGAAACTATATCAGGAAGTGATAGCTTCAGAATCTTTGGACTACCTTGAAGGTTTTATATAGCACTTTAAGGTTTGCAAAGTGCTTCACAAATATTATCTTATTTGATCCTCACAACAAACCTTGAAAGTAGGTACTGTTATCTTCATTTTACAGGGGGAAAAAATGAGACAAGACCCAAAAAATTGAGCCTGGATGCCATGTTTTGATAAATCATGAAATGAAACTATCCAGATTTTTTAGAACCAGAAGGCAAAGTGAAAAATAGAAAGAATTTGCCAGTCACTTCTTGAAAGAAAAACCAAAGTGAAAAATCCTCAGGATGCCATGGCAAAAATACAGAACTTCAAATCAAAGGAAGCAGCCAGAAAGAAAAAGTTCTTACTGAGGAATTATAGTCAGGATCACACAAGATTTAGCAAATATCAATATAAAGAAGTGGAGATTTTGAGATACCAGATTCCAAAAGTCAAAAGAAATAGGCTTATAGCCAAGAATAACTTACCCAACAAGACTCATTATAATCATACAAGAGACTTATAGAAACAATGGAAAAATTTCTTTCAGCTATATGGATAGGGGAAGAGTTCATAACAAAAATAAGAGATGGGAAAGGTCATAGAATATTAAATGGACATTTTTTATTACATAAAGTTAAAAATTTTTTCACATACACACACAACAACAACCAATGAAGCTAAAATTAGAAGAAAAATAGTTACCTGAGAACAAAAATCTGTGCAGCAAGTTTCTATGATAAAGTTCTCATTTCCAAGATATATAAGGAATTATTAAAATTATAAGAATGAGTCATTCCCTAATTGTTCAACGATCAAAAGATATGAGTAGGTAGTTATCAAAGGAAGACATTCAGTTTATCAGTGATATGAAAAAATGCTATAAATCACTAATTAAGGAAGTTCAAACTAAAGCAACTTAGAGCTACTGCATCAAACTTATTAGATTGGCAAAGGTTTTTTTCTTTTTATTTAGTATTTTATTTTTCAACAATTATATGCGAAAACAATTTTTAACACTCGTTTTTAAAACTTTGAGTTCTAAATTCTCTCCCTTCCTCCCTCCTCACTCCCCCGATTGAGAAGGCAAGCAATTTAGTATAAGTTATATATTTGATATAGGTGTGGTCTTGCAAAACATATCCATTATAGTCATGTTGTGAAAGAAAACAGACCAAAAAAAAAAACACCTCAAGAAAAATAAAGAAAAAGTATGCTTCAATCTGTATTCAGACACCATCAGTTCTTTCTCTGGGGATGGATAACAGTTTTCATCATAAGTCCTTCAGAGTTGTCTTGGATGGGCAAAGATTTTTAAAAAGGAAAATAACCAGCATTGTAGGGGCTGTTGGAAAACATGCACATTAATGCACTGTTGGTGGATCTGGGGATTTTGGTCCAGCCATTATGGAAAGCAATTCAGAATGCTGACCAAAAAGCCATTAAATTGTAGATTCCCTTTGACCTAGTAATACTTCTATGAGGCTTGTATCCCCCCCAAAATAAAAAAAACCCAGAGGAAAGAGACATGTTTGTGCCAAAATATTTATAACAACTCTTTGTGGTGGTAAAGAACAGAAACTGAGAACTGTGTGACTTTGGATAATTCACTTAACTTCTGTCTGCCTCAATTTCTTCACCTGCAAAATGAGGATAATAATAGCACCTTCTTCACAAGGTTGTCATGAGGATCAAATGAGATAGTGTTTATAATGAGCTTAACATAGTGCCTAGAACATAGTAAGCACTTAATAAATACTTGTTCTCTATCCTCCTTTCCCTTCCATGTACTCTGCCTTCCAGGTAAATTGGGCTGCTAGTTGTTTCCAAAGGCCTTGGTGTACTCTCTTATCTTTTTGTAGACAACCATCCCACATAACCAGAACTGCAAAGCCCACACAGCTGGAATACTACCCTTTATCCCCCTCCCCAAACCTCTTCCAGTGATATGAAGACTACAACTCCCAATATTCCCAAGTTAGGCTTAAATCCTTACCCCATTCCAGTGCACTGTTACATTCTCTTGCTTCTTTCTAGATCAAGCTTGAATCCTACCTTCTTCAAGAAGCCTTTCCCAGTGCAGTTAGTGCCTGCATTTTGTGATTGTTTTCCATCTATTCTGTATGTATCTTACATGTAAATAGTTGTTCACATGTTGTCTTCCCCACTATATTGTGAGACTATTGTGACCATGGAGACTATTTTTTTTCCTTTTTTTGTAACCTTGGCACTGAATACAATTTCTAGTGCATAATAAGGGCTTAATAAATGCTTAATGACTGCCTTGAATGATTAGATACTTAATAAATATTGGATAAATGAAAGACAGTATCAATGCTCAGGGCAAAGAACACTGACTTTGGAGTCAGAGGACCTGGTTCACATATTGCCTTGGATACTTGCTGTCTGTGTGACCTTTGGGAATTCACTTAGCCCCTATTGTCTTCACTTTCCTCCTCCTTCTCTTATCCTCATGAGAGGGGTAGATTAGATGACCCCTGAAATTTTTTGCAGCACTAGATCTCAGACCTTATGAATGTTAAATGATTCCAGAACAAAGGAATTGACTGACCCAGTGTACTATGCCCTGGTCAGAACAAATCCAAAATAGTGTGTCCATTCAGGGTAATATATTTTAGAAAAGACATTGACAAACTTGAGTATGTTCAGAGAAAGATGTCCAGGACAGTGAAGGGATTTGAGACCATGAAATGGAGATGAAGAAAGAAGATGAGGTGGGATGAGGAGGAGAATGGTCTCAAAACTGTCTTTAAGAAATTGAAACACTTGTTCTGTCTGGCCTCAGAAAGCAGCACCAGAGGCAATAGGTAAAAGTTGTAGAGAGACAAATTTAGGTTTTATGTAAAGAAAAAGTTCTTATCTATTAGAGTTGTCTAGAAGTGGAATGGACTGCTTTGGGACCCAATAAATTCTTATTCCCTGGACAACTTCAAGTAATGGCTGAATGATGTCTTACCAAGGATATTGTAGAGGAGGATTCTTTTTCAGGTATGGGTTAGTCTAAATGGCCCCAGGCTTCTTTCCAACCTCAGATTCTAGAGTTGTGCCCTCAGAACCATGGACAGCTCCCAGATATTCTTGAATGAGGTAACCATTGCAGGTTTTATGTGTGGCATAGAGCCCCTTCCATCCCCAAATCTGGCCAGGACCTCCATTAAGTGTTGCCAAAGGCCGAACAAGCCAGGCTTAGACTCAGAATGAGGTGGGTTTGTCCTCAATAGTAGCTTATATTTATATAGTATTCCACATTTTACAGAAGTGGTGTGTGTGTTTGTGTGTATCAATATCTCTCTGCGTCAAAAATAAACAATTTTTAGAATAATCACCATTTTGTAGGATCCAGGCTTCTTCTTTTTTTTTTTTTAGTTCAGATAATCATTTTGATGCTCATGATATGTTAACAGCAAACTGGAATTTAGAACTGGGGTTGAGAATATATCCTTTTTCAGTCCTGGGTCACCAGGTTCCAGAGTAAAAGACAGTATCTTCCTCACTCTACTCATTGTTTCTTTTTGTTCCACTTTGCAGATTTGAAACTTTTGAGGTGAACAGCTTTGAACAGTTTTGTATCAACTATGCAAATGAAAAACTCCAGCAGCAATTCAACTGGGTAAGCCTCCTGTTCATACTCACTGGTTAAACTCCCTTTGTTCCATTGGTTCCAAGGCCTCTTTTTTGCTCTCCTATGTTAATTTTGTTTGTTCTAGTCTCACTCCTTGGATTCTAGTCCTTTTGCATCATGAGGAATAGCCCATACTATACTATACTGTACATACTAAGAGGTCTGAATCAGGGTGATATACTGTCTGACTTATTACCCTTGGCTCTTGGGCAGTCCAAACTCTGATGCAGCCCAGATTGTTGAAAGCCACATTTAGTGATTTCTGTGGTTTGAGCAGAGATAGGTGGTTTGAATGATGTGAGGGTGGGTCCCAGGTGGGAAAATAGAAACATCTGAATAAATCATACCCCACTGTCATCAAAAGCTGCATCTGTGAATTGTTCAATGTTTTCAGGATCTATAGGGCACTTATTCTATAGTCTAATGTGGCCTAAAGAGAGATTAATTTCTCCTGGGACATATAACTCCCCTGGTCTGGTGCTCCAGCATTTCACCAAAATGTAACTCTTCCTCACTTCTGACCCCAGCATGTCTTCAAACTGGAGCAAGAAGAATATATGAAGGAACAAATCCCGTGGACCTTGATTGATTTTTATGATAACCAGCCTTGCATTGACCTAATAGAAGCTAAACTGGGCATCTTGGACCTGTTGGATGAAGAATGCAAGGTAAAATTAATTCTGCCTTTGAAATCTTTCAGGCCTCAGCTCATTGCATCCAACTCAACAGACATGAAGTATGTGTGTGCGTGTGCTAGGCTCTGGGAGCACAAGGACGGAAATAAAACCATTCCTGCCATCGAGGAACTTATGTTCTGTTGGGAGTAGTTTGAGGTATAATTTAGGTGAGGATGATAACCTTTTGTCAGCCCTCAATTCTATGACTTCATCTCTAATTAACAAGCTTTTGGAGCTGGAGGCCAGAGTGCCCCTGCATTCTCTACTCAGTGAATTCAGAAGTTAAGCAGAGCCAACAGGCAGTGTTCAAGGAGACTTTCATCCAGTTTGTTCAGAAAGCTACCACACAGAGAAACAGAAGCTTCCTTTTACAGATATGCAAGGTGGGGGAAGGGAGGTGATGTTCACAAATAGTCCCTTTCCTTCCTTTTCAGTCCCTTTCCTATCTTTCTGCACAAAAAATGAGATAGGTACCTGAATTTTTTCTCTAGTATGAAGAAAGAATCCAGAACATCTGGACAGAAATGCTACAAAGAGTGAGCACTCCCCAAGGGTAGTCACCATGCCCTCTGCATAGCCTGTACTACAACTAATGGATGTGAGTGCTTGGTCAGAAAGAATGGAAAGAAACATGGGCTTCAGTGGATTTCACCAGGGAGAAGCAGATTGGTATGAAGGAAAAAAATGTCACAACATTTTTTGTGGCCTTAAGCAAAACATGATTCTTCCTTGGGCATCTCTTTCCTCCTCTGTGAAATGAGGGTGCTTAAAATTGGATGATCCCTAAGGTCCCTTCTAGGGAAAAACTAGGATCCCACGAATGAGGAAACCTGAATTCTAGTCCTGAAATGTAATAATCAATTTAGAATTGAAAAGGAAGGATCCATCTAGTCCAACCACCTAAATTTTATGAATGTGGAAAATAAAATGCAGAGAGGTTGCAACTTGTTCAGGGTCTCCCAGGTAGCATGTAGCTTAGTCAGAATTTAAACCCCAGCTCTTAGGCCTCCAAATAAAATCCTTTTTCCATTGCTGCCATTAATGTAGCTTTGTGACCTTGGGCAAGTCACTCCAACCCACTGGGCTTATTTCCTCATTTATAAGATCATTAGGGGTTAGAATAAAATGTGTCTAAGGTTTCTTTAAGCTCTATGACAGGAGTTCTTAGTCTAGGGTCCATGTACCCCTAAAGGGTCTATAGACAGATTGCAGAGGATCTGTAAATTGGTTGTTATAATATTTAATATTTTGATAAATTTTCAATATAATTGGTTTCCTTTGTAATCATTTATTTTATTCATTTAAAAATATTTTGAGAAAAGACCATAGTCTTCATCAGACTGATAAAGAGATCCTCAACACAATAAGAGTTTAAAACCCCAGCTCTATTTCTTTTTGGTGAGTCAGGGCTAAGGAATGTGCCAAGAAAGGAAGTACTTGAAACTACTGATACAACTTGAGGTTATTTGTGTTTATAAACAATATGGTGCACACAGACTCAGCTATTGGACAGGTATTGTAGTGTGATGTCATCCCACAGGGTTTTGAAAGGGAAGTTCTTAGCCTCCCAGGTGCCCCTCTCTCTTTCAATGATAGCTAATGCTTTTCCTTCTAAGGTTGTCTTGCATCCACTCTGTATATATCTTAGATATACCTATTGGTGTGTACATATCACCCTCCTCATTAGAATGTAATCCCCTTTAGGGTAGGGACTGTTTTTGCTTCAACCCTTTTCTCCTACCCCTTCTCTTAGCATAATGTCTCCCAGTAAGTGCTTAATGAATAATTGATTTGCATCTTGTCCTCTACTTCAAACCTTTGGGGATAGTAATAGCAGCACCTTTCATTCCTGCTGCCATTGATTCATTTCAGAGCCCTTCCACAGATATTCTCTCATACAATCCTTACAACAAAGAGATGAAATGTTTGGTGGATAGAGGATGTGGGGTTATGCCCATTTTACAAGTGAGGAAACTGAGGTACAAGAGAAATGGAAGAACTAGTGCAAGGTCATATAGATAAAGACAGATTCAGGACTAGAACCCAGTTCTCATGATTCCCAACTGAATAAAGGTATCCCTTACCTCAGGAAATTAGAGATAGAAATTATTGACTTACTTTTGTTTACATTTATTTGCTATTGGCACCTCAAGACAAATAGATGGGGTCCACTTTAATTTTTAAAGGCCATTTATTAGACATTGGGGTTAAAAGATAAAACATTAAATTGTCCTTTACTTCAGGGAGCTTACAATTTAGTAGAAGGAAAAAACATATATACCAAAGACAGTAAAATACATTAGGATCCTGGGTCTTGAGCTGGAAAGAATCTCAGAAGCCATCCAGTTCAACCCTCTCGTTTTATAGATGAAGAAAGTGAGGCTTAGGGAGTATCAAATGAAATGTTTATAAAGTATGTAGCACAGTCCCTGTGCTCTGCCCCATCTCTACCCCATCCCCTCAAGTGACTTGACCAAAGACACATAGGTAGTAGTCAATAGGACACTGAACCTAGGTCCCCGACTCCAGAGTAACATACTGCCTCCCCTTCCTTTGTTCCTGTGATCACGCTGGCATCAATCCTGTCTGCATTAACAGAGATCACAACCCTTCCATACCTCGTCCTGTGAAGTTCTTGAACGTGCTCTTTCATTAATCTTCTATAGAGGACCTTTCCCTAGGTGTCTGTTTGTTTGTTTTGTAATGTTATAGACACCAGTGCAATGTTAGGGCTATCCATTGGTTATCCTTCTCCCTTACTTATTGACTGGCTTTCCTCCTTTTACAGTTATCCATGACATGATTATTTAATGAATACCACTTCCCATATGTGAATCATCATGGGTAACATGCAGCAGCCTACTTATATCAGCCAAATGCCTTTCAGGTCTCCTGCACTTTTGGCTCTAAGTATAGCACAAGTCAGAATATGATTAAGTACATTTTTTTTAATTGGACCTGTGGTTTCCTCAGTATAGTTATCTCCCTTTGAGATACTCCCTCTACCAATGCAAAGGATAACTGCTTGGTAACTTGTGTCTTAGAGAGCTGCCTGGGACTCTGAGAATTTAAGTGACCTGGCCAGGATCATCCAGCCAGAACGTGTCGGAAGTGGGACTGTAACTCCTTTTGTTCTGACTCTGAGGCTGGCTCTCTTCTATGCCATCTACAGAGTGAATGAAATAGTTCAAACGATGTGATCTGAGAGATTCAATGGGAAACAATACTTTCTGGTGGAAGGAATCAAGGAAGACTTCCTAGAGGAGGGCACACATGAGCTTACTCTTTCAAGATGAATTTGGAAGGCTCAGAAACAGTAACTATGGAGTTGACATGATTCTGTACCTGACTCTATCACTTAGACAGGATCTTATGAATTAAGTCACTTAGCCTTGTGGTTACCAGTTTCCTCAGATGTGGCTCAGATCTCTGTGGATATTTGTTCATTTTTTTAATGAATTTTATGGATGCATTTTATTTTTATATCACAACCATGTGAGATAGGATGAGCCCTCTCATGTAACAAAAAAAAAAAATCAAACAAAATCAGCTGACACAATGCCCTTGTCTGACTTTCTGTACCTGTTACAGTCCCCCATATTTCTACCACAAGGAAGAAGTTACCTCCTCCTCTCCTCTCCTGGGTTATTGTGGTTGTTGAGGTTATATTAGTTGTAATGGTTACTTAGTAATAATTTAAGGTTCTTTTCATTTGTTATTGTAGTCATTGTTTGTATTGTTTTACTGGCATCAGTAATTTAATTTTAATTTACTGCATCAAGTCTTCCCCTGTTTCTCTGGATTTCTTTGGGTATTTCATTGCATTAGTATTGTATTCAATGTTTGGGGCTGCCAGTATGTACAGGGTAAGTAGCTGCACTAGGGAGTCTTTTGCCACTATGCAGGAGCAACAGTGCCTGAAATTCTACTCTTAGTCACCCATCTCATTGGGTTAAGGGTATTACCTCTCCAAACATTCTCTTTTAAAATGAAAATTCCCCCAAGTAGGGGTAACATAGCATTCATTAAATATTAATGTGAATTTAGTCAGATCTTTTTCAATTTTAGATCTAAGAAAATTGGAAGGTTTTATGAGGGGTGGGGGTGGTGGTAAATTTTTATGTCAATATCCCTGTAAAAAGAAAGGAAGATAATTTTCGAGTGTGAAGAGAACAGAGGACAAAACTTGGTGCGATTTCACAGTGGTTGATTCTAGGCATTCAGAGAACAGTATAAGAGCCTCAAACACCCAACTATACAACTTCTGTTCCTTGGTTGACCTCACGCTCCATTTAAAATATATAGATATCTTGGTTTGGCTCAATCCCTAGAAAAAGGGAAGTAGTGTGGTGATGTGGAAAGAGTGCTGGATTTGGAGGCAGAGGGCCTGGGTTCCAACCTTGATTCTTCCACTTACTACTT
The DNA here is from genome assembly GCF_900497805.2 of Vombatus ursinus. Classification (NCBI taxonomy): domain Eukaryota; kingdom Metazoa; phylum Chordata; class Mammalia; order Diprotodontia; family Vombatidae; genus Vombatus; species Vombatus ursinus. The sequence goes on along the minus strand of NW_020954569.1, from coordinate 68,280,323 downwards.
ATGTGACCTAGAGCAAGCCACTTCAATTTCCTGGTCCTCGGTTTCCTTATCTATAAAATTAGCATTTTTGAGTAGTTGGCTTCTATGATCCCTTTGACCTCTAGATCTATTCAATTTGGCCTGAGGTCCCTTACAGATAGAGATCCATGATCCTATGTGATTTGAACCCTGAAGACAAAAATTTAAATATATATATATACATACATACATACATATATATACACACACATATATATACATATATACATATATATATGTTTGTGTCAATTTGTAAAATGAAGAAGTTGGAGTCATTGACCTTTAAGGACTCTGCCAGTTATAATACTATGATACTACAGGATTGGTCATTGTAGTTTGTGCATTTCAGCCATTGCCAAGTAACTCTTTTTTCATTTATCTCCTCTAAACTTCTGAAATTACTCATCTAAATGGCCATTTCATAATCAGTCAAAAAAAAAATGGCCATGTTTCCCCTTTCAATTCACATGAATTAATGCTGCTAAGTGGGGTCATCACTATTTCTATCATGGTAACCAAGTGACTTTCACTCTTCTGCCTTTTTATTTTTAAGTCACCACCCTCTGGAAAGACTTGCTAGGGCAGCCAGATTGGGGGACTTCAAGTTACCAAAAGGATTTCCAGGGTTTTTTACATTAGATAAGAGAGAAAATACCTCAAGGGTGTCTATTAGCATGGTATAATGGAAAAGGCACTTTCCCTGGAGCTGAGTCCTTCCTGCTTATGTAACCCTGGTCAAGTAACTTCGCCTCCTTTGAGCTATAGTATCCTTATGTATAAAACAGGCTAAGAGTCCACAAACAGCCAACTTTCAGGGTTGTTTAGAGAAAAGTGTTTTGCAAACCTCTAATGTGGGTAACAGCATTATGATTCTGGAGAGAGAGCAACTTCCAAGGGATGGGGGAAGAAGTCACCTAGATGCTGGAGGTTGAGAAATAGGTCAGTAGTAAGAAAACGGATGCAGCAAATATAGAATAGATTTTTCCCAAAAGGTTGAGGGGAAGAAAAAGTAGCAAGAGAGGATAATAAGTCAAGGGGATAGAAGGGTTGAAGGAAACTTGTTTTAGGTAGATAGAGACTTAAACAGGTTAATGTGCTGAAAAAAAAGGAGTTGGTGCAGAGGGAAGATATAAAAGATGCAGGAGAATAGAGTGAGGGAATAATTGATGAATGAAGATGGGCAGGGTTAGGATCATGGGAAGATAAGGTAACCGAGAAGAGGCAAGGGAAGTTCTTTGCTGACAATGAAGGTGGTATAAATAGAGTGGGGTTGGGAGCTTAAGAATGGAAAGGTTTAGACAAGCTGATGTTAGGCAAGTATCACTGGGTATTCAACAGCAGAGGAATAGAGGCCTTGCAGAGCCACAATCAGGACCCACCTGATATTGGATTGCATGAATTTATAGCTGCATGATTTCTTGATTTTCTCTACCTTTACTCCAGAAAGGTAGAGATAATGCGAATTTGGGGTGGTCCAGTATCAGAGATTAAGGTGTAAATGTCAAGATATCAGAGAAGTGAAAGAGTCTTGAGTGTTACAGAAGATAGCATTGAAATAATTGACTGTGGAAAGGGAGAATTAAGGGAGAGGTCCCTAGACTAGAAGTGGTGAGAAAACAAAAGACTCAATTTTGTAACTGAGAGAGTAGGAAAAGTTGGAAGAATACAAGGTTATGGTCAGGGAGGAAGAGAATGGAGTTCAAGATCTTGGAGGTGGTGCATTTCCAAATGATAACATTCAAGGTAGAGAAAAGGGGGCAAGAGAATTGACTGAGTGAGTAAATCCAGAGTAGTGATTAGTAGTTAAATATCCACTTAGACAGAAAACTCTAGTGTAGTGCCCAGGGGTTATGGTCCTTTTCTGTTCAACGTTGATATTAAAGTTGAGTAAACATATAGATTATATAAAGATGGAGACTGAACCTGGGATTTCATTGATAGAGGGAACTCCCCAATGTGGTCACTCCTACAAAGGTAGGATGGCACTTTCTCTGTAACATAATCTTAGAGAATTTTCTAGAACCCTGAGAGATTAAGTAAATTTCCCAGAGTCATACAGCCTTATTAAACTTAAGAAAGGCATAAATTTGCTAGACAGAATAGCTAAGCAATTGGATGACTCAGAGCTGGGGTTTGAACCCTAGCCCCATGCTACCATCATGGAAAATGTCTGCCACAGAATTATTGTCGTCATCACCATCATCATCATCATCACCATCATCACTAATATTTATAAAGCGTTGTAAAATTTACAGAGAGACTTACTTATATCATTCTATCTATAGCCTTTTTGACATAAATAATACAGGTATTCTCATTTTACAGAAGAGCAAACATGCTTAAAGAGGTCAAGTGATTTGACTATGGTCACACAATTAGAAGTGCCCACGGTTGGATTTGAACCCATTCAAGGTGACATTTCAGCCCTAGTCTTCCCTAAGTTGAGCAATCTTATTAGCTATTCCAGGCTGCCTCAGATGGAAAAAGAATTTCTTTTATTATGTTTTTAAAGTGCTGAGCTAACTTTAAGGCACTAGTGTCAAGTATGATACTGATGATGCCATATGATGATTAGTTAAAAGAACTTAAGATATTTAGGCTAGATAAAAGACTTAGTTGAGAATGGATGGTAGAGGATAGAAGGGTGCTGTCTTCAAATATTTATAAGGGTATTATGTAGAAAAGAGATTAGACTTGCTGTGCTTGGCCTTACTTTCATAGGTGGGAACTGCTTCCTGACATGCTTCCTTGTTATTCTCTGTGAAAGAAAGGCATTCCCAAGCCCAGCAGTGAAAAATGGAGTACAGAGGACAGTCTGCCCCAGTTAAGTCCAGCTGTACTATAAAAGGAAGTAGCCCATTCTCCAAAGAATTGAGTCCACATCCTAATCTCTAGAAAGATTGGGGTGGGGGGAGGAGGGAGCATAGTAGTGGGACAAGTCAGGTCCTATAAGAGAAATGCAATACTAATGAAACCAGAGTGATGTTCAGGGAGCAGTGGCAACAGTGCCCTGGGAGAGAATAAAGATAAGTGAGAAGTTGGGAATGATAAAGAGAACAATTTTCTGGAGAAGATGGGACAGAGTGGGATCAGTTGCACATTTAGTGTCATTTGCTTTGGTGAGGAAAAGGGCTACCTCATCATGAGAGACAAGGATAAAGGAGGTGATAGTATCAGAAGGGTGATGTGAGATGAGGAGGAGGAAAAAAGAGGGAACTCTTGGTGAGATAGCTGTAGTCTATGTCAGAGGTAGGAGCTTTTACTTCTGGTGAAATTACAGGCTCTCAAAATGTCCCCATCACCTACCTGGGGATCACAAGTGTTAATAGGTGTTCATTGAATTGAACTTAATTTAACCTAGGATGGGATGATACATCCAATAGGATCTGTGAACAGTTTCAGATGCCCTAAGACAAAGCAGTAGTACCCCTGGGAAATTTGACCTTGGTATCATAGGAATTTGCCAAGTGTTTGCTTCATAGAACTAGGAAAGACCTCAGAGACCATCTTGTCGAACCCCTACATTTTACAGTCATTCTGACTGTCCAAGAGTTCCTCCATATTATTTGCACTTTGTTCCCCACATCTCTTGGTTTTCTGGATCTGATAGCATTATGTATAGTAAAAAGAAGCTCATGAGCCCTGATTTGGACTTGGATGCTACTTGGGTTATGTAAAATCAATGGAAATTGAAGAAGCAGCAGTTAATATTATTACAATGTATATTCCCAAGATACATAGGGTTTTTATGTATAAAAATGTATAAATAGAGAAAAGGTTGCCTTGCCCCCAAGTGCTAGAATTTGCGTGGTGCTTAGTTCTTGATCACTGAACCAATTAAAACTTTATAAAGCAAATTGCAAGAGCCAGATTTTTGGAGAGGCATTTGCTTTCTATACTTTCAGTGCTCAGCACAATAGAAGCAGCTTGATCTAGGGCCAGAAAGCCTCAGTTGTATTTCACTTTCAGCCCAGACTAGTGGAGTATATTCAGACCAGCTGCCCCATTCTTCCAGCCCTTGGTTTCCTATCTATAAAAAGAGTAATACTGGAACTATTTGATCTCCTCCTCTCTGACATGTGGCAGACCATCTCCGGTTGTCCTTAACTCTATCTTACTACTGGAGCCAGATGGCTCCGGAGGAGAAAGTGAGGCTGGTGACTTTGCACAACTCTACCTTACTTAAATCCAATTCTCTTGCAAGTCGTAGCATCATCTTCCTGATGACATGGTCCTCTTAGAGAATAAAGGACAAACAACAAACAGATAGGCATATGGAGAGAGCCTGCAGGGTGACTGACTCAGGATTGCCTTAGAGCCTGGAGAAAATATTTTCTAAGACAAGGCTATTTGCTTGAATGGAGAAAAACCACCCCTTTTTTATTTTTCAGTCAATCAGCAAGCATTTATTAAATGCCTACTATCACCAGGAACTGTGCTAGACACCGGGGGTTGCAAAAACAACTTACATTTTGTAGTTAAGGCACTGTAGACTAACCCAGCAGTGTCAAACTCAAAAAAAAACTTGCCCGATTAGATTTTTCACCAGTTTCAGGCTTCACTCAAGACTTTTGTGGGTTCCACATTTGCTGCCTCTGCTCTAACCCCTCATTTGACAGTTCAGGAAAAAGAGGCACAGACAGTTTACTTGTCCGAAGTCGCATAGATAGTAAAAGGTTTTAAACCCAGGTACAAGGATTCCAAATCCAGAACTCTTTCTATGTACATACAAATAAATAAAAGATATTTTTGTTAATTAGCAGGTAGGAAGCACAAACAACTCGAGGAAGGCATAGTGGAGATCAGTAAAGGCTTCACGTACAAGGAAATGCCTGAGCTGGTCATTGAAAGAAGCTGGGACTCTATGGGCAGCTAGGTGGTACAGGCCCGGAGTCAGGAAGACCTGAGAAAACCCCAAATGGGGTCATGAAGAGTCAGACATGATGGAAAAATAACTAACAACAACAAAGGGATTCTATGAGGTAGAAGTCAGGGGGGAGGACTTCCCAGGCATGGGGGACAGACCGTCTTGTCACAGGCACAGAGAAAGGAGATAGAGCAACCACAAGAGAGCCAGTTCAGATGGGGTACAGATGAAAGAAGGGGAGGAAAGTATAATAAAGCCACAAAGATAGGATGGAGTCGGGTTGTGAAGAGCTTTAAATGCCAAACAGAGGGGTTTACCCTCCTTCTGTTTGTTCTCCCCTCTGATTGATTTGGAGAGTTGGAGGGTGAAGCACTAAACTCCTCCTGAAGTCTTTATAGAGGGCAGAGATTGGAGTTTCAGCTGATGCCAGCTTTACAACTGCTATCCTGCCTGGTTTCAGCTCCACTGAACAAGATGCCCCCATGTCAGTTACCCCCTGATGTCTGCTCCCCTGCTTTCCTGCCTTTTTTTGTGTGTCATCTTCCTCCATTAGATTGTAAGCTCCCTGAGGGAGCTGTCTTTCTTTTTCTTATTTGTTTCCCCAATGCTTAGCACAATGCCTGGAACATAGTAGGCATTTAACAAATGTTTACCAAATAGAACTTCAAATCTATAAAGCCTTTTCTAGTCCTACTCTAGGAACATTTTCAAGCAAGTTCATTTCCATAGCACATTTTTCCATTCCTGTGTCTCAAAAGTACTTTGAAGAAGCAGGAGGGGAGAGAGGGAGAGGAAGAGAGAGAGAGAATATAAGATCCTATTGTGCAGAATTGGGTACTATGACCCCCATACAGACAAGAGACAAAAGTGATGCTCAGAGATGGGCAGGTGGCACAAAAGCAGTCCATGGGTAGGAGAGGGAGGAATTACTTTTCAGATTGATTGGTATATCAAGGAAACAGGGGACAGGGGAGCATGGGCAAGCTTGGATTTATATCAGTAAAATGGGAAAGAAGGTGGTCTTGGGTTTAGAAAGAGAGGGGAGATATAATGCAAGTACAGGAGAAAACAGCAGATGAGACACACTCTCCACCCCCAACCCCCACCCCACCCTACCTGTCCCCAGTGAGCTGGCCTCAGAGATAATGATGGTCCGTGGTCAGAAGTAAGAGCAGGAAAATGAGGGTAGCACATATTAAATTTCTTTCTGATTCATGCCACTTCACAAACTTCTCTTTGTCTCCAGCATTACTAGCCAGACTCAGGCTGAGCTTCTGCAGAACAGAGTTCATTTCTGCTTATCCTCTTGTGCTTGCTCTTTGCCCGAGTCTCCTAATGGTAGAAGCCTATACAAAACATAACTTAGCAGGGAAATTGAATATTGCCAAAAACTAATGAAAAAATATAAAATTTCTTAGGACCTAGACCTGGAAGAAAACTTGAAGGTCATCTAGTGTCCACACTCCTGTTTTATAGATGAAGAAACTGAAGTCCAGTCTAATTAAATAACTTGTTAATGTCACAAAAATAGTACCATAAGTGAGACCTGAACCCAAGTCCCATGACTTAAAATCCAGGGCTCATCCTGCAGTTCAGTTCAGTTCATCGAGCATTTGTTAAGCACTGACTATGTGCCAGGCATTGTCCTTGGCACCAGGAAATACAAAACCAAAATAAAACAGGCTCTGCCCTCAAGGAGCTTACATTCTGTTGGGGGCTGATATTTTCCTTAATGAATATAAATGTGTTTTAGACAAGTGACTTTTTTTCCCCTGTTGGATTATATGTGTTCTCCATTACCACATGTACCTGAGGGTTTAGTGGAGGCTATAAATATCTTTACTATCAAGTATCAGGAACAGTGTTCACCATGACCAAAATGGTGAAGCAGAGAAATTTTATCGTTGAAATCCTGCCACTTTTCTCTTCTCTTTCCCTTTGGTAAATCCTTCCCCAGGCGCTCCATGTCACTGTACCAGCTTATGGCTTCTCAGTATTCCCTAATAGAACACTCCAATGACCCCAGATGTTCCTTTGTGTTCGACCTTTTTTCCCCTCTTTCCTTTTTCTTCTCAAAAGAGTCTGTCCTATTTCCCAGAGGTTCCGTGCCTAGCAAAGGTTTAGGCCTTGTTTTCTTTCCCTTAGATTCCTACTTATAGGAAGCTAATGAATTAATGTGCCATTGTCATATGATGATTTAGAGAAAGACCATCTAGTCAAATCCCTTCATTTTATGAAGGAAAAACATGGAGACCTGAAGAGGTTAAATGACTTGGCAAAGGTAACACAGGTAGTAAAAGACAGGGGCAAAATTTGAATCCAGGTCCTCTGGGTTCAAATCCAATACTCTTTCCATAGTGTGTAATTGATATAGTGGTGGGATAGTCATATAGTCATTGTGAAAAGAACTTCCTGAAAACAATGCCTTTAACCAGAAAATTATCTTGAATGGTAAAATTTCAGCCACAATGGAAGGCTATTTTAGCTCTTTTAGGACAGATTGACCCAGATCACAGTATAAAACTGGCCTGCCAGGAACATGGGAGCAGATAAGAGAAATTATAAAGAAATGATAGGAGAGGAGATGATCCTCACAGCTGTGAACTCTAGACCACCTGTCTGAAGTTGGCCTTACTCTCTCACAGTTTGGCTCCCCATCGCATATGGCAGCCCCACTGTCTTCCCTGCCATCCCTCCCTCCCTGGATTGTTTATTTAGAAGCATTAGCATTGTGGAGATGTTGTTCCCCTCCTTCCAGGCACAGCTTGCCACAAACCATTCTCTCCATCCCTTAGTTCTTTCCTAGACCATCATCCCTGTAGTTGGATACTCTCTCTTCCCATCTCCATCTTGACCCACTGGTGAATCAAATGTACTCTACCTTCTTCTTTTCTCCTGAGATCTTTGTCGTCCCAATATTTTTTTCATCAATCATGTCCTGGTAAGCCCCACTAAGCCTTGGATTACTCCTATCATCCATTGCCTTTGTTCTCACATGCTACTGAATGAAGCTACGGAAAATCTATTGACTGGCTTCTCTACAAATTTGTTTTATAACCTTAACTGGGCCTTTACTTTGATAAGACAGACCTTTTACACACCCCTAATTGACATATTATCCCAGTCATCTCAAGGGTTCTTCCAAACCTTTTTATCTATTCTCAAAAATTCTATGATTCCCCTCTTTGCACCCTCTTAGCTGAGAACTCTGACTCATATTTCACTGATAAAACTGCAGCTATTTGCTGAGAGTTGCTTCTTATCCCCTCCCCCTTGTTTCACATCACTTAGATACCTTTGCAACTATCTCCTCCTGCTCCCCTCTGTCACATAATGAGGTAGCCCTTCTCCTTGCCAAGGCAAACCCATCTCTGCACAAGTGATCCTATTCCATCCCGTCTTCTCCAGCAGATTGCCCCTCTGTTATCCCCCCTCTTTTACTTATCTCCATTCTCTCCCTGTCTGATGGTTGCTTCCTACATACAGATGTGCCCATGTCTCTCCTATCCTCAAAAAGACCTCCCTTGATCCATTTATCTCTCCTATCATCTCATATATCTCTTCTCTCTTTTGTGACTAAATTCCTTGAGGAGGCCATCTACAACTGGTACCTTCACTTCCTCTTCTTTTAATTCTCTGCAGTCTGGCTTATGACCCCATCACTGAACTGAAACCACTCTCTCCAAAGTTACTAATTGACAAATCTAATGGCTTTTTCTCAATCTATCCTTCTCAGTCTCTCTGAAGTCTTTGACACTGTCGATCACCCCCTTCTTGATATTTTCTCTAGGTTTTTGTGGTATTACTCTATCCTATGTCTTTCCTAACTGTTTCACCCCCACCTTTCAGTCTTCTTTCCTGGATTTGCATTCAGATCATGCCCATTAATTGTGTCCCCCAAGGCTCTGCCCTGGGCCCTTTTGTCCTCTCCCTCTACACTGTTTTCTTTGGTGATCACATCAACTCTCATGGAGTCAATCATCTGTGCTCATAATTTCTAGACCTATTTATTCAGCCCTAACCTCTCTTTTGCCCTCCTGTCTCACTCTTCAGCTGACTGTTGGACATCTTAAACTGAATGTCCCATAGACATCTTAAACTCAAAATGTCCAAAACTCAACCCATTATCTTTCCCTCCAAACACTCTCCTCTTCCAAATTTCGCTATTGTTTTTTAGGTCCATTTTCCCAGTCACTCAGGCTCACAGCCTAGGTATTGTTCTCATCTCCATCTGTTTCACCCCCTTCCCCCATATCCAGTCTATTGCAAAGGTCTTTCAATCTTACCTGTGTAGCATCTCTCACATACACCTTTTTCTGTCCTCTGACACTGTCACCACCCTGGTACCCTCATCGCCTCATATCTGGACTATTGAAGTAGCCTGCTGCTGGGTCTCCCTGCCTCAAGTCTCCCTACTCCTGTCCATCCTCCAATAAGCTGTCAAATTGACCTTTCTAAAGTTCATGTCTGACCGTGTCACACTTCATTCCTCAATCAGTAACCTCCAATGATTCCCTGTCACCTCCAGGATTAAAGATAAAATCCTCTGTGTGTTCAAAAGTTGTCATGCCTGGCTACGAGGTCATGCTATTGCGTTGAGTCCTGGCTCTTGAGTAAGGCAGACCTGAGTTCATATCTGGGTTCAGACACTGGACAAGTCATTTAACCTCTGTTTGACTCAGTTTTCTCAACTGTAAAATGGGGATAATAACAGCACTCTATCTCCCTGGGCAGTTATGAGGTTCATATGAGAGAATATTTATAAAGCACTTAGCACAGTGCCTGGCACATAATAGGTTCTATATAAATGCTTATTACCCCCTCTTTTTCTGGCATATAGTAGGCTCTTTATAAATGCTTATTTCCTTCTCTTTTCCTCCCGCCCCCCAACTTTTTTACTTCTTATACCTTATTTCCTTCCAGGAGCACTTTGCAATCCAGTGAGACTGGCCTCCTTGCTCTTTCTTGCACAAGAATCCATCTCCCAACTCCAGGGATGTTCTCTGATTGTCTTCCATGCCTGGAATGCTCTCTTTTCTCATCTTTGCCTCCTAGAATCTCTGGCTTCCTTCAAGTTGCAGCTAAAACCCCACCTTCTAGAGGAAGCTTTCTGTAATCCCACTTAATATTAATGATCTCCCTCTGTTGATTGTCCCCAGTTTATCCTGTCTGTATTTGCTTTGAGTGTGATCTCCCCTTCAGACTGTGAGTTTGATTACAAGATCTACTTTTTGCCTTTCTTCTTACCTCCAGCACTTAGCACAGTGCCTAGCACATAGTAGGCACCTCATAAATTCTTGTTGACTAATTGACTAACAGACCCATCAGCTGTGGTTGATTGCAGAGGACTGTGGCTTTACAGATCCTAGCCAGAGATCTTGGACCTTAAAGTGTTAGAGCTTGGAAAGTGTCCAACTCTTTAATTTTTCAAATCAGGAAGCCTAGGCCTAGTGAAGTCAAGTGACCTGCCAGATTTATGTGGAGAATAAGTCATAGTGGCAGGACTTAAATCCGCTAATCTTGACTCCAAATTGAAAGCTCTTTCTACCCTACCTTCCCCCCTCTTCCCTCACCCCATCCATATCTACTAGTGTTTGAGCCAAGGTTGTAAGATCAGGCTTCTGAATCCTGCCTGCCTTTTTCCAACTCTCTCTCTGAAGATTGAATGTTTCAGATTAAGATCCAGGGTATAGAAGTCAAGATATAGGCGCCTCCACAAAGCTGACTCTGGATTTCTTTTTTTTTTTTTTTTAATTACACTTAGCTTCATCTTTGAGAGTTCCTGCTATCCAAGGTGTTGGATTTGTTAAAGATATAGAACCTGGCTCCTTCCCCCAACCCCTACCTTCTCTCTCTGTGTGCAAAAGAGTATTTTCCACTTGCCCCACTTTTTATGGTTTCCTCTTAAAATCTCAGCTGCTCTCTTCTCTCATGAAGAAGAGAAATATCCTCGAACTAAGGGGTTAAGTCTAAAAAGGGCTCCTGCCTCGTGAGGGGAGAGGGAATTCTTGCAGGCTACCACATCATCTACAGTAGAAGAAAACAAGATCTTCCTATCAGTTGTCAATCTCCTTTTGTCAGCCTGCTCTTTGCACTCAGGAGATACTTGGACACTGTGACCTGGATTGTTGGTCTCCTCTAAGATTGTGTTATAGTCCAACAAAATTCAGACTAAATGAAAGGGAGGCCAATGTGGTTTAGTGAAAAGTCAGAACTATAGACTATTTTTTTTTTGGCAATTGGGGTTAAGTGACTTGCCCAGGGTCACACAGCTAGTAAGTATCAAGTGTTTGGTCTGAGGTCGGATTTGAACTCAGGTCCTCCTGACTTCAGGGCCGGTGCTCTATCCACTGCGCCACCTAGCTGCCCCACAATAGACTATTTCTTGAAGAAATCCAGCTGCATTACTTTCAGCAAAATTAGTGTCAGTAATTGCATGTCACATAGCTGCTTTACTGGTCTGCTTATAGAAGTCACATCTTCTCTCCTGTCCTCTCTCTTGATCCAAATTCTACCAGTTCAAGGCTCCTCTCAGGTTCTAACTCATTCAGGAAGCCATAAATGATCATCCTTACCACCTGAGTAGATGCACTTTAGTTAGTACTTCCTGATGTACTGCTGGGGTAGGGGTGATTTGGACTCCACTCTCAATACATATTATTTCCTGCCCCCTAAACACATGAGAAGCTGCTTGGTTACAGGGTCTGTACATTCTTCTTTTCTCTTTTTAATGCTTAGCACAAGACTGGATATGTTGTGGTATTCAAAAAATATTTGTTAAACTGAATTGGGTTGAGCAATGTATACAGTTTGGGGCTTTTCAAGTATTTGAAAAGTGTCTGTTAGGAAGATAAACATGCTTTTGGTACCCTATTCACCATGATTAATTTGACCATCAGATTCCATCTTCAGAGTTCAATTCCATATATTCCTGTCTGAATTAAAATTCAGAATTAATGAAGTGCACATGAATTAAGTAACTTGTAATTGGGAACTAAATTGAATCCTTATTAATACATGTGCTGAAGACCTGTCCGATTAACACAATAGGAGTGTGAGAGAGCCTCCACACTGGGGAAGTCATCATAGGGTATATTAGTGGTATCTATAGTGTTATTTTCAGTGCAAAGTGATTTTCAGCATTTTCAAACAAGTTGTGAAGACATGATAAGTATCTATCCAGGGAAATTTTTTTTTTAAGCATCAGAGTAGGGACTTGGTGCCAAGGTTAAAGGAATATGGTCAGGGGGTAGCAGCGTTGACTGACTAAACAGAACATTGCATTGGGCAATTAGACAGTCTGTTCCTTAAGCCATTCTGGTGAGTTGAAGTTTTACCATATTGTTGATAAACTTGATGAGAATCCAATGTCACTGGTAGAATGTTACCTTGCTCTGTGGGGAGACTGACTCAACAACTGGGTTTCCTATAAATTATCATCAAGGGCCTGTCTATAGCTTTTCTTTTCCCTGAACTCATGTGTGTGATGTCCTGGGAACAACTTTAAGAGGAAGTGGAAAGGAATCAAATGCATTGGCCATTCAGCAAGGATTGATTGAGTATACCAGGACCAGAAAGCCCAGGACACTGAGTGCAATGTTGGGCCTTCCCTAGAACAGAACTTCTTATCAAGTCATGGACCCCATCATCCCAGTCTGTTGAGGTCTATAGACTTCTTCTAAGAATGATGTTTTAAAATGCATAAAGTGGGGCAGTGAGGAGGCGGGGTAGATAGAGCTCTGGCCTTGTAGTCAGGAGGACCTGAGTTCAAATCTGCCCTCAGACATTTGACACAGATGCTAGCTTGTGACCCTGGGAAAGTCACTTAACCCCAATTGCCTAAAAATAAAATAAAATGCATAAAGTGAAATACATAAGATTGCAAAGGAAACCAATCACATTAAAATACACTTATCCAAATAAGTTCATGAATCTTAAGGTAAGAACACCAGCCTTAAAGGCACTTCTGATTTATTGGGGGAAACATCACACACACATACTCCCCACAAGATTGATACAAGTATCCAATTTAAAGATTGAAAATTTTGTGATGGAGATTTTTTTTTAATTTTTTTTTTATTTTTAACAAGTGTTTTTAAAACTTTGGGTTACAGATTTTCTCCCTTCCTCCCTCCCCAGCCACCCTCATTGAAAAGGCAAGCATCTCGATACAGGTTATAGATGTGTAGTCATGCAAAACACTTCCATAGTAGCCCTGCTGTGAAAAACTAAGTATATTTCCCTTTATCATATCCTACCCCCCCCATTTATTCTATTCTCTCTCTTGACCCTGTCCCTCCTCAGAAGTGTTTGCTTTTGATTATCTCTCCCTCAATCTGCCCTCCCCTCTATCAACCCCCTGCTCTCTTGTCCCCTTCCCCCCTTATTTTCCTGTAGAGTAAGATAGATTTCCATACCCCATTGTGTATGTTATTCCTTCCTTAAGCCAAATCCTATGAGAATAAGATTCACTCATTCCATCTCACCTTCCCCCATTTCCCCTCCACTGTAAAAGCCTTTTCTTGTCTGTTTCATGTGAGATATTTTACCTCGTTCTACTTCTCCCTTTCTCCTTCTCCCAGTATAATCTTCTCCCACCCCTTAATTTTATTTTCCAGATATCCCTTCATCTTCAACTCACCCTGTGTCCTCTATCTATCTATACATACATATAATTTTTTCCCTCCCACTACCCTAATACTCACAAAGGACTCATGAGTTACAAATATCACCTTTCCCTGCAGGAATGTAAACAGTTCAATCTGAATAAGTCTCTTATGATTTCTCTTTCCTGTTTACCTCTTCCATGTTTCACTTGAGTCTTGTATTTGAAGGTCAAATTTTCTATTCAGCTCTGGTCTTTTCCACAGGAATGCATGAAAGTCCTCTATTTCATTGAATGACCACTTTTTACCCTGAAGGATTATACTCAGTTTTGCTGGGTAGGTGATTCTGGGTTGTAGTCCTATCTCCTTTGCCCTCCAGAATATCAAACTCCATGCCCTCTGGACCCTTAATGTAGAAGCTGCTAAATCTTGTGTTATCCTGATTGTGTTTTCACAATACTTGGATTGTTTCTTTCTGGCTGCTTGTAATATCTTCTCCTTGACCTGGGAATTCTGGAATTTGGCTACAATATTCCTAGGAGTTTTCCTTTGGGGATCTCTTTCAGGAGGAGATCGGTGGATTCTTTCAATTTCTATTTTGCCCTCTGGTTCTAAAATATCAGGACAGTTTTCCTTGATAATTTCTTGAAAGATGATGTCTCGGCTCTCTTTTTGATCATGGCTTTCAGATAGTCCAATAATTTTTAAGTTCTCTCTCCTGGATCTATCTTCCAGGTCAGTTGTTTTTCCAATGAGATATTTCACATTCTCTTCTATTTTTTCATTCCTTTTGATTAGTGTTACAGTGCCTTGATTTCTCAAATTGTTCCTCTCTTTCAATTTCTCCACTCTAATTTTTAAGGAAGTATTTTCTTCAGTAAGCTTTTGGACTTCCTTTTCCATTTGGCTAAGTTTGCTTTTAAGGGCATTCTTCTCCTCATTGGCTTTGTGGACCTCTTTTGCCATTTGGGTTAGGCTATTTTTTAAGGTGTTATTTTCTTCAGTATTTTTTTGGGTCTCCTTTAGCATCACTCTCAGTTTTTCCTCTACTTCTCTTACTTGCTTCTCAAAATCTTTTTTGAGCTCTTCTATGGCCTGGGACCAATTAATATTTTTCTTGGAGGCATTGGATGTAGGAGCTTTAGCTTCATTGTCTTCTTCTGGTTGTATGTTTTGATCTTCTTTGTCATCAGAGTAAGATAATACAGTCTGACTCTTTTTGCGCTGCTTGCTCATGATCCTGGCCAATTACTTGAGTTGTAAACTCTTTGTTAAGGTAGGAGTCTGTTTCCAGTGTGGAGAATATACTGTCCCAAGCTTCAGGGGTTTTGTGCAGCTGTGTTCAGAAATACTTCCACGGACCTGTAAATTTTCAGTTCTTCCAAGGTGGTATGATCAAGGGCGAGGTGTTTACTCCTTTCCTGGCCTGTGCTCTGGTCTATGAGCACTCTTTTCTGTCTTGGAACCTCGAGGAGAGTTTCCTTTCCACAGCCACTACAAGCTCCACCACACCAGCATTCCTCCTCCCCCTAGGACCACTACCCAGAACTGTGACTCAGATCCAAGCACGAGCAAAGCAAGAGAATCCTGCACCAGCAGAGAGATCCCTGCAATCCCTCTTTGATCAGCCACTTGATTCCCCCTCTGTCTGTGGGCTGGAAGCTCAGGAGGCAGCTGCTGCCCCAAGGGCATGCTTGGGACTTGCAGCTGAGACCTAGCTCCTTCTCTCACCCCAGTCACAGATTTTTCTCACTGACCTTCTAAGTTGTCTTTGGCGTTTGTGGGTTGAGAAGTTTGGAAACCACCACAGCTGCCCTCGATTCAGTCCTCTGAGGCCTGCTTCAGGGTCACTGCGGCCTGTGTGCCCACGCCAAACTGCGCTCCTCTCCCCGGCCCGGTGCGATATACCTTTCGATCAACCATTCAGGCTGTCTTGGGCTGGAAATTTGTTTCACTCTGTCTTTTTGGTGGGTTCTGCTGCTTTAGAATTTGTTTAGAGTCATTTTTTATAGGTATGTGGAGGGGTTTGGGGGAGAGCTTAAGCAAGTCACTGCTTTTACTCAGCCATCTTGGCTCCACCCCCTGTGATGGAGATTTTTAAGTGAGGAGGCTACAGAAGAAGCCCTGGATTTTGTGTTGTCGGACTTGGATTCAAATCCCAGCTCTGCAACTTAATACCTGTGTGGGCAATTGATTTAACCTCTCTGAACCTCACCTGTTTGAAAGAAAAAAAAAGAGGAAGTTGGATTTGAGTATCTAACCTAGTGGTAGAGTACTGAACTTGAAGTTAGGAAGACCTGGGTTCAAATCTTGACTCAGAGACTTAGTAACTATATGATCTTAGATGAGTCACTTAAACTTTTAGGTTTTTCATCTATAAAATGAGGGGTTTGGATTTGTTAACCCTTCAAATCTTTTCTAGCTCTTAATCTATGATTATAAATTCTGTAGGTCAGAGGGAAAGGAATTTAGTGAAATACGGTGTAGTTAGGAATAATTTATTGGGTATTGCCTCAGACACACTGAGATCTGGAAAAGATCTTGGTTTAAAAAGACCAAGATCACCCACTACATCCTGAGCCATTGCCAGTCATCTTGACTTCTGTCCTGCCACTGGACTTCAATGACTCGGGAGGAGAAAATGAGGCTGATGACTTTGCTCAGCTCCACCTCACTTAAATCCAATTCATATGCAAGTCAAGACATCATCCATGATATCGTTGACCTTCAAGAATGAAAGATGAACATCAACAACAATTGGAGGAGGTGAGGCTCCAACTGAGCCTTGAAGAATAGATAAAATATGAATAGGGGCGGGGTATTCTAGGTGAGGAGAATAACATGAGTGAAATCAGGAAGGAGGAAACGAGCATGGGGCAATGAGGAGGCTGGGCTGATTGTAGTAGAGAGGCATGTTCTTCGTGGTTAAATGGATTGTGTTTTCCCTATAGCAGCATCTCTTTTTCCAATTCCCACAATCCAGCTAACAGATTCAGAACTGATTCTTCCCTGAATGTCACAGCTCCTGGGGATACCTATGGGAGCCTGGCACACAGAAAACTCTAAGTTGATCCTTTGGGGCCAGAGCTTTTGTGCCTATATACTTCTATAGTTAAGTTGTTCAACAGAGCCCAGGTTTTAATGTGTTCCCAGTGAATCTGACCTTGCTGAGTGACTGACTAATCCTCTCTTTGCCCTTTGCTTTCCCTAACAAAACTCTTCATTCTGTGATTCTATAGGTTCCCAAAGGCACTGACCAGAATTGGGCTCAAAAATTGTATGACGGGCATTCCAGCAGCCAGCATTTCCAGAAACCTAGAATGTCCAATACCTCCTTCATTGTCCTTCATTTTGCAGATAAGGTGAGTGTTCTCTTTGGAGGCCTGAATACCAAGCAAAGTCCTCCCCTGTGGGCCTGTGAGCTGAACTCTTTCTTTTAATTTGATTAGCTTGAATGTTTCCCATGAAGGTTTCTAGTCAATCTTCCTCCCTATGCATCTGCCTTACACTACTAGACTATTCCTGAAATGTAATCCAATATATAAAGACTCCTTTATAAGGTTGGTACTGGGAAATAGGGCTTATACTTGCTTAAATGTTTCAGGAAGGCTTATCTTACCTGTGAGGTGTGTGTGTGTGTGTGTGTGTGTGTGTGGGTGTGTGTGTGTGAATCTCTATGTATAGAAATATACATAAGATAGGAACAGGACCTATGATGTCATTGGTATAGGGAACTCCTAAGTGAGAAAACTCCCTCTACCAGTGCATGTTTGAACCTTCTCTGCAAGCTTATTCAATCTTGGAGCACTAAGAGATTTGACTGACTCGCCCTGGGTCAGACAGTCAGTATGTATCAGAGGCAAGACTAGAACCCAGCTCTTCCTGGCTTTGAAACTGATTCTCTGTCTGCTGATTCGTACAACTTCTCATACATATACAGAGTTCATGTAATCATAACCCACATGTAATTATGTGGGATCATTTCTATTACTTCTGTCTCAGTGGCATGTTTTGGCAGAAGGGTTATAGTTCATTCTCCAGAGGCCTTTACTGAAGTGGCATAATGAGAACCATGCATTCTTTCTTGGAAGCTGTGCCTTCAGTAGTGCATGGGCTCCGGAAGATTCTACTGAGATGAAAAGTCTTCAAGTATGGACCTATAATTTAAGGACCAGCTTAACTAAATTAAAGAGGTTCATCACCAAACAGTTGGCTGCCAAGTGTTAAGGGGACCCCTGAATATGTCTTTTTGAATTGCCATATTTTCAAGTTGTAATAGTTTTTGGTTAACGTAAGAGATTAATTTTTTTTTTTTGGCAAGCTACCCATTAACACTATTTCCTATGGAAGAAACAGTACTAATTTTGGGAAAATCTCACATCCAAGAGCTAAGACATCAGAGTTCAATCCCAGTAGATGTCTATGGTGCTAGTTACATTAAACAGTGCTATGTTCCTAAAAAGGTAGGCAGAAATAACTTTTTGTAAATGGTTTCCTATTTGAAATACTAGAAGACATTGCCATTTAAAGAAATTCTATGAAGTCATTTTGTAAAATAAGCAATTGCCCCTAATCATATTTTGTGTAATTTCTAATTTTCAAATATTTCTTGTGAAATGACCCAAAGTCATGGCTACTTTAGCACTTTGCTTTAGAGTGCCTTGTGTATTGCTTTGGACCACA
The DNA here is from genome assembly GCF_900497805.2 of Vombatus ursinus. NCBI lineage: Eukaryota > Metazoa > Chordata > Mammalia > Diprotodontia > Vombatidae > Vombatus > Vombatus ursinus. The sequence goes on along the minus strand of NW_020954569.1, from coordinate 68,262,149 downwards.
GTCCCATCAGAGTACTGAAGTTTGCTTAAAGCGAGGCACAGCCAATACAGGATTCCTTCCTCTTTTTTCTCACTGTTTGTACCTACTTAGGAAAATGTCATGAAGATTTTGGCTTTCTTGCTTCCCAAACCAGTATACTTCTCACTCTCTCATGCTGTCTCACGTAATAGTTTCTGATGACTCTGCAAGTTAACATTGGGCTGCTCTGGGCTGAATCTCTGACTACTGTCTCCTTTTTCCTGCCGCATTGGGCTATAGGTAGAGTACCACTCAGATGGATTTCTGGAGAAAAATAGAGATACTGTGTATGAAGAACAAATCAACATCCTGAAGGCCAGCAAGGTAAAAAAAAAAAAAAGGTGTGGGAAGGGGGCTGAGTTAATAGTTTCTATGGGCTGAAGGTTTGAGAAGTAAACAAATAAAAACATCTATAGCTATAGCTGGGGCACTACTTGATGGGGAGCCTATCTATGGTCATCACCCTGGAAGAAGAAAAGGTTGTGTGGGGGCAGCAAAGGCGGCTACCAACATTAGCACTTCCCTTTACCACATAATCCCCATTTCTAATCACTAAGAAGATGGAATATTGGGGGGGGTAGAGGAGATGGGGGAGTGGACTACCATATGGATGGGTGGCCACTAAACAGGAGAGGAAGCAAGAGAATGAGCAGACAAGGAGAAAGGTAACAGCATGAGAAATGAACAGAGGAGGAAAAGAGAACATCCAATTTGTCTAGGGCTTGTCCAAGCCCTGTCCCTGATCTCCTGAATTCTGACATAAGATGATTCTATCCCTACTAAAACAGATTACCATAGTCCTTATCATTTGCTTTGCAATGATGCTTTGCAAGAGTCAGAGCTTAGGAAAAAATTGAAACTGATGCCTGTGTAACAATTCTCTGTTTCTCCAAACTTCGTCCATGAAGTCTGTTGGTTTCTTCTTTTCCCTGCATACATATGGCAGGTAGCAACATTGTGCCCATTTTACAGGTAGAAAAAATATCAGAGGATATTTTCCATTATCTTAACAAAGTTGAATAATCTAAGTAAGCACAGAACCCACGTCTTTCTACCTTCCTGCCCTTAGGTTCCTATGCTAGACAATGATGTTTCCTGAATTGCTCCAGAGACTCTGTGTTATCTTGCTGCCGATGTTAATTATGCAACACTTTTCCCTCTTCCCTTTGAAAGCTCGGGATGTGATGGCCATAAACATATGACCAGGGAAGGTTATCAGTCCTCTCACTGGCAATTAACCCAAATGATTATTGGATGGTCTCTTCTTGGTAATGCCATCACTCTATACTGCCGAGTCAAGATCCGTTTGTTAAATACCTACATGTTGTCTAAAAGAATCTTGTGTGCATATCATCATACTTGATGCTGGGTAAAGATAAGAAAAGGAGAAGACAGAACCCTTGTCCTCAAAAACTCACAAGCTTCACAAGGAAAAAGTAACAAAAAATGATGCAAGTGTCCAATATGTGACATCAACAAAAAATACTATCAGAATTGAGAAAGTAGTCGCTTTAGGCTAGAGCGACCAAGGGAGGTTTTATGGGAAAAGGACTTGAGCTGGTCTATGAAGAGCAGAAAATAACCAATGACATTTTAAGTTACAAAAGTATTTTTCCTCATTTTATAAATAAAAGTAATATACCAATTTCACAGTTCAGGAAACTGAAGCTAGGAGAGACTGTGCTTTGTCCAGAGTCATACAACTAAGTGACACGCTTGACCTGATGAGTGATAGAGAAATGAAGATGATATTCTAGGTCAAGAAGGGAGTATATAGGGTAGAAACAATAGCTTAAGTATTGATGTGTATGTAGGAACAAGTACATTATATTTGGAGGCTAGAGTGGGGAAGAGATTAATCTAATAGAATGAGTCATGTCTCTTAGTGAAATGGGGGAATAATGTTTCAAGACTCTAGTGAATTATCTTGTTCAATCCTTTCATTTTACTAATGAGGGAACTAATATTCATAGAACCAGACCTCCAATTTTTGGTTTTCTTACTTCCCAAATCAATATGCTTCTCCCTATTTCTTGCTACCGCTAGTGGTAGCTTCTGAAGACTCTGCAAAAAGTTTTACTTAAACCTTTGTTTATCCTTCTTTAATCAACCAATTAATTAATAAACATTTACTAAGCATCTACTACACATCAGGCACTGTGCTAAGTGCTGGGGATACAAAAAGAGGTAAAAGAGTCCCTGCCCTCAAGGAGCTTACAGTCTAATGGGAGAGACCTTAGCAAGCAACTCTATACAAAACAAGCTATATACAGGATAAATAGGTAATAATTAGCAGAGGGAAGGCTTAAGGCAGCAGTCAGTAAATTGTGTAAGCTGGAGGCCTTTGTTAAGTGATTTCTCTCTACTATCATCCCATCAAAAGATACTTCTTTTTTCTTCTTCTATTACTTTCACCTCCTTCCTCTCCTATCAGTGGTCAAATTTGTCAGCAATATTCAAGGCACCAGAGTCAGGAAGGGCTGAGGTGGAGAACCTGGACTCTCAATGCCTGTACTACCAGAGGTCCTACTCTACCAGGTCCAACAAAGCCGTCAGGGCTCAAGGACAGGCCTGTCGACAGACTTGGATGAGCATCTCTTGTATGAGGGCCAGCCCAAGTAAACACAGAGATACTCATCACCAAGTGGTGAAATTTTTTACTCATGCCAACCAACCAAATTATACAAGGGTCATCATCATTTGTATTGGTGAAGGGAATACCCATACCAACAAAATTACTGGTTCTGAAAGTTTCAGGGTTAAGTATACAAGATACTCTGGGGGATATAAAGAAGTGTAAAACTTGAGAGGAATGGAAGAGTCGGGCATGTTTCAGGCAAGAGCAGTGGTATAAGTCAAGGCATGGAAGCACAAAAGAGCAGTGTGAGTAGACCAGCCTAGCTGAAGCTAAGACTTCACAGAGCAAGTGATAAGATTGGAAAGGTAAGGTAGAGTCAGACTGTGAACTGCTCAGTGAAGAGGTAAGGACCTGGTCTTATGGCCAATGGGGGCCACTAATGGTCTTGTATCTATGAAATGCTGTCGTCCTCAGTTCTTTTTGTGTTATGGGCTCCTCTGACAGTCTGTTAGAATAACATTTTTAAAAGCATAAAATAAAATATAAAATACCACAAAGGAAATCAGTTCTAATCACATACAGTTATCAAAATATTATAATAGGTTCAGGGATCCCAAGTTAAAAACACTGGCTTTAGAGTATTCTGCCTGTGGTTTGTGGGAGTGGGGTGGGGTGGGAGAAAGTAGACTGGGCACAGGGAAAGCAGCTAGGAAGCTATTGAAGTTACTAATTAATAACTGGGGATTTTGGTTGGAGGAAAAGGTAGGATCCATTCCTAAAGAGAAGTACAGGTTTCAGATTTTCACCTTTGACTAGCAGGAAGCATATCTCCACCTTGTTGATACTGGCCTCTATAGAGAACATCCTTAAGATTCAGAAAGAGTTGGGGCAGGGGGTCTTACAGAGAAACAGCAAAAGTAAAACAATAAATGAATGAATAAATAGATAAACAGATAGATTGATAGATAAAAAAGACCCAGAACATGGAAAACAAGAAGACGGGCTCCAGAGAAATCAGTCAGCTTCTTCTCAGGATAAGTGATACTAAACATACAGTAGGAGACATTACACTGGAGAAATGCACAGTTAATTTCACTTGATATGGGGTGAGGAAGGAGGGGAACCCCGCTAAACACAGGAGGATTTAAAGCTAAATGGTCCCTGTTGATTGATGCACTCCCTGGAGTGCCCCACATCCCCCATAGGATCATAGATACAGAGCTATGAGGGACTTCAAAAAATCATCTAGTCCAACACTACCCGTCATTTTACAGATGGGGAAACTAAGGCTCACAGGAGTTCAGTGATTTGTTTAAGGTTACTTAGATAGTAAGTGGCAGAGCTACAACTAGAATCCAGGTCCCTGGACTCTAAATTCAGCCCTTCTGCCAGTATATCCCTCTTTTTCCATGAACACCTTTTATTTTTGTGCATTTTTTCTTTTTGCCTGATTTGTTTTTCTTTAATCTTTGTAAATAGTATTTTATTTTTTCCAATTACATGTAAAGAATTTTCAACATTCATTTTTTATAAGATTTTGAGTTCCAATTTTTTCTTACTCTCTCCCTCGCTTTCCCCCTCCCCAAGACTACAAACAATTTGATATCGGTTATGCATGTTTTTGCACAGATTTCAAATCAGATGGTAAAATTTAAATTAGCAGGATCTGGTGTATTCTGCTGAAGCACAGGTCTTCTTAGACTGGCTCTTGAGATCAGAACCTCAAAGATTCATTATGGTCCAAACAGGCTTTGCTTTGTGTGATTATAATACTGAGCTGTTTTTTCTTCAGCATCATTTTGGGATCCTGGGAAAGCCTAGGCTCCAGGCTCCTAGGTTTCAAGCATCTTGTGCATAGTAAGGCTCTCCACAAAGAAAGGAAGGAAAGGAGAGGAGAGGAGAGACCATGCAGCTGGGATCTTTTACAAATCACAGGGGTGAGAGGGAAATGGGAGACAGTGTTATGAATGACAGGAATTGCTTACACATCTCATTGGACTGTGCTGCCTCCTTCTCAAAGCACCGAGGGATGGAAGCACTTCATGTAATCATGACGGGCAGCAGGTAATACTCATGAACAGTCCAGGCTCTAGAGCAGAGAGTGGGTCAGCAACCTTAAGACCACCAGCAGAGGTAAGCCAGGGATACTGGGAGTAGTGGGTGACAGGCTTTCTTAAGAGAGAAGAGAAAGAGGAGAGAGAACACTTCCTTTCTGCTAATCCCATTTACTCTAAAACTGCCCTCACTTCTTGCCTACTGTTTAAATCATACTGCTAAGCAAAGTGAAATGGAAAGATATAAAGACATAGACTCAAAAGTTGTTCAGTTATGTCTGACTCTTTGGGACCCCATTTAGTTTTCTTGGCAGAGATATTGGAGTGATTTGCCATTTCCTTCCCCAGCCCATTTTACAGATGAGGAAACTGAGGCAAGTAGGGTTAAGTGACTTGCCCAAGGTCATGGAGCTAGTAAATGCTTGAGGCCAGATTTGAACTCATGAAGATGAGTCTTCCAGACTCCAGGCTCAGTTCTCTATCCATTGCACCATCTGGCTACCCTTAGACACAAAAGACCTAGGTTCTAATCCCTGTTCCAACGCTCATTATTTGTGTAGCTGGGTGATGGTATTTTAATTTTATTAAAATTTTGGATGATGATCTATTCTCACCACAGTTAGAATGAGAAATGGAAACTAAGTCCTGGTCTGCCAAATTCTATATCCTTCCACTTAAAAAAAAAGAAGCCAGACCATTTTATTGTTTGGCATCTCTGGCCAGTTGAGGAGCTCTTTAATTCCACCCTTCAATGACCTGTGATGTAATCACTGTGGGCATTGGTTTCACTGATATAGATCATAGCTCCTTTGTAACTTAATAGATGGTCTTCAGGAATTGCTATGGCTGATTAATTCATCCCCCTGTCATGGCCATGGTTGCAGGCCAAAGAAGGGAATTTTTAGAAGGTTGGAATGGTCTCAGAGGGGAATGATACCTTTAGTCATAAGGACAGAGTGGGGGCTGTTGAACTGGTGCCTTGATGAGGTAAGAAAGTTGGGTAGGAGTTGCTAAGAGGCATATTTAGGTTCAAAGTAAGGAGAAACTCCCTACCAGGTAAAGTAGTTCAGTGGACCTGGGAGATGGTGTCTTCCTTTTCAAATAGAGGCTTTGTGATTCCTCAGCAGGGTCATGTCAGAGAGGATTGCTGATCAAGTGTAGATTGGAATGGTTAGATGGTCACTGAGGTTCCTTCCAACTCTGAGTGTCTATCATTTTGTGAACATAAAATAATGTAACTAGTGTTTTCACAAATTCACCAAACTACTCATGGGTCTTGTTTCCCTCAGCTCAGTCTTCTTGGAGAGCTCTTTGGCAATTGCCCTCAGAGCCAGGTCATGAGTCACTCGAGGAAATAGAGTCTCCTTTCTTTTTAGTTGCCATGGTGCAGTGGGTAGAGCATCAGTCCTGGAGTTAGGAGGACCTGCGTTCAAATCCAGCCGCAGATATTTACTAGCTGTATGACCCTGGGCAAGTCCTTTAAACCTGTCTGCCTCCATTTCCTCATCTGTAACATAAGTTGGAAAAGGAAATGGAAATGACACTCCAGTATCTTTGCCAAGAAAACCCCAAATGGGGTCATGAAGAGTCAGATACAACTGAAACAACTCAGCACCTCATTTAAGGAAAATTATATGTAGAAATAATAATTTCTAAGTTATATATACAAATAATTCAACAGGTTTCAGTTTAGTTCTGAATCTGTGAGTTCATTGGTGTAGGGAACGCCGCTCAGTCAGTGCAGACTGGTGCCTTTTCTGCAGCATACTCTTAGGGAATTGCTTGGGCCATAGAAGCTTGTACAATGACTTGCCTAGCATCATGTAGCTAGTGTGTTTCACAGGCAGGATTTGAACTCGATTCTTCTTGATTCCCGAACCCAGCAGCCTTTCCTCTCTGCCACAGTCTGTCTATACAACAAGGACTCAGTAAAACTCAGAATTCTAGCTACTGTATTCCTTCCTGCCTAAGCCTTTCTCCTGACCTGGGGACTCCCAGCTTCTCGGGCAGTCTCTTACAGGCTATCGCAGGTAGTAGATAATGCATCAGCAGGTGCTGGGTTCCCCTTTAGGATGGAGCTGCAGGCCTAGAATTCTGCAGCTCACACAGATCTATACTCCTTCAAGTGATAGGAGAGTTCCTTTTTTTGAGGAACTGTGGTACAGAGGAAAGAACTCTGGCATTGGAATCAAAGGACATGGGTTCGAATGTTGCTTCAAATGACACTTTTAGTACCTGTGTGACCTTGAGTAAATTGCCTAACCTCTCTAGGCCTTACTTTCTTTATTTGTAAGATGAAAGAGTTGGGACAGATGGCCTCTGATGGGCCTTCTAGCGCTATAATCTTTTAGTCAAACCTTTAGCACTCTCTAAAGGAGTCAAAGAAATGGGGAGACTGACAGCAATTCCAATAAGTTGTTTTCTATTCTCTGCCCGAAATTGTAGGAAACTAAGGTGAACAGGGCTTAGCAGAGAGGGTCAGAACGCTAGGATCTGGTATCATGGGATTTAAAACAGTAAGAGTCCTTAGAAATCACCCAGTCCAACCCCTTCATTTTATAATTGAGAAAACTGAGACCCAGAAAAGTTAAATGATTTTCCCCAAGATCAAGGAGGTATTAAGAAACAGAACCAGGATTTCCACCGCTTTATTGCCCACATTATTGAGGACTCCTGTTTTAAACTGCTCAGCCCTTCTGGCTCTCCTATCCTATGTACCAAGAGGATGACCCAACCAGAAGTTCCTACTTGGTGGAAAACAACCTCCTATGGACAATCTAATAAACTCCTTTTTTTTTTTAATTTCCCAAGCCCCATCCTGCCATGTTAATTCCATTTTTTTAAAATGGAGAAACTGAATCCCGACAATATTCAAGGTCACACATAATCAAGTTGATGTCAATACCTACTACTTGTTTTATTTTTGCTTCTCCAAGCATCTCTGGTTTCCCAATAATAATAAGTGATTCACTATTTCTTAAAATGTAATTAGTTTGTTAATGATGTTTGCTAATCTGCATAGGTGGAGGGAAATTCCTCCCTAGGAGTTCCCCAATCTAGAAAAATCACAAGATGTCCTAGAAGTTTCTTTTTTGCTTTTGTGTGTTTTACTAAGGCATTAATAATCATTGTGAATAATTCAGTGCTACAGAGTTGAGTGACTCCCTTACCCTCACCTAGGGGGAAAAAGACCTAGTGAGGAGGAACTCCCACTAAGAGGTGAAATAGTGTGGGGCTAATTAGAATATAATTATTATAGCCAGTTATTTAGCACAAAAAGTTATAATGTGGCTAATTGCTTTTCTCAGCTACTAAGGAACTAAAAATAGTGGCTAAGTAAAGAAATGCCTCTTAAGAACAAGACTTTTAAGCTATCAAAGGAGTGATTTGTTTTTAACACTAAAGATGTATATGCTTTTTGATGCCAGGAGCTACAAAGCGTTCAGGTTGGTGTAGCCAGCCTCTATTTGTTGATGAGGCACTTGGGGATTGAGAGAGAAACAGAAGAGATGTTCCCCATAAAAGAGAGATGAACATTCCTTCTGGTCCTATACTTATTTTACATCATAGTACTTTGCTGTCTCCTAATTTCAGTTTGTCTAAAGAGCAGTGATTTCAGTACTTCAAAATATAGACAGCTATGTGGTATAATAGAATGCTAGACTTGATGTTAGGAAAACCTGAGTTCAAATCCTATCTCAGAGGTTTACTAACTGTGTGACCCTGGGTAAGTCACTTAACCTTTTTATGACTTTGTTTCCTCATCTGCACAATGAGAATAATAATAGCACCTACCTTTCAGGGTTATTGAGAGGATCAAATGAGATGACTTTTTTTTTTTTTTAGGCAATTGGGGTTAAATGACTTGCCCAGGGTCACACAGCTAGTAAGTGTCAAGTGTTTGGTCTGAGGCCAGATTTGAACTCAGGCTGTCCTGACTCCAGGGCCGGTGCTTTATCCACTGCACCACCTAGCTGCCCCTGAGATGACATTTTTAAAGTGCTTTGCAAACCTTAAAGTGCTGTATAGTTACATTATTTTATGTTATCATTATTACTAAAAGATCAATGGCATCTTAAGTGTAAATATACCCTTACTTAAATAAAGGGTGAATCACCCCTTACTTAAATAGAAAATTATGTGTGTGGTAATAGCCAAAAAATGCATCAACAGAGACTCTTCAGGGAAGGAGGGAGGGTTGTTAGTCATGTCATCGGATACAGAGTCGTCAAAAAGGATGAGGACTAAGCAAAGGCCATTGGATTTGGCCAATAGGAGATCATTAGTAACTTTAGAGAGAACACTTTAAAGTGATGATGTAGGAAAACAGATTACAAAGGATTGAAAAGAGAGAACATGATCTATATAAGAATCACAGACAAATTTTGCTAGGAATTTAGTTGTTAAAGGGAAGAGAGATATAGAATGATAAACTGGAAGGGACAGTTGAGTCAAGTGAGGGATTTTGGTTGGTTGTTTTGAAGGATAAGGAAACCTAGACATGTTTGTAGACAGACTGTGAATGTGGACAAATCATTTAACTTCTCTATATCTCACCTTCCTCTTGTATAAAATGAAAGCTTTGTTGGACCAAATGATATCGACATTGCCTGTCAGGACTAAATCTGTGATCTTATGATCTTGAGATGTGTATAAATTGCAATCTACACATAGAAGAGAGTGCCTAAATCCATAAGTCGTATGGAAGAGAAATTAGACTTTTTCTTTGTTATTGTTGTCATTTTTCAATCATGTCTGACTCTTTGTGACCCCATTTGGAATTTTCTTGACAAAGGCACTGGAGTGATTTGCCATTTCCTTCTCCAATTCCTTTTACAGGTGAGGAAACTGAGACAAACAGGGTTAAGTGCCTTGCCTGGGGTCACACAGCTAGGAAGGGTCTGAGGCTGAATTTGAACTCATAAAGATGAGTCTTCCTGACCCTAGGTCCAGCACTTCATCCACTATACCACTTAGCTTCCCCAGTAGACTTTTTGTACTTAGGCCCAGAGCAAAATTAGAAACAATGAGCAGACATTGTAGAGAGGCTTGAGGTCAGGAAACATTTCCTAATGAGTAGAACTGCACCAAAGTGTCATGAGTGGCCTTCATAGGCCCCGAGTTTCGCCTTACTTAAAAGCCTTCAAGCAAAGGCTAGATGACCATGTGTTGAGACTGTTCTAGAAAGGTTCTTGTTCAGGTATAGGTTGAACTCTGAGAACCCTTCCAAATTTGTGGTTCAAGTAAGTAGACTTACCATAGCTGTGACCTAAGAAAAACATTTCTCATCTCTATACCTCTTCATAGTTTACAAAGCAATTTACTCTGAACATCTTAGTGAAGTAGGTAGCACAAGCATGATCAGACAGCGCATTTGAGTAGTGAAATATTCTTTCCTTTCCTCCTGTGGGAAATCTTAGGAAAGACAGTGTGAAACAAGTTGAACCTCATGGAACTGCTCTAGTCCAAAGCCAGCCAAGGGAGTTCAGACTAGCCCCAATGTTCCTTAGGGCATATCTGACTAATTCAGAATCTTCCTCTCCTGAGGATTTTATTCAGACCTATCATTTGTGTCCAGATGGACTCTTCCCTATCTCAGGTGAATCAGAATCCTCAGAGAGTAGAAATAGCATCTTACCAACATTGAGAGCTCTGGGAAACCAGATCTTATAATGGAATCCCTCCTGCAGGGTTCATTAGCATCCCACCTGAAATGCCAGAAAGCTCCTGGTGACTTGACCTGTTTCCCAGCCATGTTTCCTAGTGGCCCTTGGGAGAGGGCACAATGACACAGACCTTTGGTGACTCTATAGGGTCTTGGCCTTGAGTTCATTAAAGGATTATCATGAGGCTGGTAGGTGGTACAGTGGATAGAGCACCAACCCTGGAGTCAGGAGGATCTGAGTTCAAATTGGGCCTCAGACACTTACTAGCTGTGTGACGCTGGGCGAGTCATTTAACCCTGATTGCCTCCAAAAAAAAAAAAAGAATTATCATGTACCATTATACCTTTATTTACACAATGACTTTAAGTCCTAAATATTGCATGCTCATCTACGTTTCGTAAAGCAAATTATGTTTCAAATACACTTGAAGAGCTTGCTATTCAAAACCTCTTTAGGCCTGGGCATGATGGCTCAAGCCTGTCATTCCTGCCACTGAAGGAGGCTGAACTTATGAACTCCAGGCTCCTGTGGAGGGGCAAGGGACAGCTTGGTGACACAGTGAATAGAGCGCCAGGCCTGGAGTCAGGAAGGTTCATCTTCCTGAGTTCAAATCTGGCCTCAGACCTTTCCTAGCTGTGTGACCCTGGGCAAGTCACTTCACTCTGTTTGCCTCAGTTTCCTCATCTGTAAAATGAGCTGGAGAAGGAAATGGTAACCACTCTAGTATCTCCATCAAAAACAACCCAAATGGGGTCATGAAGAGTCAGACATGACTGAAACAACTAAACAACAAAAGGAGGGGCAAACTGGCCCAGATTGAGAAAAACCAAACAGGTTAAAGCCTCCCATGCTAATCAGAATTGGGATTGGGCTGTGAGTGAGGGTGCACTTCTGGCCTGGGTGAGAGGGAGAGCCAGTCTCAGTTTTTTTTTAAACAAAGAAACATCCAAAATAAACACACTCAGTTCTGGAACAACCTCACAGGTCCTAGAGTCCAACCTGTACCTGAACAAGAGTCCTCTGTATAACCTCTATAATCTCTATAGAGGGTTACCTACCTTTAAGAGCTTTTAGGGTTAATAAGTTAAACTTGTAGCCCATGGCACATTAATGCATGAAATATGTTTAATGAAAAAAATCATGTATTCTGTTTCCCACTTTCAATGACAAAAAGGGGTTTTCTCCCTTGAAAATTTAAGTATAGGAAAATCTACCAAATTTTACCTCTTCATAGGCTAGAGAAGTAAAACTCTGTATAAGACCACTGTCATCAATGTTTAGCCTTTTTTCTGATTTGGATAGTTTCAGGTGGTTATTCTTATATTTCCTTTCTGAAGGCCAGGATTCGTCTATTACATTTTTGTCTCTAGTGGATTAGTCCAGGGGAAAAATGTTTTTGCAACCATAGGCAAAAACAACAACAACAACAAAAGGATTATGTTTTCCTGTTCCCTTTTAACTTAAATTGTCAAGGGGCATATGGTGCCATAACTGTCAGCATACCTTGCCTCAATTTGGTTCCACACTTCTGTGTTCACAGATGGATGCTTTATATAACTAAATACAACATTGCATAGATGTTGATTCCAAGGTAACTTCTGTGTACACCTATAATTAGCTTTCCAAAGCTATCAAATGATTGCTATAAAATATTTTACTACTTATTTATTTTACATTTCTTTACCCTCCCCCCCATCGCCTGTGAATTACAAAGTTAATTGCTATTCCTCCCTGTAGTATTTTAAAGCAGGTGTCTAAAGAGTCTTTAGAAAGCATTTATTCTGTTAGAAAATGGTATCTAAGTGTCTTTAGTCCTTAAGAAAGTAAGTTTTCTGGGAGGCCCAGGAGAAGCTCCCCCATCTTATTAAATTCCCTTAGATTCTTAAAAATAACATTAAGAACAATCAGAAAAAAGTATAAGAATGACTGAAAAGAACTTGCAATGTTACCCTTCATCTGCAATTATTTTCCTAAACGTTCATTTACCCAGGCATAAAATATCCTCCAAATTTAAACAAGGATAAAAATTGGCTTTCTGTGAACAAAATCAGTTTACCCATTGTTATCTATGTCACGAATTCCACGAAGCCATTGTTAAATCAGGAAAAAGCTTTATTAACGACCTGGGAAGGTGAGGCGTCCCACATGTGTGCATGCAAGTGAGAGCACATGTGTGCACAGATGCATACCTTTTTATTTCCTATTCCCAATTCAAATTTCCTTCCCGTTTTCCCACTGGCTGGGTACCATAGAGGTTACAGCCTATCCAAACCACCTAATTTCCCCTCATGAGCCTCCACCACTAATTACATCTCCCATTCCCCACAATTCAGGTGACTCTGGCTCTTATTTGGGAACACCCCTTTTGATGTTAATCTATACCTAACCTCAGAACTGGTTTTCCCCCTGTTAGTCTATTCACCACCAATTGTGTTTTCTTATTCTAATATGGCTTCCTTTGTTCAATTTCCACCTAGCCCTTTAGATTGCATTTCTTAGGTTTCATGTGACTTTTGTGGAAATTTAAAAAAAATTAGCCATTTCTCACATTCCCTCCCAGTTTAAACTGACTCCAGTGGTGTCATGTAGGGTTCAACCCTTGATTGAGTGATATGCAGAAGCAACATCCGCAACCATATTTTCCACACCCATCACTGTCATGTGCAAGCCAATGACCTGTGTAATTTGGGTTCCAAAGACCACCGGCCTAGAAATCAGAAGAGCCATGTTCTGATTCCAGTTCTGCCCTTCATGTGAACGAAGGCCAGCCATTTCCCCTCTCTAGGCTTCAGGAAGATTCCTTCCAGTTCTGAGAAGTTATGATTATAGGAGCTGGTTCCAAATTCTCCCCAGAACTGAATGGTAGTTATCCCTAAACTGAATCATGGCCTGAGAAAGTTTTTTAAATGGTTCACCTACAATCCAGGAATTTGTTTTTCTTAGCTGTCTATGTTTGTGACAGGTGATTTTGTTTTGTCTGCTTTCTGGGAGATAAGAGGGGAAGGAGTTAAGAGGTAGAGAAAGTGAATGTTCTTTGAAAAAAATAATAATTTTTAAAATATGAAAGAAAGATTTGTCTATAGATACAAATACCCAACATAGTTTTCTCTAGTGTCTTTTTAGTGAATTTAAAGATACAGAGGATACAAACTCTTCAGAAATCAAGCGAAAGAATCCCCTCTAATTTACCTTTGGTGAATTCTGCACTTTAGGATCTTAGATTTGCTTAAAACTGAGTATATGAGTCTATATATCCCCAGCACCTATACAATGCCTTGCACATAGAAAGCACTTTATAAATAGCTGTAAATGTTTGTTGTCTAGTCATTCATTTGAATTAGGTTGAATCAAGTGGTCTGTTTCAGTCCCATTGACTTTTGGCAGAGAATAACATTTAACAATCAGTGCTTAAGAAATTCTTCTTGATTTGACTTAGATGTTAATTATTATTTCAACTCAGAACCAAATAATAGCAAATATTTATATAGCACTTAAAAGTTTACAAAACACTTTACTTATACTATTCAACTAGATCCTCACAACAATCCTGGGAAATAGGTGCCCATTTTACAGATGCGTAAACTGAAGCTGAGAGGACAAATGACTTGCTCAGAGTTATACTGGTGTTAAGGATCTAAGTCAGGATTAGAACTGAAGTTATTGTGGATGGAGGTTGTGAGGATTTCAACCATTCTGTAAAAGAAAGAATTGTTCCAAGAAGCACTTGTAGAAGTTTAGATCAAATGTTTTGAGTGTTTATGTAATAGATTTTTTTTCCCTAAAATATATAAAGGGGAGGGAGATATTCCCCTGTGGATTGCATTTTATTGAGGAATGAGTTTCTGTTTTGGGTATTTGAGAATGAAATTGCTATTGATTCTCAGCGTTTAGGGGATTGACATAATATCTGGGATGGGAAAAGATTGATGGAGCATCTAAAAGCTTTTGTCTGAATGTGGAACCCTGACAAGGAAGCTAAAGGCTTCTTCAAGTGAAAACCTTTCTGGAGAGACACCTTCAGAGGGTGTCAGCTTTAAAGTTGTTGTTCAGTTGTGTCTGACTCTTTGTGAACCCATTTGGGGCTTTCTTGGCAAAGATACTGGCCACTTCTTTCTCCAGCTCGTTTCACAGATGAGGAAACTGAGGTAAACAGGTTAAGTGACTTGCCCAGGATCACACAGCTAGTAAGTGTCTAAGACCAGATTTGTGCTCTATCCACTGCACCACATAGCTGCTTAAAAGACCTGAAAGGTCCATTTGCCTGAAAGGCTTCACATTTTATAGCCCTGACTTTCCCCAGTCACAGAATCTGAGTCCCTTCCAAAGGGATATAAAAAGCCATCTATCCAACTTTATAGTGCAGAGGAGAATGCCCTGTGTTCAACCTTCCCAACGCATGATCATCCACCTTTCATTTAAAGTCCTTACATGTGAGGTAGAGCTTTAACTGGGGTGGAGAGATCAGAGATTTCCTTCCAGGGCCCCAGAATTTGGGCAGTGGCGTGATTCCTCCCCCAGGGAGTCCTCAGCCTGCTGTCCTCATATCCCAGCATCTTGTGGTCCTCTGCCATTCTTTGCTGCATTACATGACCATCCATCCATCTCTGTCATTTCCCCCCAGGACTCTTCTCATTCCCTCCCTATCTCCCATGTCCCACTTTCACCAGCCACTGTGCCTCTTCTCTTCTTCCTGAGTGTTGGGGAGTTGCAGATTGTAGGGTGCACAGACTGATTCGGGGAGCCAAGCCACTCTTTCTCCCAGTGCTACTGTACCTGCAGCAAACAGTCCTCTGTGCTGACTGCTTTCAACCGAACTTGATCCAGGCCCAAGAATTCCTTGTTTCAGCTCTGTTGACAAGAATTAGTGGCTCCCTTCAGCTCCGCCTCACCAAGTCTTACCTAAGCTAAACACCCTAGTATCATAGAGTGAGAAGGAGACCTCGGAGACCATCTCCAACCCTCCCCTTTTTGTAGATAAGGAAACTGAGGCCCATGGAAGTTAAGCGACCTGCCCAAAACCACCCAGGCAATGGTCAGAGAAAGGATTTGCAACCCCCTGTCTCCTGAATCAGTGCTCTTTCTACTGTTCTTCCAGGGTGGAGAACTTGTGGCCTCGAGGCCACATGTGACCCTCTAGGTCCTCAAGTGTGGCCCTTTGGCTGAATCCAGTTTGGATCCACTTGAGGACCTGGAGGGCCACAAGTGGCCTCAAGGCCCCAGGTTCCCCACCCCTGGTTAAACATTTTTATGATCAGTCTCCAGCCTATCTTTCCATATTGATTTCACGTTATTCCTCCCTTCATACACACTACCTGACGGACAAACTAGGCTATATTCCTCCTATATGGAATTCCATCTCCTTCTTCTCTTCCATTGTACTGTTCCCAATGCCAGGAATGTGTTTCCTCATCAGCTCTATCCCTCAGAATTCCCTTAGGTCCCTCCTTCAATACAAAGCACTTCTCAGTATTACCATCAATCTAGTTAGTGGCTAAACCAGGACTAAAATTCAGGTCTCCTGTCTTCTAATTCAGTGTTCTTTGCATTATATCATGTGTTTTCTAGAATATCTATAGGAATGAGAAAAATTTAGTTAAGGGTTAGGCATGTCTTTTTTGTTTGTAACTCCTGTGATATGTACAACATTTGGGGGGGGGGGGGGGGAGATTTTCAGTCAATGTATTAGATTGACTGAAACACAGCAAACTGGAATTTACATTTTTTCTTCAATAGCACTGGGCCCTAGCTGGCCAGTAAGTGAACAAGGCATTGTGAGGCTGGTATGTGTAGGTAGATAAGCTAATAGATGTATTTTTTTTTTAACAGTTCCACAGCCTTTTACCTATTGTGCCTTTCTAAGAGGTTGTTTTTACCAGTGAAATGCTGCATATAAATGGGAAAGAGGGGAATGAGACTCTGAGGAGGTGTCCAGAACAGCAGTGGAATTGTTGGCTCTCTGTGGCTGAAATTGAAATGCAGCTTTGCCAGTCTCAGAGGGACAATGCAACAGATAGTGATCAGGCTGACCTTTGTAGCCGCCTGGCTGGGAACAATGTAATTGAGATTTCTCAGTCTGGAGCATTTTCATTTCCCTCCATGGAAACTACCCTAGTTGTGTTTGGGGGTACTTACTGGAAGGTTTCTAAGTATGCTTTGCCCAGGAAAATAACAATAATAATAATAATAATTCACATTTTTATAGCGCTTCGTAATTTACAAAGTTCTTGATATTCATTGTCTTGTGTGATCTTGGTAATGGCACTGAGAGGTAGTTCGCTAGAAGAGCTTGGACCAGATGACCTCTAACATACCTTTCTGCTCTAGGACTATGATTCTGTGATTCAACCACTCAAGCAATCAACACATGTTTATTAATCACCCTGCTATGTGGCAGGCACCATGCTAGGTGCTGGGGACAGAAGGACACAATATTAAACAATCCCTACCTTCAAAGGGCTTACCTTCTCCTTTGAGAATATAATGTTAATGTGTAAACGGACATAAGATATTTATAGTGCATGGACAGCCAGGTGGCACAATGGATAGAGTGCTGAACCTAAAGTCAAGAAGACTCATCTTCCCAAGTTCAAATTCAGCCTCAGACACTTACTAGCTGTGTGACCCTGGGCAAGTCACTTAACCATGTTTGCCTTAGTTTCCTCATCTGTAAAATGAGCTGGAGAAGGAAATAGCAAACCACTCTAGTATCTTTGCCAAGAAAACTCCAAATGGGGTCATAAAGAGTTAAACATGACTGAAAAATGACTGAAAGTTTACAATGCAAAAATAAAGTGAGGGGCAGCTAAATGGTGGAGTGGATAGAGCTCTGGCCCTGGAGTCAGGAGGACCTGAGTTCCAATGTGATCTCAGACACATAACACTCACTAGCTGTGTGACTTTAGGCAAGTCACTTAACCCCAATTGCCTCACCAAAAAAAAAAAAATTTTTTTCAAAAATAAAGTGAATGGGGTAAGGTCAGGAACCAATACTTGGGAGAATCAGGAAGGGTCTCTAGAAGGTTGAACTTAAACTGGCCTTGAAAAGAAGTAAGAGTTCTAAGAGATGGAAGAGACGACATTCCAGACATCAGTGACAGCCTGGGAAAAGACAGAGGCAGGAAATGATGGGATGACATATATAAGAAACAGCAAATAGGCCACTTTGACTGGAACATCGAATTCACAAGGGGGGAATGATGTGTAATTAGCCTGGAATGATAGGCTCAAGCAAATGTGAAAAATTTAAATACCAAACAAGGGAGTTTGTATATTATTCTAAAATTATCAGAGAGCTACTAAAGATGTCTTATTTTGTTTTAAAGAGGACAGTGGCATGTTCAGATCCCAACTTTATTTAGGAATATCATTTTGGTAGTTGTGTGAAGGATGGATTGGAAAGCAGAGAGAGTTGAGACAGTGAGACCAATTAGGATGCTAGTGCGGATGAGGTGATGAGGATCTGGATCAGGGTGGTTATGTTGAAAGTAGAGAGGAAAGGCCAGGTAGAAGATGTGTTGAGGAGAATCTGCAGATGTTAACATGCCCATTTTACCTAAGAGGAATTCAGTGTACAGAGACTCTATGGAAAGTAATTTGTCTAAGAGTCACATAGCCAATAAATATTCTTCTCTTTTTTGTATAAAGAATGCCATGGCATGATTAATCCAGCAAGATAGCAATCACATCCTATAGAAAGGACAGGTGCTGTGTCCCCCTCTGTGGTCCTCATTGACCTTGAGTTAATGATAGTGATTTTAGCCTCTGAGCTTAAAACCTAGACTGAGGAGTTAAGAATTGGGTATAACAGAGTAAGCCTTTCACCTCTGGCAATTGCTAAGAACCTATCCCTTCAGAATTGTCCATTTAAATGCAAATAACTTATGTAGGAACTAGATGCTGGCTAGTTCCATGAGAAAAGAGGACAGAAAAGCTTGTTATCTTTTCCAACTTCTGTTTTGCTTGTTTGATATTTTTTGTTTTTAACATCACCTAAATTTTCCCCTATATCCCTCTCTATATACCTTCCCAGAAAGCCATTCCATATAATAAACTGTTTTTATAGGGGAAAGAAAAGAAAACAAGGGACCAGAAAACAACCAGTAAAACTAATCAATACATTAGAAAAAATCTGAAAACATAGGCAATGTTCCTCCACACTTGTGGACCTCCCACCTCTGCAAAGGAATATTGGAGGGAAGGGCAGGGAGTGGTAGCAGTATCTTCTCATATTTCTCCTTTGGAGTCACACTTATATTTTTTGTGTTAAGTGAGCACTCTTGCCCCTACTGACTGAAGGCCGTATTTATTCCATTTCGCCCCCCCCAATTCTCCAGTATCTTTAGGAGTTTGGGGAGGTCTCTTATCTCTTCCATTAGGCTCAAGCCCCCACCAGTTATATTCCCCCCTTTTTAGAGGTCCAAGCACCCTGCTTCATTTAACCACTTGATAATCCGATTAGCTTTTACAAAGGAATATTTACTTCAAAGTTATAGCAAGAACAAACATACAAACATTCCTCCCCAACCACTTGGGGCATATTCTGCCTTTACCCTTTAGTCTCTAGGGAAGGGAAAGGGATTGATTAGTTCACAACTTAGCTCAGTTACTATGTAGTACTCGTACCACCAAGTTCCAAGTCAGAAGCTCTCCTGGGTTTGTCTCCCCCTACCTTGGCTTCTCAGGGCTTCCCTGTTAGACTAACTATAACATCCAGCCCAGAATCCTGGATCCAGGGTTCCCGTGGCTAGAGTTCTCAGGTCCAAGACTCTACTCCCTGCACCTAGAACTGAAAAGGACAAATAAAACAAAACCAATAACCTCAAACCCATTTCTTGGGGCCACAGAGCCTAAGGGGAAGATAAGGTAGTTCCTCCCTGCCCAGCCTACTACATGATGCTCTTACAGTAAAGGAATGTACTCCTTCACCCCCAGACTCTATGGGGAAAAGAACTCTCATCCTCCTTGTCTATGACACACTTCCCCTTGTCAGAATAGGCTTTGTGAGAATGGGAGGGGGGATGTTAATTTATCCTCTGCCATGTCCTGCATTTGTCCATCCATGAGACTGTTCCACAACCACATATCCCTAATGTTTAACTCTGTGATTTTACCCTTAAAGATTATCTGATATTTCAGAATACCCACTTGAGGAGTGCGTTAATTTTTTTTGAGATTGAATGAACTGATAAACTGTCCAAAGGAAGTTGGTAGAAAATACATTTGTTTATTTTTCTTAGGAGCATAAATTCAGAACTAGAAATACCTTAGAGGTCTGTCCCTCTCATTTTACTTATGAGGAAACTGAGGCTCAGAAAGATTAAATGAATTCTACAGATTTGTAGAGATAGTAAGAGCAAGAGTCAGAATTTGAACCTAAACCCTTTACTCCAAAGCCAGGGCTCTTTCTGCTGTATCATATCATCTTTTTCAACAGATGGATTTGCAGGGGAGGGGGCAGGGTGTCCTTTATATATCCTAGACTGTAAGCCACTCTAGGGCAGGGATCATCTACTACATTTTTGTATCTCAAGTTGTTAGCACAATGGTTCACTGAGTAGTCCATAAATATTTGTAGATACAAATAATGATAATGGGAGGGACAAGTATAGTCTTGGTATGGAAAGCACTGGACTAGAAGTCAAGAGACCTGGATGCTCTAGTTCTGGCTTGT
This sequence comes from Vombatus ursinus, assembly GCF_900497805.2. Classification (NCBI taxonomy): domain Eukaryota; kingdom Metazoa; phylum Chordata; class Mammalia; order Diprotodontia; family Vombatidae; genus Vombatus; species Vombatus ursinus. Next base: position 68,242,163 of record NW_020954569.1, on the reverse strand, counting down.
TCAACTGTGAGATTTAGACAAGTCACTTTACTCCTCTGTTCTCTAATCTCTTCATCTGGGAAATGAGCACAGTGGACTAGTTGCTCTCTAATTACAGTTATATTGTTTTATAATCTGTAAGCCTCAGGTGGTCCTGGTGGGCAAGGCAGGCTGAGTTTAATGTGCTGTTGAAGAAGGAATCCCTCTTTCTCCCTCTTCCTTCCTCCTCTTGGTAGAAGGATGGCTTTCATCCCATTACTCCCTTCAGGAAGGAGCTTTTTTTTTTTTTTTTTTAAGATATGCATCAAAAATGTTAGTAGTCAAGAGATTATCAATGCATTGCACTGTATAGCTTGGGCTTCCTATTGTTTCTGATCTGAGAAAGAAATTGTCCACAAAACATAATTCTCTTTCTCCCTTTCATGCTCTAAAAACTCTGGCTCAAAGTTGGGCTAGCAAATCCAAATTGGGTTTATGAAGCTTCAGTACCCTCGTTCCTTTCCAGGTTAGTCCTCCCCTCCGTTCTTCATCTCACTACTAGCATCCAAGTAAGCAGAATTGGCATAGATTTGAGCAGCCATCTGGATTTTAATACATTGTCCCACGCATGGGACAGTATGCATACTGAGGAAACACTTCAAGCAAGATCATTTAAAGAGATATCAGTTTTAAAACTGGATATCCCAGTCTGCAGCTGCAAGAAGGGGAAGACAAGAAAGGCCAGCATGGCAGGCTTTCCCTCTATGCAGCTCTCCATTAGGGAATAGATCAAGAAAGGGAGTAAAAGTGGCAGATAATAGGAGGAGTGGATTTCAGCCCCATAAGTCAGCACAGGGACAAGTCTCCACATCAGTCTCGTTTACTACCTTGTTAGAGCATCTCAGATGGTCAGTAGCAGGTTCCAGAACATCTATCTCTGTCTCCCCAGAGCTCATCCTGTCATTGGGGAGCAGGGAGTAGCAAGCTAAAATGGCAAAGTTCAGCATTTGGTATTTGACTAGGACTTCTTGCTTCAGCCTGGGTAATTCTCTACCTATCCTCCAGGATCAGAGTCTTTGGCCCTCTCTGCTCACTTCTCTGTATCTCACTTGCTTATCTTGGCTTCTCAGTTTTTTATCTGAAAGCCCCCACTTTTAAGGTCATGGAGGGTGGAACTCTGATAGTTTGTCCTCTTTTCAAATATGAAATCCCTCTCTAGTTTATAGAATGCTGGGAAAACTGCCTGACCCATAGGTACCACCACCATCACTATCATTTTGGCCTATGTTCAAACCTTTTAGCTCAAGTCCAAAAGATGGGTTACAAAACCTAGATTTCCTTCTATCTCTAACATTACTTGAAGCTCATTGGCTTTCATACCATAGGTCAGTCTTAGTCCTGAATTTAGACATGGTAGGAGGCCTGGACAATGTCAGTAAGGGTAACTACTGGTTTTCATTGCGTGGGCTGTGATGATAGGAATATGGTACAGACTTGTACTATAAGAGTTCAGTGAAAAAAAAAGAGATCGATTAAAGCTGTGATATTCATATTCCATAGAGAAGGTAGTATTTGAATTACAAATTATATCAGTGATGGGCAGGATTTGGTCAGTGGAGAAGTAAAGCAGACAATTCAA